>NW_027142359.1:27574219-28108425 GCF_026170545.1 Melanerpes formicivorus | reverse complement strand
AGAGAAGAGAAGAGAAGAGAAGAGAAGAGAAGAGAAGAGAAGAGAAGAGAAGAGAAGAGAAGAGAAGAGAAGAGAAGAGAAGAGAAGAGAAGAGAAGAGAAGAGAAGAGAAGAGAATTCAACATAGCACTTCAGTGAGCTTTACAGTTTCCCTAGCCATTAACAGCTCAGCTGAAAAATGTACAGAGCCATCATCACCTTGCTGGTAGTTTTCACACAAATCCTACATTATGGGACTGCCTGTGCAGAAATACTATCTTTGGGGACCCTTCTTGCTCTCCATCTTTGGGTCAGTTCCAGTTCAGACCTCTATTCTATACACACAGATGCACACAGTCATCAAGATTCATTAACCCTCACAAGAATGAAGGCATGAGCTGTTGGGCCTCCCCCAAACCTGCAAAGAGAATGTGTTCTCATGCCTAGCTTAACCCTGAAGAATATTACTGCACTGTGAAGCACAATGCCTTTACCCACTGAGATGGGAAACATTCAGACCCTGAAGGGAAGCTTCTTTATCCACTAATTCTTATGTATCACATAAAATGGTAAGCTGACAACAGATTTATGTAACTATCTAATGAGAATCTAGGGCCTGTAGCAGACAATATGATAACCAGTCCCACTGGGGTCGATAATGGATTAACCACTGTTGTCTTTGAGAAATGCCTTGAAAGTACCCAGGGAGCCTCATCTCTCCTTCATGTTGCATGAGTGTGATCTCCAGCAGCCTCTCTCATCTGATCCCTACTAGGGACTGCAAATTCCAACAGAATGTAACATCACTTCAATAAACCATAAGTAATAGAGACAGCTGATGTGCATCGCTGCCTTGGGCATGCAGTGGTATCCAGAGTAACTGCAACACCTGAGCAAACATAGACCTTAACAGAGTGAAGGTGTGTTATAAGTAAGAGATGTTACTTAGTGCACTACAGATATTCTAGGCCTAAGAAACTCTTGGTGGCTCTTTACTTCTGCAATTTTGGCTTCTCTGGGAGAAGCTTGAGCTCAAATCCTTATGCAGCTCAGGGAAGTGGAACAAAAATGGTTGTATCCTAACAGAGTTTTGTGACCTGGACACCAAGACACAAAGTAAGCTCCTTTCCATTTTGGTAGGGCTGTCCAACACCTCTCTTCTGGTAGGTCAAGTGCATTATATAAGTAGTAACTAAAACAAAAATCAGTAAGCACTAACTGAAAAATTAAAATATAAATAGTAAAATATAAGTAGTAACTACAGTGGGTAATTAGCAGTTAAAATGGCAATCAACTGTACCACTGAAAGATTATAGAAGATGTAGAATATCTCCAGGGATAGGGATCCAACCACCTCCCTGGGCAACCTGTTCCAGTGTTGCACTACCCTCATGGTAAAGAACCTGTTCCTAATATCCAATCTAAACCTGCTCTTCTCTAGTTTGAAGCCATTGCCCCTTGTCCCATCACTGCAGGCCTTCAGCACAGAGGACAAAGTTCCAAGATGCACTGCAGTTTGGAATGGGAAGTGAAGATTTCACACCCCTTGAAACTGGGGAAGGAATTTGACCTGGCACATTCTGTTTTGACATTCATGGAAAGTGGCTTCCTATCACAAAGCATCCCATGGGGTCTGTCATAGAAACAGTCAGGGCTTGAGTTCCATGTCTCCTCCACAAGACAGAACTTAGCAGCCAAGTACTGCAAGGATACTGCTGAAATATTAAGTCAAAATGATCCCCCAATATATAGGTATAATGGACAGAATTCTGACTAAAGCCAGACAGGCAACAGTGCACTTTCAATTACATTCTTTTTCTTTTCTTTTTGGTTGGTTGGTTTGTGGGGTTTGTTGTTTGGGTGGGGGTGGTTTGGGTTTTTGTTTTGTTTTGGGTGGGTTGGTTGGTTTCTTGAGATTAAAAGGCCTTCACCTTTATAGAGCTTGAGGGGGAAGATAGATCTAACTAAAGTCTTCCTGTAACAGAGAGAACTACAACACTCACAGAGGCAATACCTTTTAGCCTCCTATTTTGGTCGTATGTTTGAACCTATCACTCTGTAGTAACAGCACCATCTGCAGGATTTTAGGGAGGGAGCAGAGACACCTTACTCCTCAGCAGAACATCTTCCATACATCTGGGAAGGTTTTCCTGAGAAGCCTTCAGACAAGGAAATCTGAGCAGTCATGGGCCTCTGTGGAGTAACACAGGGAGGACTGCAGTGCTTCATGGTGTTCTGGCACAGCACAGGAGTTTTTCATGGCAAAGCCTGAATAGTCTGTGAGATTCTTCTCACTGAGGGGTTTTGGTACTGTGACAGCACTTCTGTGCAGGCATTAGCAAGTGGAACACAGGACATGCCTTTTTAAATCACCTGTTCTATTTAATCACTCAGCACTTATTGGTTTATTGGCAAATATCATGTCAGGAGCCTATTAAATTACAATTTAAGCGATTTCAAACTCTTTGTCATGACTGTCATTCTTGGTGTTAATTAACCAAAAGGCTCCTCATTGCACAGTGCAACTTCACACTGTCAAATGTACCTGTGCCACTCTACTCTGCTCTGATAACACTGCACCTGGAGTACTGCATCCAGCTCTGGAGCCCTCAATACAGGATGGACATGGGCCTGATGGAGAGAGTCCAGAAGAGGGCCACCAAAATGATCAGGGAGCTCGAGCACCTCTCCTATGAAGACAGGCTGAGGAAGTTGGGGTTGTTCAGCCTGGAGAAGGTTCCAGGGAGAACTAATAACGACTTTCCAGTACCTGAAGGGGGCCTGCAAGAAGGCTAGAGAGGGACTGTTTACAAAAGCCTGCAGTGATAGGATGAGGGCCAAACTTTTGAAAAGAGAGAAGAACAGATTTAGATTGGATGTTAGGATAAAGTTCTTTACAATGAGGGTGGTTGAACAGGTTACCCAGAGAGGTGGTTGAGGCCCCATCCCTGGAGATATTCCAGGTGAGGCTCGATGGGGCTCTGGGCAACCTGATCTAGTTAAGGATGTCCATGCTCACTGCAGGGGGGTTGGGCTAGATGGCTGTTAGAGGTCCTTTCCAACCCGGGTGATTCTATGGAGATACTTTCTGACTTATTCCTGAAAATCTGCAGTTTGTTTAGGGAGATGCACGACAGTACATAGGAGCCTCAGCTCCGTCTGGTAGAGATCTGTCTAGTAGAGACCTGGGGGTACTGGTTGATGGTAGGCTGAACATGAGCCTGCAGTGTGCCCAGGCAGCCAAGAAGGCCAATGGCATCCTGGCCTGCATCAGGAACAGTGTGGCCAGCAGGAGCAAGGAGGTCATTCTGCCCCTGTACTCTGCACTGGTTAGGCCACACCTTGAGTACTGTGTCCAGTTCTGGGCCCCTCAGTTTAGGAAGGATGTTGACTTGCTGGAACGAGTCCAGAGAAGAGCAACAAAGTTGGTGAGGGGCTTGGAACACAAGCCCTATGAGGAAAGACTGAGGGAGCTGGGGTTGCTCAGCCTGGAGAAGAGGAGACTCAGAGGTGACCTTATTACTCTCTACAACTACCTGAAGGGAGGTTGTAGGCAGGTGAGTGATGGTCTCTTCTCCCAGGCACCCAGCACCAGAACAAGAGGACATAGTCTCAGGCTGCACCAGGGGAGCTTCAGGTTGGATGTTAGGAAGAAGTTCTATACAGAAAGAGTGATTGCCCATTGGAATGGGCTGCCCAGGGAGGTGGTGGAGTCGCCGTCATTGAGGTGTTCAGGAGGAGACTTGATGGGGTACTTGGTGCCATGGTTTGCCATGGGTTAGCTGTTTGGGTGGGTTGGATTGGTTGATGGGTTGGACGTGATGATCTTGAAGGTCTCTTCCAACCTGGTTTGGTTTATTCTAATAAAGGTTTATTCTAATAAAGATCCTCTGCGGTCACAAAAGCGACACGCCGAAGCAGTGCCCTCTTCTGGAGGCAGAACCATTCAACCGCGTTAACACGGGACAGGCCTTCAGGGCAAAATTAGCAGTCTCAGCAAGGCTGTTTTGTGTCTGTAAATTTGGCGCTGTGGTGTGAAATCCTAGTACCGGCCAAGTGTCTAACAGCTGACATCAGCCAGCGACTGAGCCACTGGCATTTAGGAGAATTGTAAGCCTTTTACTCACAGGCCGCTTCCGATGAATAAAATGTCAGCACCAGAGGGGTCTGGTTTCTTTTACTGATTCATCAATCAAAGAACAGTCTCAATGCATTTATTAGCCCAGCTTAAAATGTATACTGAGTCGTATCAGCATGCATCCAACTGTGTGTGCTTGCAGAGGACTTATTTTTCTATCTAGATCTATATTTTCTATGGGGTTTGGGTGTGTTTTTTTTTAAGAGCAGCTTGAAAGGTAATTTTACCACTCTACTGTCAGGAATGTAATGTTGATGAACAGAGAAACCAACAGTCCCCAGAGAGTATCACGACTCAGATGCCTTCCAGAAGCACATTTAAAAGTTATTACAATGAAACACAGAATCATGAAAAGAGCCTGAGGGACCACGATCATTGTAAATGTAAGCAGACATGTTTTTCTTTCCCAGTCTCACAGTAAATAGACATGGAAGCGTTCCAAGAGGCTCTCTGGTTGCTTTTTTGCTTTAGCTGCATGTCATGTTGCTGGAACAGCTGTGGAAAACTCAGGAGCAGTGCTTTTCTCTCAGCATCAGCGCCAGCTCTGCCGCACTCAGCGGCGGTGTGCACATAACTCACTGTGTGATGCTCATCCCTCAGCCAGTGCTCAGGCACACAGTGACTTAGTGAGTTAATTACAGGCTTAAGACGGAAATGCAGCCTGCCCCAGGACCAGTGTTGACCCCAGTGGCCCACATGGCACTGCTACAGGATGCTGTGATGAAACATCTGCGCTGGAATGAAGAGGAAAGCTCAAACAGGGCATGGCTCTGTAGAGAAAGGGGGCGCATGGCTTTCGTCAGTGCTGCCTCTGATGCCACACTGCTGAGCTCATGACAAGCAGCTCCCCCCACATCTCACCTCAGGGGTTCCCCCAGCAGGGTGGTAGCTGTGGTTTCTCCCCAGCACTGCTGTATTTCCAAACACTGGAACAGGCTGGAGTCACCGTCCCTGGAAATGTTCAAAAATGTGTAAACATGGATCTGTGGGACACAGGTTAAAGACCGTGGTTGTGTTGAGGTGGTGGTTGGGCACAACAAACTCAGAGGCCTTTTCCAAACAAAGTGATTCTGTTTCTCTCCCACAGGCACAGATTAAGGTGGCCAGGAATCCAGTTCTCAAAAGCATGCCTGAGAGGAAAACGACTGAGGGACAGAGACTGTGAAGACACTCAATAAGGTGACAGAACATCTGCCACTCACCGGTTACCTCGGCACCTGGCACAGGGAGCAAACCTATGACAGGAGCAGCTTTAACCATAGACAAGAAAGCTCGTGGTGCGGTGCCCAGAGGTGCCTGCAGGGGTGAGCAGGGCCCACAATGACCAGGCAAGGAGAGAAACAAAGGATCAGCCAGACGTACCACAATGAGGACAGATCCGCCTCCCAGGCCCGCTGAGGAGCAGAGCGCTCAGCACACCTCATGAGGCACGGCGGCCCGCGGCTGACAGACTCAGGCGCCGCAGCGCCCCCTGCTTGCCCGCGCCACACGCACAGCGCGCATGCGCCGCGGGCGGGCCGAGCTGCGCGCTGCGGGAGCTGCTGCGCATGCGCCAGCGCAGCCCCTCAGGGAGGCGGGAGAGACGTGAAGCTGTCGCCGTCTTGGAGAAGTTATGGCGTGCGCCGCGGTGGCCAAGAACGGTGGAAGCTCCTTCTCTGATCGGCATGCCCGCCTTCTCCTAGCTCAGATTAACCGGTTGCGGGCCGGGGAGAGCTTCTGCGACGTGCGGCTGGAGGTGGGCCCGGAGGCGTTCGCCGTGCACCGGCTGGTGCTGGCGGCCAGTAGCCCCTACTTCGCGGCGCTCTTCGCGAGCGGCATGAAGGAGTCCGGCCGGGACGTGGTGCGGATCGCAGGCGTTGAGGCGGACACCTTCCAGACGCTCCTCGACTTTATCTACACAGGTAATGGCTGGCGGGGGATGGCGGGGGCCGTTGCCCGACGGCCGGGTCAGGGCGTCGGCTGCCCAGGGTGGCCGCAGCCTCGAGCGGAGCCCCGCTTTGGTGTGCGTGCCCGCAGGGGTGGTGAGCATCGCGGAGCACAACGTTCAGGAGCTGATCGTCGCCGCCGACATGCTGCAGCTCACCGAGGTGGTGGAGCTCTGCTGCGAGTTCCTGAAGGGGCAGATCGATCCGCTGAACTGCATCGGCCTCTTCCAGTTCTCCGAGCAGATCGCCTGTCATGACTTGATGGAGTTCAGCGAGAGCTACATCCATGCACACTTCTTGGAGGTGCAGAGTGGGGAGGAGTTCCTGGCGCTGACCAAAGAGCAGCTGGTGAAGATCTTACGAAGCGAGGACCTAAGCATCGAGGACGAGTACCAGGTTTTCATAGCAGCAATGCAGTGGATTTTGAAGGACGTGGGGAAAAGGAAGAAATATGTCGTAGAAGTACTGGAGCCTGTCCGGTTCCCTCTGCTACCAGCACAAAAGCTATTAAAATACATAGAAAGTAAGTGAAAGAAAGAAAGGCTGTCACATGCTTGTATGTGAACAAACCACGTGTTGTTCGGGGTTGCTGAGGGAGCTGGAGAAGAGGAGGCTTGAGGGAAGACCTCATCATTCTCTACAGCTACCTGAAGGGAGGTTGGAGCGAGGAGGGGGCCAGCCTCTTCTCCTTGGTGGCAAGTGACAGGACCAGAGCAAATGGTTTCAAGTTGCACGTGGGGAGGTTTAGGCTGGATAGTAGGAAATGGTTCTTCACAGAAAGTATTATAAGACATGGGAATGGCCTGCCCTTGGCAGTGGCAGAGTCACTGTCCCGGAAGTGTTTAAGCAGCATGTGGACCTGGCACTTAGGGACATGCTTTAGTGTTGACCTCTCAGTGCTGGGTCAGGACTTGGACTGGATGATCTTTGAGGTCTCTTCCAACCAGATGTTTTCTGTGATGGGGTTTTGAGATTAATAGTGTGTTTTGAAAATACTTTATAGCAAACAAGTTATAAAAGAGCTTAAAACTTGTCTGCTGTTTTTGGAGAAGTTTATAACTTTTCTGTAACTGAGTTACTTCTTATCTGTAAATTTTAACTGTGCCTTTATTCATCTGCTTTTTCCTCAAGGTATTCCAGATTTCAGCCTTCGAGTGGCCCTGCAAACTCTCTTGAAAGAATATTGTGAAGTTTGTAAATCTCCCAAAGAGAACAAGGTCAGCAGTTTTCTGCAAGCTTCTAAAGGTCGTCCCCGGAGGAAAGCCAGGAAATACCTTTATGCAGTAGGTTAGAATGTGGCTGTTTGAACCTTGTAAAAGAAATTATGAAATAGTATCTCATATATACTACAGTTCTGAAGGAGATACTGGTTTTTGATCAAAAGGTATAAAAATAGCAGAAGGTTTCACCTGGCTGAGTTGCCATGTTAGCTGCTTTCTGCTTAGCATTGCAGAGAGAGGCAGCATCCACATTTCATGCCATCGTGATGTGGCCTTCAAAGCCTGGAGTTGCCTTTATGAAATTATCTGCCTTGGGTGGAAATCTGCAGATCAGCAGAGGATTTGCCTGTGGTTCACTGCTGCAATGGTACATGCAAATTCACTGCACTCCTTGTTCTTCTGAAGGCTGAAGTTTTCTCTCTCCAGAATATCCTAGTTCATATGCTGGGATGCTTGAAACTGCGAGCTTCCAGCAAAGCAGCACCTTTGTGTTGGAAAGGAATGCTCTTGTTGCACCCTGTGGGAAGTAACACTGACTTAAGATAGCAAAGGCTGTTGGCTGGTCTCTGTGTTTTACTAAGAACATGAATGGTAGTATTTGTAGTGCTGGGATGAAGTGGTCAGCTCAGGCACAAGTCGTGTGACCCTGAAGGCGACCCGTCTTCCTTAGGTGCTGGAGAAACAGCGATACCTGGAAAAGTCCAATTCCTACTAAAAGTGGCTAGTGGATGTTACTGTAATTTTTTCCATAGTTTAGATGCAGAAGCATGGGGACAAACAGGGAGCTTTTGCTCAGCCATGATCTTTCCACTTCCTTTCTAGGTGGCTACACTCGACTGCAAGGAGGGCGCTGGAGTGACAGTAGAGCCCTCAGCTGTGTGGAACGATTTGACACTTTCAGCCACTACTGGACCACAGTCTCCTCTCTCCACCAGGCCCGGAGTGGACTGGGTGTGGCTGTGGTGGGGGGAATGATCTATGCTATTGGAGGTAACAGCTGAAACGTGCATTTGTTGTTAAATGGGTACTCACAGGTGGATATTTCGTAATTTTTCATTTCTATAAGTGGTTCTGAGGAACCCAGCAGTAGGTAAGATGACTTCTAGATAAAATAACAATCAAATTAGGGTTACTTGTTTCTCTACCATCACTGCTCTGCAAATGCCTGTTTAAGCTTCTGTGGGGGCCAGTTTTTACAAGTCCTCTCACTCCTCGTGGCCAAGAAGTCAGCATTTGGACAGGTGCAGATATATGAAGAGATGGGTAATCTGCAGACTTTGTGTACCACCACTAACAGCATTTGTCTTTAGTCTAGCAGAAGCCCATGATATAAAAAGCAGTAGCATAGCACAGACCACTTACGGTCTACCCACCTGGAAAGGCTTATGTATGCACAAAGATGGGATGAATAGCTCTGCTAGTCCATCATTCAAGAATGCATGTACATACTGGTTTTGTCACCACAGAGCACATTCTTTGGTCTTTAAAACCTGTGCTGCAGAGTAAATAATGTGTAGCACTGTGGTTCACCCCTCTCATGTTTTCAGTAATGTGTCAGGGAACTGTTGATGAAAGCTGTTGCTAGTGATGATTCAGTTCTAGGTGTAAACAAAGCTTTTGCTACTTTGGCCATCTGGCTAGCTGAAAGAAAGCTCTTCCATTCAAAAGTTCTCAGTTTGGGAAGAAGTTGAAGAATGCTTCTGTGTCTGCAGTGTGAAACATTGTGTTTCTTGCTCTTTATTACCTAGGTGAGGACAGCGCAATGATTTTTGACTGTACTGAACGTTACGATCCTGTAACTAAACAGTGGAGCACTGTGGCTTACATGAACCATCCCCGATGTGGACTGGGAGTGTGCACATGCTATGGTGCTATTTATGCTTTGGGTAAGTCTTGGGGTTTTCTAGGTGAAGTTAATTTTTAAGGTATTAATTCATGGAACTTCTGGGCCCTTCAGTTTAGGAAGGATGTTGACTCACTGGAGCGTGTCCAGAGAAGAGCAACAAAGTTGGTGAGGGGCTTGGAACACAAGCCCTATGAGGAGAGGCTGAGGGAGCTGGGGTTGCTTAGCCTGGAGAGGAGGAGACTCAGGGGTGACCTTATCACTCTCTACAACTACCTGAAGGGAGGTTGTAGACAGGCAGAGGTTGGTCTCTTCTCCCAGGCAACCAGCACCAGAACAAGAGGACACAGTCTCAGGCTGCACCAGGGGAGGTTTAGGCTGGATGTTAGGAAGAAATTCTTCATAGAGAGAGTGATTGCCCATTAGAATGGGCTGCCTGGGGAGGTGGTGGAGTCACCATCACTGGAGGTGTTCAGGAGGAGACTTGACAGGGTGCTTGGTTGCATGGTTTAGTTGATTGGGTGGTGTTGGATGATAGGTTGGACGCGATGATCTTGAATGTCTCTTCCAACCTGGTCTGGTCTATTCTATTCTGTTCTAAATTGATTTAATCTTACTAGGTGTTGCAAATTTGCAAACTTAAGTTTTCAAAAACAGCTCTTTACCTGAGCATTACTGTACCAAATCTTTGTGGATTAGTTACTGCTCAGCCATTACTTATTTCCATCATAGATTGCATTCTGGTTTCAGAATTAGTTTGTCCTTGCACAGTGCACTGTACCTCCAAAAGCTGTATCTCCATGGCAATAATTCTTCCCTGTCTTTGCTGTTATTTGCAGGAGGTTGGGTTGGAGCAGAGATTGGCAACACAATTGAAAGATTTGATCCTGAAGAAAATAGTTGGGATGTGGTGGGAAACATGGCTGTGCCCCGTTACTGCTTTGGGTGTTGTGAAATGCAAGGTGAATATTGTTCAGTGTGTATCCATGAACAGTTCCAGAGCCATTGGATTTTGAAGCTTTCTGTTTCAAGCATGAATTTTTACCTTTGTCTTGTGCTGTGCTGTCAGTTGCACAACTTTGTGCCTCACTTATTCGTCTTTCTAGTACCATGTTTTTAATTCTACAGAACTCAAACACTATCAAGTTCTGTTTTCTGCCCTTTATCTCATGAAGTTTTTACTTGGCTACTGGTTATCCAATTAGTCTTTAACAACTGATCTCCTTCCTGATAACTGTTTTTATTTACCTCCTGTATTTGGGTTTGTGTGCGTGTCTTTGTGACAAGTTGCTATGGGTTATTTAAGGACAGATATGTATTAACTGGTCCCTGCCCAATCAGCAACTGCAGCCTTCTGAATTCTCTCCCCTACACTTGATTAATTAGTGCTTTCATCAGAGCTTCTAGTGCCTGAGCCTCAAGTTACTCATTTGAAAGCTTTATGTATGCAACTACTGGGCAATGGAGGACTTCTATTTGGCATTCTTAAGCCATCTTAATGTCAGGCTGAAACTTGTTTTGAGCCAAACATTTTCTCTCTTTCAAACCTTTCTGTTTTGAAACCTAATAGAGGAAAAACCTCTTGTTTCTACAGGTTTGATTTATGTTGTGGGAGGTATCAGCAGTGAAGGTGTAGAGCTGCGTTCTGTTGAAGTCTATGACCCGATATCTAAACGTTGGTCTGAGCTCGCTCCAATGGGCACCCAAAGAGCATATCTTGGTGTAGCTGCTCTCAATGATTGTATCTATGCTGTGGGAGGCTGGAATGAATCTCAGGATGCACTTGCTACTGTAGAAAGATACTCCTTCGAAGAGGTACGGTGGAGTCCCATGCTTTCATAAATGTGTAGGTTGCATCAGCTGTAGAGGTAGCCTGCTTCCTTTCTTCGAAAACAAGCTGGAAATTTCATTCCATTCTCAGTACTGGCCAGTAATCTGAATGAAACAAAGCTTCAGTGCCCTCAGGGTCTGTCTATCCTAACTAGGATCTAGCATCTTGCTGTCTGACTTGAGTGTAACGTTACAAAGATTGCATGCATGCTTTCGGGCAACTGAAATGTCACCAGTGCTAATAATGTATAGATAGACTGTAGTTTGGTAAGTACTTGCTAGGGTTAAAATGGGGGGAGTGGGATAGATTTCCCCATCTGCAATGGAATGGTAAATAATATGATGAGAGGAAAACATCCCTGAGAAAAGTAAGAGTTGCTATTTGTTTCAGAAGTTGAGGATCTTTCTTCATCAAAATGTAGTGGTGGTTCAGCATGACTAGAAAAATCACTTTGAACACTTAAGCCTCTGAATAAGAGAAGAAATTATTCCTGGCTATTATTGATCATGTTTCTAAGATGATCTTTGGAACAGTAGCTAGCATAAAAAGCAAAGCAGAATCCAGTGTGCAATTCTAGTTTGCTTTTTGAATTGAATCTAGTTTTCCTTACTTCCCACCTTAAACTGTACCATTTGCTGCTTTAGAGATGGACAGCATCTTGCAGTGACTGAAGAAAGGGAGGGCTGTTGTGTACAGGCAGTTTTGTCATTAAAGTCTTGATAATCCTCCTCACACTGTACATACACATCCAATATTTTAAGTCTGTATGCTTAGTGTTGTTTATGTTATAGTTTTCAAGCTTTAAAAGTTAGTTTTATTGGAGTCGGGGCTTACTAAAACTGTTGATTCTTTCGCCTTCTCATTAGGAAAAGTGGGCTGAAGTGGCATCAATGAAGATACCAAGAGCTGGTGTCTGTGTGGTGGCTGTGAATGGATTTCTTTATGCCTTGGGAGGACGAGCTCCCAGTCAGGATTTTGCTGCTCCAGTAACCTCTGACTCTGTTGAAGTTTATAATCCTCACATGGACAGTTGGACTGAAATTGCCAACATGATCACCAGCCGCTGCGAAGGAGGTGTAGCTGTGCTGTAAAACACAGAAGAAAACTCAGTGAAGGAATGAGCAAATCCATCTCCTCAGACTTCAGGTTTCATTGGCTGGAAACCTCTGCTAACACAGGAGCTTCAGTAGAGACAGTGGAGAATTAGAGGGCTTTTCATGAGCAAAAGGAAGTAGTAAAACTCCTGCCCTTCAAAGTGGCTTATCCAATGTCTGCTCAGAAGTATTCTGTTGTGAGTAGGAATGCTTCTTATGACTGGATTGAGCTCGTGAGATTAATGGCAAACCTGCCCTGTAAAAACCTGAAGAAATCATTCCAGCTGTCTGAGGTGCACCAAAGCTAGCTGGCCTTAGTTTGGAAGGAGGTTACTACAGAGAGCTAGGAGTTACCTGCAGGTAAGAGTGGATGGGCTACTTGGTTAGCATTATATGCCCTTTTCTGGAGGAAAACAAGGAAGAGAAGATAACAGGGAAGACTTGGTACCTCGACTTAAGACCTTTCTGATCACTCCACTAACTTGGATGGTGAGTGGCTGAGAATTTCCTGTTCTGGAAGGTTATTCTCAGTTCTAATAAGGTCATTCCACTTCAGCACAGGCTGCTCTTCTCAGTGGTATCAGTGATGACAGCAGAGCTCCCTTTTGTGTAAGTTCTGATGAATTTTAAAGTGAAATGCTCTTCATTAGATTAGCTGCTGCTTTTAAGTCTGCTCTTAGTATAAAAATACAGGGAAAGCATTTTGCCCTTTTTAAGCCTTTTTTTCCTTCCTTTAATGTTTTACCACGTGTGACAAATGCTGAGACTTGGCACTGGAGCACGGTATTCTACGAGGTACGGACATTCATCCTTGCTGCGTCTTGTATCCTGCCTCCTCCAAATTTGAGCAGGTGGAATAATGTGTGATAGAATAAGCTGAATTTGGCATTAAGTGATGCTATTAGTGTGTTCTCTCTTAAGAAGTTTGTATTTAGCTTGGATACACTTAGGAGAACAATACTACCAGGAGTTAGGAGTTCTTTCTAGAGTCATTTAATGAACATAATTGATGTTGCCTTTTGCACAGTGCAGCAGCAGTTTCTGGAGGACTCAGATGGAGGCTGAAACTAGGCTGCTTGAACTTTGGTAGACAGTGTTACTCTAGAACACAAAGCCACCACTGGAATGGTAGTCTAGAACACAGAGCCACAACTGGAATGTCACAAAATCTGCCTTGTGTAGACAAAGCAGCATTTATGCTGTCTGGGTCCGAGGCAAGTGTTGCAGGTACCTTAAGAATCTAGGTCTTATGTTCTAACAGGATTGGGAGAGTGCCAGGATAAAACGTGCTAGACAATGGAGCATTTGTTTCTCTGATCATTCTGTAATCTTGTGTGTGCTTTTACTTAAAAGTATTTATGTGTGAACTAATGTTCATTGTCTTTTTCCCCCAAGTTTTAGCTTGTTTTAAGCAGTCTTTCATAATAAAATAAGTTTTCAGAACTGACTCTGGAATGCTCTTCAGCAGGGTGCCCTCTTCTCATAATCACTTTCATACAATAGTTTTGGGGGAGAGTACTTGGTTGGTGTCTTTTACTGGCAATCCTACTAAGAAAAGTTTGGCTATAAGTATTGACTCTCTGGAAGGTGCAAGTAACACAATTGTGTAGTAAAATGTATTTCTCTTCTCACACACTCCAAGTGTAAAATCACTCAGACTTCTTGAAAGCTTCCCTTGCCAGCTCTCTGCATCTCTCTGTGGAAGAGGCACTGTCATAGATGTTTATCTTGGACTGCTTCTCTGCTCGCTCTTCTTTGTATTCAAGCAACTAGGGTCCTGTGGTTTGCTTCTGGAACAGGACATTGTGGTTCAGACACTGGGTGCCTGCACCTGTGCAGGCTCAAGTTGGTCACTGCCACCTTGCAACTGAGCCTGTGAAAACAAAGGAATCTGCAGTTGCCCAGAATATTGAGGGTGCTTACTGTCTTGTGACCCTGGCAACACCCCCTCCAGGCACACCAAGAATGACTCTCCTAAACAGAGGCCCTAACGTGCCTGTGGCATCAGAACAGCAGTGCATGATCCACTCCCCTGTGGGAACACTTCCACCCACCAACCTCCTAGGTGGGGAACAAAGTGAAACTTGCAGATAAAAGGCAGCACCATGAACAGTCAGGGGTGCAGCCACCAGCAAGAAGAGATCAACCATGTGGGATACCACTGGAATTTGGAGTGGTGATACTTCCCTCCTCTTGTCTTACTTCTTTTTCCACTTTTCTCTTTTTTTTTCTTCTCTGGAACACAATAGGTAGTCACCTCCCCTGCCTTAAGAGCAATTCTATAATCAAAGCAATGTGTGGGAACATGTAACAAATCTACAATCATTCCAGCCCTTTTGGTGTCAGCTTGCCTCACTTCATTCCTTGGGTATCCCTGAAAGACCCTTCCATGAACCCTTCCTCTGAGGCTGGGTCACAACTCCCTCTTGGGATCAAATGATCAGTAATATTTCTTTGTTTTCTTTACATTTCAGAATCCTTCATGAACCATTTGAGAAACATTACAGTAGAGTTACAGAATTATTAGGGTTGGAAGGGACCTCAAGGAGCAGCAAGTTCCAACCCCCTTGATATGGGCAGGGACCCCTCACACTAGATCAGCTTGCTCAGAGCCACATCCAGCCTGGCTTCCACCACCTCCCTGTGCAATCTGTTCCAGCATCTCACCACTCTAACGGTGAAGAACTTCTTCCTAACATCCAATCTGAATCTACCCATTTCTTTTTTTTTGTTCCATTAGCCCTGGCTAGATTTCATTCTAACTGAGGTTTACTTTAGGTTTCCTAACCAGGCCTCTTGCTGCTCGGGCAGCTTCCTTATATGCCCCCCACTCCAGCTGTCTTTTCTTCCACTCCTTGTAGAGTTTCTTTTTGTGTGAAAGCATGTCCAGGAGCTCCTTGCTCATCCAAGCAGGTCTCCTAACATTCTTTCCTGCTTTCCTCTTTGTGGGTATACTTTGCTCCTGGGCACAGAGAAGGTGATCCTTGAACACTGACCAGCTGTCCTAGGCACCTCTTCCCTTTAGAGCTTTGTCCCATACTTTGGCCAGCAGATCCCTGAAGCAATCAATGTGCATGCCTAAAATCCAGGGTTGTAAACTTGGGATACATCCTCCAAGTTGCCCTGAGGATCTTAAATTCTGTTGCTTCATGCTCACTGAAGCCAAGGTTATCCCCGAGCCTCAAACTGGCTACCAGCCCTTCCCTATTGGTGAGAACAAAGTCCAGCATAGCACCTTTTGTCTGTTTGGTTCCTCTACCATTTGGAGGTACCATGTATGCATTCCAGGAACATCCTAGAATGCTGGTACCTAGCTGTGCTGTCCCTCCAGCAAATGTCAGGGTGGTTGAAATTCCCCCCCAAGGACCAGTTCCGTTTTAGTTGTTTGGGAACTATGGATTCACTTCTGATCCTTGCCCATAAACTTGCTGGTTTAGTAGAGCTTGAGGAAGTCTGTTGTTGGATGAAATTACCTTCTTCAGTTTTTGTAGCTGACTATCATATTTGAATGAAAGCTTGGAGCAAGTTGATTATCTTTGGTATTCACCATCTCTTTCCATGAATCAAGCCACAGACTACTGTCTACTACTACTACTACAGACTACTCTTCTCTGAGCACATCTTGAGAAACACCTTGTCTAAGAAAGAATAAAGGACCTCTTTCACTCACAGATTCAATTTTACTTCCTTTTATACTCAGAAAGCACTGCAATAGGTCGCTGATTCACAGGTATCATGCTAAAAACCATCTTGTCTAAGGAAGAAAGAATAAAGGAGCTGGTTTTATTCACAAACTCATTTTTACTTCCTCTATATTCATAAAGCACTGAAATACATCACAGATTCACAGATATAATGCTGCTACCATGTAAAGGTTGATGGGTTACAGAAGGCAGGGGCTCACATATGTAGTTGCTGTTTCAGCAATACTGTATCAAAAGAGGGCTCTGTCTTCAAGGTAGACAGTTTTCTTAAATGTCTGTTCTTTGCAGAAGGAAAAGATAAATGTGACAGCATGTGCTTTATTCTCTATAGAACAACAGTGAAGAACAGTACTTCTAAGAGAGCTAAGAGGATTATCTGAATTTATTCAGATGTCCCTTCTCAGATTTCTTCTTGCCTCTTATACTGTACTTAACACAAGACAAAAAGCCTGCAGTAAATATGCCCACACACAATTTCATAGGTTTCTTGAGGTGAGGTTAGAGAAGAAAATCCACCTGACTCAGGTTGTATTTTCTTCCCCTAAATAATATGCTAGGAAGACTTAAGTATAAAAAGCAGATGCTTCTGCCATGTTTTCACTAAGTGGCCCATCACAGAGGGCTTGCAGGCTACATGTCCATTTGTATCTGCCCCAGGTGCTCAAATAAAAAGAATTTGTGGAGGAAGACAACACAAATTACTTTCAATTCCACTATCTGAGATTGAGACCGTATCTAATATCATATATTTGTCCATACCCATATCATCAGTTGGTAGTGCTTCAGGAGTATGACAGATCTTTATGGCTGTGCTGCATGTAGATAGCCTCAAGTCCAACCAAAACCTGGGAACACATGGCCCATATATCCTTTATTTAGAATAAACCTTTATTTAGAATAAACCAAACCAGGTTGGAAGAGACCTTCAAGATCATCACATCCAACCCATCAACCAATCCAACCCACCCAAACAGCTAACCCATGGCACCAAGTACCCCATCAAGTCTCCTCCTGAACACCTCCTTTTTGATTTAAGCCTGGGTAGGAAGCTAAACTTCTGTCTCTTGTGGTGCCTTGTCAAAGATGCAAAGCTTGCTCTTCCAGCTATCCCCTCCATCAGAGCAGCTGGATGACATACTTCACCCGAGTGCTGACCTTGACTTGCCACTGCAAATAAACCTTGCCTATCCTTTTGTACCTAACACTTAATCATATAGCATCTTCACCACCTTCTCAGCTGAGAAGGGACAGAGGTGTGTCCCGCAGCACAGGAATTGCACATCCATGTACTTTTGCATAATTCTCTGCTGCTTCTTTAAACACTGAACTAGAAGGACTGCTCTCACCTTGTTCCTGTCCGTGACTACGCAGTTGTTTTTCCCACTGCAGAACATTATCACACAGGTTGGTTAAACCAGATACTTTATTCTGTATAGAGCAATTCACACCATTGGAATCACCATTTTAAACTGGTAGGACAAATAAATTCACATCTTCTTTTCAAAACTCCTGATTAGTTGAAAAGGGATGCTTTGTTCTACAAACAAAGACTCATGTCTGTCTTGGAAGTCACTGCTACTAACCATCCCTCCCTCCTAAACCAGCTAGTGCTTGCTTCGAGAAGCATCATCTTGATCACTGCCATCTTATGACTTCTAAGCACAAATACATTTTTATTTCCCCTGAAGCTCAATACAAACACCTCACTGGCAGATAAATAGGGTTGGTTTTTTTTTCCCTATTGATTTATTATTTTGTGATCTGCAATTCATTTCTGCTGTTGTTTAGCTGCTCCCCTAAAATCATCTTCAGTAACAGAGTAGCTAATAGCGATAATGCCATCACCACTGTTCCCACTACCCTCAGTACTTTAAACCACCTAGGATAAGTAGGCAGAAGGGAGACATCATAATGTAGTGCTATCCCTAAGGCTATTACAACCATTACTGCACCACTAGTGATATCTTTAAAAAATATGGCTTGCCAGGCAAATAGAGGAGGAATTGTACTGTTAGCCAGGTTCATCCAGTCTGGCTTGGCTGGGCTGTCTTCTGGGAGAGCAAACCCCCACCTCATTCCCCCTAGGAAAGAAACTGTTACAGCACCATAAATAACCTGAGCAAATGCCAGCTCTGGGTAGTAGGTCCCTTGGATGGCCATTACCAGTGGCGCAGAAACAAATGGAATTAGCCCTGCCAGGCTTAAGTAAAGGGCTGGCTTGGGAGACTCCTTTAGCGATGTCATACTTCGTTCCAAGATGCCCAAGTCTTTGGTTTGAGAATCTTTGGGGGTTTTCTTCTTGAAGAAGGGCAGAGAAGTGTGAAATGCCTGGAGCTTGATTGCATATACAGATGCTGGGTTGTGGCTTGGAGATTTTGACAGAGGACACACACCTCTCTGCAGCTGGAGGTCTAGAGAAGACCAGGATGTCTTATGCTTTCCATACAGTAATAGTCTGGGACCAGTTACCTTCTGGAGCTGCAAATATAAAACTCATTCTGAACAACTTACAAAGTAGGCTTACAGATCTACAGTTACTCAACTACCTGTGAAATACTGCACCAAGTGTTTTTCCATGACAGGTCACACCACAGCAGCCCTTGCTCTTAGTTTTCAGGTGTTTTTAACTAGCTAAGCTAAATGACACAGCTTTCACAAGCAAGCTAATGGAAAGCAATTAGCTTCATAATGAGGAAACCACCTATCCTTCCACCTACACACATGCATTCTTTAGGCATTAAGATACACCAGGCCTTTGCAGAGTAGAACATAAAACTTACAGAAGTAGGACAAGGTCATTCCAAGAAACTAGCTATTATCACCTCACTACCAAAAAGAGAAAGGGGGAAAAAATACCTTTGGACAATAAAACTTCATTAAAGAAAAATAAATTAATCAAATAAAATCTTTGCTGTGGCTAAAGGCTGCTGCAGAAGCTTGGAATTCTCTCAGAAAGGCTAAGTTATAAACTTGTATCTACTCCAAACTGTAAGTTGCCTTTTTTTTTTCCCCCCAGTGCTCCAGTCATGTTATTTGAGGTAAAGTAAGACCCCAAAAAAGGCTTCAGAAACTTACTTTTAAAGGAGTGTGGAAGCAGCATCGTCGTATAAGGGTTAACATATTTGTTTTATCAACACCCTATAACAGAAAAAAATCAGGAGAAGGTTTGAAATTGATGGATAGTTAAGTCACAGTCTAGACATCAGATGTGAGACTCACAGATGTATGTTTAAAGATACATAATGTGCATACTCAATCATTATTTACTCACGTCAGGATATTTTGTTTCAGGGCTATGAACTTAAGCTCTAAAGTTCCAGTAACTATTAAAAGAACAATTTCTAATTAAAGAATCTAGTATCAGGAAAGAGGTGATGGTTTCCTGTTCATGGACATCTCCCTTTTCATGGGATGTGTGGCTACACGAAGCCGATAATCAATCAACGAATCACAATGAATACTGAACCATAAAGGATTGGAAACTACATTACTCCCCAAGCTGCATACAAGGCTCCTGCAGGGGGGACAAAACCAACCGGGAAGTATAAGCAACTCGTTTGCTGACTTCGCTCCGCTGTTCACTGTTCCGCAGCTCCGAGGAAGGAAGACGGCTACGCTGCACCAACCCGGAGGGAGCTGTGTGTCCAGAGAATTACGGGTCCCACAGGGCCGAGGCAATCGCCATGGGGTGGCACGAAGCGCCGGGCTCGCCGTTAGGCCCCGATCACAACCGTACCCAACAGCTCCAGTCCGCGACCTCCTCCCTGAGCAGCTTCCGGTGCCCCGGGAAGCATTCCGGCGGGCCTGGCACTCTGCTGTGCAAGTCCGGGCGAGAATAGGTCCGGCCTATGTGGTTCCGCCGGGCCCGAGACGCAGCTAGGTTTGCGTGGCACCCACTAGAGCCAGCGGTCCCGGTCCCTGGCGTGCCAAGAGCAAAGCCTACAAGGCACGCTCCTTCCCCTGCCGCCACGGCAGCCTAGCTTGTTCCTAGTCCGAGGACTGCTGCTGAGCTGGCAGGAGAGTAACAACAGCCCCCACTATCCTCAGGATTACGAGGAATTGGGTCCGCTCCTGATTTCTGTGTTCCCGGATCTCCACAGCGGGCAAGCCTCCTCAGGAGTAAAGGCGCAACAGCTTGGCACTGGACTACAAATCCCAGCGTACCCCGCGGCGCGGCGCCTGGGCACCTGGAGCGGCGGGAGGACGCACAGCCTTCTGGGACGCATAGTCTCCGGTGGTGCTCAGCCGGCGACAACGGCGGTGCGTGCTACTGCTCTGATTGGTGGGGAGGGGGGGCGCGCGCGCGCGCCCCTCTCCCGGGGCGGGGATGAGAATCGCTCCGCGTGGCCGCCAGGGGATCCAGGGGGGCGGATCCCTTCCGCCTCCTCGGCCCCGCCCCACGCACTCGCAGGCCCCGCCCCCTCCGGCCCCCGGCCGGGCAGGGCCGGGCAGCCATTTTGGGCAGAGCTTTGTTATGGTTCTGGGGCCGCAGGAGGCAGCGAGAGGGGCCTGGCCGGTGAGTGTGGCTCCTACACCCCTCCTCCCGGCGTCCCGCCGCGCCTCCCCTTGCGGCCTTGTCGTCCGCCGTCCCGGGACTCGGGCCGCTGTTCTCCGCTGGCTTTGCGGCCTCGGAGCGGCCCGGGATCGGCCTCCCGCCAGGCCGGGACCCCGCTGGCGGCGGCGGGGGGCGGTGCGGCCGCCGAGGGGGCTCCCTCCGCCCCGCCGCGCGCCCACCCCTATCGCTCAAACGCGGCGGGCCCGTGGGGAACTCGCTCCTGGAAGTGGCAGGGAGAGGCTCCCTGCCGGGCAGGGCCGCCGGGCCGGGGGAGGGCGGCCGGGGCCGAGGCTCCTTGCTTATTGTTTCCTGCTTAGTCGGGAAGTTCCCAGCGCTTGACACTGCCAGGGCGCTGCCGCGGCCCTTCTGGCTTTCGCCCGGAGTTCAGCCTTGTCCTGTCAACAAGCGGGCCGGTCGGGTGCCGGGTGGGGGAAGGGGAGGGCGGGTTGGAAGGACAGGCCGGAGCGCCGCGTTCCGCCGTGACTGCGGGGTGAAGTCTCTCAGGGCCTGGGCGCCCGGCGCTTCCTGCGCGGCGGCCCCGGGGCAGGCGGAGCGCCCGCGGCAGGGGTGGCTCCGGTGCCATCTGTTTTGATGGCGAGCTGAAAACGACCCAAGGTGAGCTGTGCTGGCTCGGGCCGTTTCTCCTCGTCTCTGTGGGGTTTAGGGCCGCTCTTTCCGGCAGCCCCCGGCGGTAGGGAGCGGTCGGCGCCGAGCAGTGACACGTGTGCTGCGGGCAGCCGAGCCCGAGCTCTGCCAGCCTGCTGCCAGCCTCCCGGCCGGCCTGTGCGCTACCAGGGCAAACGGAGCCCGGGAAACTTGTCAGGTGCCACTTGTTATCTGGGCAGGAGAACACAGCGCCTGGCGTGAGCGTGAGGTGGCTTTTTCCGTCCTGGAAGTAATTTCCGGGGTGATTTGTGTCCTGTTGGCCTAAGGTCTTGCATGGTTTATCGTAAACAGCGGTAGCTAGAATTGGTCAGAGTAGCTGTGTTCACACCTAGCACTCTGAATTTAGTTCAGTAATGAGCTGCTTTGCAACGATTTTAGAGCAGTTAGTGGGTGTCTGCACAAGTTTGGAGTTTTTAAACAGCTTTAGAGGAACAACTGCAATTCAAATCCTTGTACGCAACGGCAGAATCATTTAAGAGTCTTAAGAACCTTTTTATATTAACATTACCAGGTAAATCAGCCTCCCTTTCCCCTCCCCCCGAGGTCTGAGTGACACAAGTGTTAGTAACGTTGCTAATGCTGTGAAATGTTGCAAGTGACAGAAGTGTGGAGACAGCAAAAGGGGGGTTAGGGAGATGAGAAAACAGCTGAGAGAATTGAAGAGCCCTCCAAACTTGAGTTTGCTGTAGAGTTGACATTGCCTGTGTGAAAATGTTAGGTGGTTATGAAAAAAGTTGATGCAAATGTGACTTCGTGAATGTGCATGGCTGTTACAGCAGTGAAAAGTTTCCTGTGCTCATCCATTTGGAGACCAGTGCTTCAAAATTCCAGTCCCTAACTCAGAAAGGAAACAGGTGTAGAGCAGCACTAGGAAGAAATAAAACTAAGTGGAAGAGGAGCAGGTTTGGTTTTTTTTTCCTCTGACATTCTTTCTGATAATTTCTAGAGCAGGTTACCTTAAGAAGAGCTTCTTGACATTTTATGTGGGGAATAGAAAAGCTTCAAGTGATTGTCCCTTCTGTTTGCTTTTGTGGGTTTGTTTTGGGTTGGTTTTTTTCTTTTCTCTCTCTCTCCTCTTTTTTTAACAGGACTTTGTAGAGAAGTGCAGCCTCTGCATTTTATTTTCATCTGGTTTGTAGTCTTAATCCTATAGGACACAGAAGTTTCCATTGCGGGACTTAAAGCAAAAATATGCAGGGAACAGATGGTATTTAGAATATATATATATATATATATATATTCTGGGGTTCCTGCAGATGTCTCAGAAATAAGAGTAGCAGAATGCAGATGTGATATGCAACAAATCAAGTGGAAGTGCACGCTGTCTGAAGTGTCAAGAAAAATACTCTGAGAACATTTTGGAGGGTATGGCCACTGTCTCACAGATGTGACTGTTTTGTATAGGGTATGACTGGCTCTTGAAATTCCTGGTTTAAATTAAGTCCCTGCAGGACAACAGTCTTCACTAGCATTTTCCTCCAATGTAAAAATCCTTTCAAGAGCTCTTAATACAACAAAATATTATTCTTTCCCCCCCCCCCCCCCCCCTGTATTTTTAATACAGAAAAATACTGTAGTTGGCTCTGAATTTCTTCAGGAGCGTGGAGTGTCAGATGGTGCAGCTCTTGAAGTGAACAAAAACTATTGTCTCAAGTTTGAGTTGGAGGTTTGGGTTGGTCTTTTTTTCTTTTCATTTCATTTCAGTGTTACAAGGTGTTTGAAGTTTTGTTAGCTGGGGAATTGATTTTAGTTGTGGAGTGTACTTAAGGGCGTGCTTTATTCATTCATCTGAATGCACAGATTGGAAAAGGGCTGACTGTGTTCAGCAGAGCTGCACATAAAGCACCTCTCTTCAGTAAAGTGCTGGCTGTTCTTGCATGGGACACAGCTTTCTCTTAGGGCTTTGCAAAAGCGCAGCCGTGGGGTGACTGTTGCTGTGACTTCCACGGTGAAAGCTCAGCTGCTGAGTGTTGCGGTTGGTGAGGTGGTGTGGAGTAGGGAGTTTGATTGGGATTTTGATGTCAATTTGTAGAAACAGGAGTGGTTTAGATTTTGTCCTGCTAGCACAGCAAGCAGACATTCTGCTGTCACGTAGTGACCAGGATACCAACTAAATTGTGTGTGCCTTTTGTTTCAGTAAGAGTAATTGAAGTGCATGTTCTCTTTACTTGTCAGATTTGATGAAAAGCAGCGAAGTTGGCAGAAACATGGTCCTGCTTAGAATACTTCATGAATGCCAGGATGTTGTTTAACTTGTGTGTTCTGTAAGTTAGTATGTTCCTGCAAAAATGTGCCAAACTTTATCTGCTGAGCCTAGAGTAACTCATTAAAGTTACATTTTGGGGAGTGGATATAGGTGGGGATTGATAATGGCCGAGTATCCACTGCCCCATACGTGTATGTGCAAACACTGTGCAGACCTAAAAGTTCTAGGTTAGAGGAGGCCATTAGCATGACAGTGAGTGGGAAGGGAAGCATATTGGTTAAATTAATCATACATATTAGCTATCAGGCTCCATCACTGCAAACTGGAATTTCTTGATTAAAGCATGCTTAACTATTTCAGGTCCCGCCGCCTTTAGTTGGCCTTCAAACCTGTCAGGAGGAGGATTGTAACACTTTATGCTTTTTAGACTTTTCCATAATTAAACTGCAAAAAATACTTGACAAAGTGTTGGTGTATGCAGCTCCATAAAGTGACTAATCTGAAATAGCTGCACTCCCAAGGTCTGGCTTAACAAAACCGCTTTGAACCAGTGCATCCAAACATAACTGAGGGTTTTCTGCGATAAACGATACTTGGAAACAAATATTTTGCTGTGTGTGACCTTGTGCCTCAGAGACTGATGTGTACTAGAGGGCTCACTGGCAGCTACTAAAGTTCTAGGATTTCAGAGTCAGTTTAGCAAAAATGATAATGTCTTTCTTTTCTTTTATATTCACCTCCTTTAATCTTGAGATTTCCTGCCAGTTTAGTATTTTCATGGTCTTGTCCTCCACCCTGCAAGGGAGCATTATGGCCACAACAACCCCATGCAGTGCTACAGGCTGGGGTCAGAGTGGCTGGAGAGCAGCCAGGCAGAGAGGGACCTGGGGGTGCTGGTCGATGGTAGGCTGAACATGAGCCTGCAGTGTGCCCAGGCAGCCAAGAGGGCCAATGGCATCCTGGCCTGCATCAGGAACAGTGTGGCCAGCAGGAGCAGGGAGGTGATTCTGCCCCTGTATACTGCACTGGTTAGGCCACACCTTGAGTCCTGTGTCCAGTTCTGGGCCCTTCAGTTTAGGAAGGATGTTGACTTGCTGGAACGAGTCCAGAGAAGAGCAACAAAGTTGGTGAGGGGTTTGGAACACAAGCCCTGTGAGGAGAGGCTGAGGGAGCTGGGGTTGCTTAGCCTGGAGAAGAGAAGACTCAGGAGTGACCTTCTTGCTCTCTACAACTACCTGAAGGGAGGTTGTAGACAGGCGGATGATGGTCTCTTCTCCCAGGCAGCCAGTACCAGAACAAGAGGACACAGTCTCAGGCTGCGTCAGGGGAGGTTCAGGTTGGATGTTAGGAAGAAGTTCTATACAGAGAGAGTGATTGCCCATTGGAATGGGCTGCCCAGGGAGGTGGTGGAGTCGCCATCATTGAAGGTGTTCAGGAGGAGACTTGATGGGGTGCTTGGTGCCATGGGTTAGCTGTTTGGGTGGGTTGGATTGGTTGATGGGTTGGACGCGATGATCTTGAAGGTCTCTTCCAACCTGGTTTGGTTTATTCTAATAAAGGTTTATTCTCCGTAGCGTGATGTTGGTGTTTCTTAATAAGCAAATGGGAGGGGTGTGTGTACATGAAGTTGTATAAATGTATGTCCCCCATTTTAGGAATCCCCTCCCTCCCCCCCGAATACAGAAAGGAATTAAGGTTTTTTTTAACATTAATTTTCTTTGGAGTAGTTTTATTTTCAGCATCTCTCCTATGTTCATGCAGATAGTAAGTATCAAGGTGGATAGTGGAAACAGAGGTTTAGTGTGGCAGGAACTGCTTTCCTGGTGATCTGTGTGACCCTCCTAGTACAGTTGCAAGCTATGAAGCATGTAGCACTGGTCATCACTCTTGCACTTTTGCCATCTTCAGTCTATGATGAACAGTTATCTTGTAAATAATGTTGCATGGTTTAGTTGATTAGGTAGTGTTGGATGGTAGGTTGGACACGATGATCTTGAAAGTCTTTTCCAACTTGGTTTATTCTATTCTATAAAGGACTGAGTCTGCTGTGGAGGTGTGGTGGTATTCTGGACACACCAATCTGTTGATGCTCACTAAGTTGCTGATGAATTTGTATGGCAAAGATTACAGCAGGCCTGCAGCAGCAAAGAGAGTTTTGCCGTTGTGTTCCAATGCGTCATCCATCATCGAGGGATTAATCAGGATTTGTGTGAGGTGGTCTGACAAGATCTTTGATGTTAAATCTTAAAAAGCTTGGTGGAGGAACTCTTTCACCTTGAGAATGTAGAATGTATTATGATTGTGACTCTTAGTTTGGGTAAACTGTCTGTCTTTCCTCTACTTCAAACTCTAGTTAAAGCAGAGAACAGGTTAGTTACCATTTTCATGTCTTCAGGTTGGCTGGGCCTTACAGTATGTATCCTGTAGTATTTAGAGGACAGAGCCTGTGAGGCTGGGAAAAGATCCAGAACACTGAAGAGCTGAAGAGTGCTTTTCCCGTGCAGCACCTAGAAAAAGGCAGGACTTTAGTATGTTCACATCAGGGACTCTGTCCTGGGTCACATACCATTTAGTGTTTTCTCTTCTCTACATTGACATAATATTCTTGCTGAACACAGATGATCTGATCTTGATAAACTCAAGAAATGGTCCAAAATCAATAGGATTGATTTCAGCCATTTTGGTGTAGATGGATTCAAATTACTGTGTTTGGGAACATTACCTTATGCAGACAAGTAACAGCTGACTAGGCAGCAGTTCTGTGGGGGAGTATCTAGGGGTTGTAGCAGTTCCTAAATTATCATGAGTCAGCAGCATCACTGTCATGAAAACTTGCTTGTCATACTGGAGCATATAGAAGAGCATGGTAAAGAAGCAGGTTTTCCATTCTGCTGAGGAGTGGTGGGTCATCAACTAAAAGTATGTTGTTCAATTCACGTTAGTATCATGCTTTGGGAAAGTTATGACTGTGTAACAAAAGAAGATAAAGTCTGTAAAAGAGAGAACCCCAACATGGGATTTGGGAGGATAAACAAAGAAGTTGATTGCTTAACTCTAGAATGGTTTTGTACAACTTGTTTCATCTGACATCAGCGGGTGGTCTATAAAGCAGCTTTGAAAAGTTACCTGCAGGTATAACTGGGAGCAGTCCTGACATCCTGTCACTGCCTGCAAGCTGTCATGCTTGGTAGGTGGGTCACATCAGGTAGTTTTCAACATGAGTCCTTTGAAGTGAAAAGCTTGCAGCTTCAACAATAAAATTGGAGTAGTTGGATAGGGAGTGTGTTTGGGTGGTTTTTTAAACATGACTCTATTTGATCCCAAAAGATGTTATTTCATCCTTTCTAGCTGCCAAACAGTACTGAGATGCAGGGTGGTCTGTGGGACTTCCCCCTGCCCCTTCCAAAACAAACCACCACTTGCCTTTCAGTCAGGGAACAATGAAGTGTTGGTCTGGAGAAAAGATAGCTTCAAAGGTATCTGCAAAAAGCGATTAGTCAGCTGGGATGCATCATGAATAAAACAAGTAGTTATGGGTTGAAATTGCAGCAGAATATATTTAGGTTAGGCACTGGGTGCAGGGACAGGCTTTCGAGCCATAAGGATAACCAAAACAGATTGTAGAGAGATACTGGAGAAGGATGCTATGCTAATCTCTTTTGATTTATGGCTCCCAAAAAGTATTCCAGTGGAGGTATGAATAGCTGCTTAATTAATTGCAGTCTGATGATAACAAACCTTGGTTTTCTGCTACCTTTTGAGGCATCTTAGTATTAATGTGCAGCCTGAATAATCACTACACATTGTTGGAGGGGAGCTTTGCTTGGTTTAATTTTAAAGACATTTGATGGGAAAGGATAGAGCTAAAGTCTTTTAAATCTTTGGGGAAGGGGATGAACTGTGCAGCCTCTGAAGATTCCCCCCACAGGCATTTTCCCAGTATTTCTTAGCTTATTCTAGAACACTAGGACAGAAGAGTGACATTGTTTAACTCTTGGCCTGCATAGTGTACCTGCAGAATAACAGCACAACAATTCTCTGCAAGAGCTAAAGACAAAGCTCAAACCAGCTGGGCAACACTTTGTCCATAACACCTTGCTTTATTTTATGTCTAAGGGTTTCACAGACTAAATCATAGAGAGGGCTAAAGCAAAACACTCTGAACATCCAAAGAAGTTATATCTGCCATCTGCAGCAAGTCCTCAGATCACAGGATTAGGGATCCCTTTCTTTTATGAGACAAGACCAAACAAATGGAGTATTTATTGTTTGTGGGGTGTTTTAATCCTATGTGTAGGACTTTTAAACTGAATTGTCTTCAGTGACTTTTCTGCATTGATGTTTGATAATGCTTTCTTAATTAGACAAAGCATGGAAAATGTTAAGCTGGTGGAATGAAAAACATAGCAGACAACGTAAACTTCACAAACTGTAATGCAGGTGTTCTACACATGCTGCAAAGTGCTGACTGTACATGTCTTTGTCATGTCCTAGTCACAGACAAATAAAAGTGGAGTTTGTTCTTAACTGTCCTGGTCTTGAGCTAAAATGGTTTGGAAATAATCCAAATGGAGGGAGGAGTAAGGAAGGTATGATTAGTCCCCCAGCCTGTTGTCTTTAACTGGGATGTATCACCCTTACCAGTTTGTAGTACTGGTCTTGTCAGGCTGGGCTAATGATGTTAAGGAGAAGAACTACTATAATACTGTTCAGGAGAATGATCCCTTATTTCTGAATGTCCTTCTCTGTTTATTTTGTTGACTCTCAGTTCTCTTTCCTCTTTGCAAGTGACATGCCTCCTCCTCTCTTATCCTTCATCTGGAATGCAGCTCTGTACTTCCCTGTACTTGATTTATAGTCTCTCTTGCCTTGACACAAATATTTGGTAAATAGTCTGGTTGCATTTGATGCTCTTTTCCAAAGGAAATATGTTCGTCTCAGATCCAAAGAGAATATATTTAAATATAAATAGACTGTTGTAGAAATAGTAACCCTAATAAAATACTGGGTTGTAAAATACCCTTAGTAGGAAACACCATCTTCTTGTTTTTCCTTTCTTGTTTTAAGATACAGAGGAACTACTGAACTACTTCACTTCTACCTAGGCTCTGACAGCATCTCCAGAAGATAGGTAGGCAGGAGGTATGTAGTATGCATCAGGGATAAAGCAGTAATTACATACTTGTAATTCCTTCCTTGTGATGGGGAACATTATCCTGGTGTGTGCTGCTGAGCAGTAGAAGGAACTTTGTTTATTAAGGCTTTGGTCAGCCCATACAGGTAGGCTCTTCATTGCTATTTCACTCATTCTGCCATGAGCTTTTGGGAAGGATAGTGGTACCTTTAAAGGCAGCCCTGACAAGGTGCTTTGTAAGGTTCAAGGCAGAACAGAGTCTTATCTTGACTTCAGATACTCTCAAAAGGTCTGTAGATCAAAGTACACTATAAATTAGATGCTTAGTTTTGTTCCTTTCAGGAGTTAAAAATAAAAAACATTAACAGAATGCCCTCTCCAGATTAAAAATACCTTATTCAATAAAATGCTGAAGCTGCTTGAAAGTTCAGAACATTGATCACAATTAAAGCCTAAAAATCTGTTTGTTTTGTATCAGTAGTCTCAATAGATACAGTTGGTTAAGGTTCCAGGGCTAATACACACCTCTGTTACTCACTGCAGTAGGTCAGAGCAGTGAGCAGGTTTTAATATTTCAGTTTAATACTGCAGCTCTCTAACATAAACAGTACTAAAGAGTGTTAAAGGGGCAGTCTTGGAGGGAAATGCAATCTTAAGTGCCCATAAGGGATGACAGAATTGCCAGTTGTGGTAGAGTATAAAGCATCTAGGGATAGCTGTTCATAGGTGTAATGTCTAGAAAGTCATTGCTCCTTATAAGCATTCTGTGCTTATATGGAGCAGAGCAGTTTAGATTTGACATGTTTAAAATAGTCCTGTGTTGGTGCTCACAGTAAACTCATCAAAACCCCCTGGAAGGTTTCAGTTGCAACGTATCACACTTGCTGGCTGAGGTTCAGAGCCTTATCATCTTACACAGGCCTTTGTGCAGGTTCCCCAGATGCTGCCTTTTCCAAAATGTGCTTGGGGCCTTTCTGTTAAGTACAGCTTGCTTCCAAAGACAAGCTTGCTGGCCTTGGGATCTGTGGTATCCTCAGTGCACCTGACACCATTGACCCAGTAGTGGTGTCATGGTTGCCTTACTGGCAGAAACTTGGATCAGCTGGGGCTGGAAGTGCAGGTGTGTTCTTATTTGATGAAGAATCTTTCCTACATTGTGGTCCTAGAAGTCACTTTTCTCTGTAGTTTGGTTGTGTTATGTTTGTATGCCATTGTATCTTCGATTGCTGTTAAATAAAGGGAAAAAAAATCTCCTTACCCACAGCATTCTAGATCTCTGTATGTGTTTGCAGGACCAGGGTGTGAAGGCTTTGCAAGTTAGGTGTTTGTGTGGGTGTGTATATGTGTTCCAGAAATTTTGTGGAGGTAGGATTCAGTCAGTGTGACTTTAGAGAAGTAGAAATTAAGTAGGTAAAAATGGCAAGGTCATTTGTGAAGCAGTACTGTATGAGGCACCAGTGGGGGGACTGCCAGTTGAGAAAAGGGGTTTGGGTATAAACATGTCTGTATGGAGCTTTCTTATCTTGGTTTCGGTTCAGTGAAGCTGGTCATCTGGTTTGTGAAAGTGGTCAGATACATAATACGATTTTTTTTTCTCCCCACCCCCAGCCAGATACCCTGGAAAAACTTTTGTACAGACAAGCTTCTGGCATGTTTTCATCTTGGAATATATAGATCTGCAGTGGTGTTTCTAGAACACAAAACCATTTTGATGATTCTGCAAGGGAGGTTAATTTGCTTCAGACTCGAAAAGCAAGGTGTTAATCTTTCAGTAGTTGCTGGCTTCCACAAGAACTTTTTAATATCTGTATCTGGGAAGACTTTTTGGTTTGGTACACAATTAACATTTTAATCTGTCATTTAGTGTTTTAATGGGCTCATTTTCCATAACTCTAGAAAGTCTGATAAGAGTGATGCTTTGCATTTTTAGATGCTAGGGGGTTTTGCAGCAGCCAGATGAAAATCTGAACAAAATTTTCTGCAGTGGTTTTTAATGAGTAGGCCTGTCCTTTATGTTCAAGTAAGTGCTGTGGGGGTCTAGCTGTGTGATGTAATGAGGGAGGGAATTTAAAAATGATTAAGGCAGATCTGTATTCTGGTTACTCTGGAGGTACCTCAGGGGTGTGACCAGTTGGACGGGCCAGTCTGGAACATCTGCATTTGTCCTCTCAGGAAGCAGCTGTCTGTCAGTTGTGTAGACAGACTGAAGGTGTGTCTAGACAACTGTGTTAGTGGAAGCTGAAAGCAAAATGAACGTAAGTTTGTTTTGGGGATACTTCATGTAGGTGAACTGCAAATAAACAATTTCAGCTCGAAGATGGAGCTCACCAGTTAGGACAACTGTAGAGCTAGTAATGCTGTGCTTGTGTCTTATAGTAAGGCCTAATAATGCATGCAAGGTTGAAGCAAGGTTCATAATTACATTATTTTTCAAGGGCTGTGCACACAAGTATGATTGTCTGATTCAATAAAACATCTCTAATAATAGGAAGGCCAAGCCACATTCTGCTTTTTTGGCAAACAAGGTAATGAGATTCCATGTGTGGCTCTTTGGTGTAAACAGTAGCACGCATTTGACTTCTAGGCTGGGTTCCAGGCTTTGGCTCCCCGTTCCTGTGAATGTGTTGGATGAATTGAAAGTTGTTAGAAAGAGATCATGCTTCAGTGAATGGGTATGTTATTAATTCTTTATCATAAACTAATATACACCTATTAAATGACACTGTACTCTGAAGAGTAGCTAAGTGGAAAGATCTGTTGTGTATGTTTAGGCATATGTGCTTGATTAAATAACTTTAAAAGAGCTGCACAGAAAGAAAACTGATGAGGGAAGTAAATTCTGTTCTGCCTTATGCATCCATTAAAATGTTCACTAATTTTTCTGAATGCTTTTGCAAGCCAGCTGACATCAGATCTTTAGGAATATTACTGAAATCCCAATTGACTTGGCCAGTTAGAAAAAGGAATCTTTACAGTAAACATACTCTGTTTGAAGCAATACATAGAAATGCAGGCAGGTGAACTGAAATTGTGGCAAGGATAGACAGATGTTGTCCTTGTCCTTTTATAGCTGCTATTAGTTGGATTGACAAATGTATAATGAAGGATGAAGGTTTACTTTTACGCTGTTTTTCCACTGAAGACTCTACATCTTTGTGATTGGCTCCTGCAAGTAGAGGAGAAATGGAATTCACAAGTGTAATTAGTGGGATTCTAGGTAGACAGCAGGATGGAAGGGACCTGAGGAAGTTTGCAGGGTACAATGAAGCAGAGAAAGTAGAACGTGTCAGTTTCAGCAATGTGCACTGCGGGATGTGATCTGAGCAAAGGGCGGAAGCCCTGGTTCCAGGTGTTCCCAGAGAGGCTGTGTGCTTGAACAGCACAGCATGGCAGGCAGTCTTGTAACTTGGGGCAGATTGTGCTTTCCATTCGGCTTTTACATTGTAGGCGGAGACATGAAGTGGAAGGGGAAACAATGGGGAAAATACTCTGAGGATAGGCTAATCCATGAGCTTTCGTAGGACTTTTGAAACATCTTGATCCATTTCCAATGAGTAATTTTACAGCTCAGTGGCTCTGATTAGCTTTTCTCTCTAGTCTTATGTTCTGGCCAGCATAGGTCTTTATATATTGAATATCCCCTTGGTTCCTACTGTCAGGTGCATCTGGAAAGCTCAGCTTGAGAATCAAAGCTTTAGAAACACTTTGGTTTAGAGCTGAACTCTGATCAGGTCTGTGTTAAGAGTAGAAATTAAAATTAACAGAAGGATTAAAGCAGCTGGGCAACTATATTCAGTGTAACAAAGCAAGAACACTTTAGGAATGGTGTATTGGAGAATGGGGCTTTTGCCCTGTGTTTGTTTCCTTGCTGTGGTTTGCACCTCTTCTTTAAATGGAATATGCTTGTATGTTCTTTCCATTTTCATGTCTGCATTTAAATGTTTGGTTGGAGAAATACACAATGAAATCTGGTAATGTAAAAGAACATCAGACAATTTTAACTTACTTGACTCAGTAATAAATATCATGTCTTCCACTTGTATGTGAAAGGACACAGTGAAGGATATTATGATACTATGATATTAGATATTAAGCGCTTACAAAGGAGAGAAAAAAGTCCTCTTCCAACAGTAAAAACTTAGGAAATGAGGTTGCTATGAAATAAGCTAAAATATTTTTAATACAGCATGTAAAAATTGGGCATGGAAATGATTTTCAAAACAAATGGAACCCAAGTGCTAATAAAGAGTTCAGGGGTTTATGTGCTTACATTACTTGCCAAAGACTTCTTCCCTCTGATCAGCAAAAGACTATTTTGGGGTAGTTGATAGACAACTTGTTTTTCTTCGCCGCAGCTCATTAATGTAGATTTCATTGTTCTGAAAGGAGGCATGCCTTCACAGAACATCTCATTTAGTGATACTAGTATTATTTTCTACTCTTCTGGTTTGTATTTCCAGAAGTAATTCAGACTTGAACTGATTCAAAAGGAGAGAGAGCAAATTAATTCAATTTGCACTGACTAGCACCTTAATTTGCTTTTTTTCCTGGAACTGGGAGTGGCTGCTGGGGATGATCTTTGTCCTCGCTGTTTTTCATAGTGAAGCAGAGACCAATTTGACTGAACTGTGAAGGGAATATGAGAAGAATTGGAAACTTTGCCTTCAGGGAACATGTGAGTGCTTGTTGCACACTTGTTCATGTGCATGACCAGAGAAGAGAATCCTCCACCTGTGTTTTGAGGAATCTCTTCACTCTATTCATTACTGAGTGTTTGGCAAAGGTCGTTTCAGTTCTGTGTAACAATCGGAAAAAGAAGGGGGGAGAAAGAAGAAAAATGAGGCAGATAAGTTTAAAAGTGCACAGTTTTTGCCACTTGTGTACCTTGGTCATGCTCCCAAATCTTAAATACATTATGCAGTGTTGGTGGCATATTTAAAGATATGGTAAAGCCTAGTAAGAATGATTAGAGGTGTTCAGAAAGCTTCCACAACTAGTCTTACTCAGCTTGGAAGAGGGATGACTTGATGAGTGTGTGTATATATGTGTGTGTCTGTGTGTGTATATATATATCATGGATAAAATAATGAGTTTTATGAAAAACTGAATAGAATGTGGTTGGGCACTTTGATAATGGAAGAAAACATCAGCTGAGTTGGGGCTGACATTTTTATGGTTGCAAATTGACCTGTACCTCAAGCACAGGTAAGCTGTTCCCCTTCTCATTTGGGAGGCACGTGTATAAATGTGTCTGAAACCAAACCAATCCAACAGGTTTACATGGAAGCACTGACTGGCAAACTATAGTGCAGACTCTGGCTTAAAAATCTAAGAAAGTAACCTGGGAGCCCTGGTGCTATTCACTCTTGTTCTTGTACTTCATTTTTTCCCCCTAAAAAGCTTTTGCAGGTTGCTGTTAGAGAGGGTAACTGAGAGACTGTTGTCAGCAGTGTGATAGGTTGTGGGTAGGTTGACATTGGGCAAGATTCAGAGTGTGTTTGTAAAACCCAGCACATGGGCTAATCCTGGAGACTGAAGGGTTTCACTAGTAGTACAATTTACAACACCTCATCTAACAGCAAGTTTTTTGCTTTAGCAAAAACTACTGCATTTTAATGTCACTCACCTTGTTATTTTTGTGATAGTGTATGCATGGAAGGCAATGCCTGAAGAGCAGTGTATATGACTGTTGAAATATGGAGCCAGCTGCAGGCAGTGTTGGCATGTAGTGTACTGGCATATAGCCTTCAGTACCTTCCTTATGCCAAAAAACACAGCTTTGGAAAGGCTGGAGATGTGGCTTTGAATTTGCTGTCTGAAGTGTGCCTTGTATACACCACCAGAAGAGAAGCAGGTGGAAATTAATTTGAGCATCTTTAATTTATTTCAAGCTCACTGCAGAGCCTTTTAGTAACTATGACACCTGAAAGTGAGATTGTTTCAGAATACAGGTTGCAGAAGTATCAAAATACTTGCTGGGAAGTTTGAGATGACATAGAGGTCATTCCTTTAATAAGCATAAAGTTTTCTGACCAGTATCTAATTCATGCTATGTAAGCAAGACTTGAACATGAGTCCAAAGTGTGTCCAGGAGTTGCGTGGGACTGTCTGCATGCATGTTAGATACTGCTTAGTAACGAATTGCCCTGACCACTGATACTAATAGTATCAAGTAGCAGGTTAGGAGACTTGAATATTCTTCTGCAAGGTCTTCTAAATTGGTAGCTGGACTTGTGTAAGGAGTTACACCTTGGTTTTGATTGTGTTAAAACAGAGAAAGATGTCTGCAAAACTTGTGTTGCCGTAAGACTGTTGATGTATTTTCCTTTTCCGTTTCTAAAGGTACTGGGAACCAGGTTGGTTTTTTTTTTAGATGGAAACTGGGTTTAGTACTTCCATAGTGGTTTTATTTTTGTTTTGTGCAGGGACCTAGTTCTTACTTGAGAACCTGAGGTGTTAATTTATTTAGATACCCTTAAAGCCAGAGAACATTTATGTGGGGGAGTTTGTTTTGTTTAACTCCATTTTTCACATTGCTGTGAATTGTTCTTAATGTTCATTCAGTCAACTTCTTAAATGACATGACTTTTTTTCAATAGTTTGACATGGCTTAATTGCTATACAGTTTGTTCTGAAAGGCATATTTATTCAGAAGGTAATGAATCTTGTCGAAATGTAGTCAACTATATTGACTTTGTCCCTGTTTTATCTTGAAGGTACTAATCAAATGTTTTAATAGTAGCCGCAGAAGGTTACATCTAAAGGAGTTCTGAGTTCTGTGCTGAGTTCAGTGTGATGGGAAGACTTTTCTGTCTGCAGCAGATGTTTCAGTATGCCCCCATAACACTGAAAAATCACCCTTTAATATAGAATAGGATGGAATTAACCAGGTTGGAAAATACCTTTGAGATCGAGTCCAACCTATCACCCGACACCATCTAATCAACTACACCATGGCACCAAGCACCCCATCCAGTCTCTTCCTAAACACCTCCAGTGATGATGACTCCACCAGCTCCCTGGGCAGCCCATTCCAATGGGCAATCACTCTTTCTATGAAGAACTTCCTAACATCTAGCCTAAACCTCCCCTGGCACAGCTTGAGACTGTGTCCTCTTGTTCTGGTTTTGATAGGTTAGGGCTTTTGTTACTTACAGTGTATGACAGGGCGGGGTGCTCAGAAAGCTCGTGGGTTGATAGCGTGCATGGCCATGTCCGCTCTGGTTTTGCCATATCTTGGCTGGTACTTTGTAGGGGTTGTGAGGCTGTTTGCTGTTACTCTACCTCCTGAAATGTGATCATGGCTTAGGTACAAAAATATTTCCCTCTTTCTAAACTCCCCTAGCTCCAGAAATAAGAGATGTATGAAAATTAGGGGTTTTTTGAAGTGAATGACCCAGAGGATAAAAAGTTAGTGATTCTTTTGTTATTCCCTGTGCTTATTTTGAGCCTCTATCAAAACCATCTTAAAAAATAAGAAAAACCAAATTTAACTCCACATGCTTAGTAGGGAAAAAAAAAGACACAACTGCAATGAAAACCAAAAATGGGTCACAGAATGGAACCCTATCCAAACACGAAAAACAAACTCTACTAAGTCAAATATGAAGGCAGAATAAGACACGCCTAAAGGGATCCTGAAAAATAGCTGATGGCAGGAAAACAGTCATAAAACTTCTCAGATGTTTCAGGAGCAATAAAGCTATCTGTTTGCTTCTGTTTAGGAAAGAAGGTTCAAGTTAAAAGAGGCCATAGTAGAAAAACTCTGTTGATATTTTCTGTGAAGGAGTTAATGGAATTCTGGGTCTGTTACTGTCATGAGTCTCTTGAGGGGGAAGCGTGGCTGTATTGGAGCAGGTGAGCAGTGGTGTGGGTGCATGGAGGAGATGAGGCACGTGGAATGGCCAAGCCTAGCTGCAGCCTAGGGGAGTCTTAGGTTGGATGTTAGGAAGAAGTTCTGTACAGAGTGAGTGATTGCCCATTGGAATGGGCTGCCTGGGGAGGCGGTGGAGTCACCATCATTGGAGGTGTTCAGGAGGAGACTTGATGGGGTGCTTGGTGCCATGGGTTAGTTGTTCAGGTGGGTTGGATTGGTTGATGGGTTGGACGTGATGATCTTGAAGGTCTCTTCCAACCTGGTTTATTCTGTGTACAAGCTTATGGTGTGTGAAAGGTTGGACTTGATGATCTTTGAGGTCTTTTCCACCCCTATTGGTTCTATGATTCTAGAGTATCATTATTTTAGCCTCAAGCTTTAGAACTGCTGTGAAGTGTGGAATCTCTTTTGTCAGCTGCATGCAGTTTCTCCACTCTTCCCTTTATTCTAATTCAGCTTGTTTGTATTGCACTTTTTTAAACTAAATCTGGGAAGTGACCATTTAAAAGCAAAGTTACTCATTTTAGGGATCTTTACAAAAATTAGATTATTTCAGGTTTTGTTTTGATCAGAGATCAAATAGCTTTTGGCATTTGAACTAGAGTTGCTCAATTTCTCCTCTCTAATCATACTTGGTCATCTTTATGTTGCTTGTATTGATGGGATTTTGTTTGTGTTTGTTTTTTTATAGTGACTACAGTTCCTGTCTCACCTCTTTGATGGAAGAGGACTATGACCCAGAAGTGAATCCTCCACTGTAGAACAAGAAGCTCTTGTGGAATAATTTGTCCCTTTAAAAGCAGCACCTAGCCTACAAAAGATAGAGTAGAAGAGACTATTTTTGGACCTGGCTCTTTTTTTGTTGTTGTTGTTGATGCAACCTATGTTTCAGCATGTAAATGGTGAAAACCAGGGAGATAAACATTTGTGCCTGCTTTTGAGCTTTATATTAAGTAGTGCTTAGCTCTGTGGAGCATTAACCACGTTAAGTGAAGACCAGAGTATATCCTAACATTCATTTTTTTAAATACTATCTATCTTTTTTTTTCCTTTTCTTTTTTTTTTTTTTTAGCAGATGTATGTGATAAAAATGAAACTTATATTTTAAGAGCACTTGGGCAGATGCTTTTTGTTTAGATCTCAGCATTTGGGGGGGGCAAACATTTTTTTTTATGTAACCACCTTCTTTTTCCGGAGTGTTCAAGGCTGATCCGCTGCAGATCATGAATTATCCAGTAGGCTTGAGTGTATCTGTTCAGTATTAACCATGGTGTTGCTCTGAAGGTTGTCATGCAGACTTGACAAAGCTTTTTGTAATGTAAAGGCAGACTTCTGTACTACCACCACCAGAGGAAATTAATGAGGTGAACGTGGTCGTAGCTTTTTTTTTTTTAAATCTCAATTACCATAGGGGTATATATTTTTTTTTTTTTCTTGTGAGAGTGCAAGGAGAGGTTAAAATGAGCAGCTGAGGGGGAGAAGGGCACAGTTGGCACGAAGTGCGGCCTCTCGTGCTCGGCTTCAAGACGCACTATTGCCTCAAGGCTGGCCTTACAGCGTGCTGCAGAAGGAAGGAACCCAAAAGTTAGTGAAGCACAGAAACTAGGGACATTAGACTACAGAGGCCAAAATCAGGGTAAGTGATCATACATACTCTTTTTTTTCTTTGCTTATATAGTGTTGACTTGTTTGCAGCTATAGCAGAAAAACAAAGCAAAATGGTAAGTTGGAGAACTTTCTGCCAAAAAGACATTCGGCTGTAATGGAATTTTCGTAATGGCAAGCAGTGGACATTGCTATGGCATGTTGGAAAGAACAGTTCGGTCTCAGATTCCACAGTGAATTGCCTCAGCTGGTCTTCAGTTGAATTTCCATCAAGATCCTTCAACCAGCTTGTGTTTTCACAGTATCACTAAGGTTGGAAGAGACCTCAAGGATCATTGAGTCCAACCTGTCACCACAGACCCCATGACTAGACCATGGCACCAAGTGCCACGTCCAATCTCCTCTTGAACGCCTCCAGGGACGGTGACCCCACCACCTCTCTGGGCAGCACATTCCAATGATGAATGACTCGCTCGGTGAAGAAGTTTCTCCTCACCTTGAGCCTAAACCTCCCTTGGCGCAGCTTGAAACTGTGTCCCCTTGTTCTGGTGCTGGTTGCCTAGGAGAAGAGACAAGCCCCTTCCCGGCTACAGCCACCTTTCAGGTAGTTGTAGAGAGCAATGAGGTCACCCCTGAGCCTCCTCTTCTCCAGGCTAAACAATCCCAGCTCCCTCAGTCTCTCCTCATAGAGCTTGTGCTCAAGGCCTCTCCCCAGCCTTGTTGCCCTTCTCAAGTGTCTCGATGTCCTTCTTAAACTGAGGGGCCCAGAACTGGACACAGGACTCAAGGTGCAGCCTAACCAAAGCAGAGTACAGGGGCACAATGACTTCCCTGCTCCTGCTGGCCACACTATTCCTAATGCAGTTTTGTTCCAAACCATTTGGTTACATACCTGTGAAAGCAGTTTCAGCATGGGATGTTTGCTGCTGTATTGAAGTTGGTGGATCCAGATACAATTGTAAGTTAGAGGTGTGGAAGCTGCCATGTGATTGCCTCAGGTCTCCATTCTGCTGTCAGTGTCTCTAACATCATAGAATCATGAAGGCTGGAAAAGACCTCTAAGATGACCAGTTTGGTCATCATTGGTTTACAGCCTCTGGAACAAAACAGGGAGACTCTGAGACAGTGAGCAATGGAGGAATGTAACCCAAATTTTGCCAGGTCTTTGTTTCACACAGCTGTACATTGTATGGCTTTTATGTGCTGTTAGTTCTGGTTTTTTCCCACCTCCATGGCCATCCTGCGTTTCATGGGTGTGTTAATTGTAAACAGTAAGTAACTGGGAAGGTTGAAGTTCATACCTGTTTTGGTCAGAGGAATGAAGTCAGCAGGAAAAGAATTGCTTAACTGTAATATGAAGAGCATGACCACTTTTCCCCTCATATTTCTATATAGGCCAAGCTTTTGGGAAAAATTGTATTGTTACTTCAGTTCTGAAAAGAAGGTAGTCAGGGAATGTTCTTTTCTTTTTGCAGATCCTGGCCATGAGGTTTGATGCCTCATTTTATTGAAGGGAGACACTGGACCTAAATGGCGCAGCATGACTTTGTTCCTGCCTGGCTTAACTTCTCAACGCCACAGTCAACCAAGGTAACATTAATACAGATACTTTCTTTGCAGCTGTGACAATAACAACAAACAACAGTAGCATAACAAATAATAACAAAATAATTAAGCAAGTGCCCCTAAACCTGTGGGAGTCAAGACTTGAGCTGCCACTTATTTACAATTCAGAATACAAGTTGGATTTGGTGTGAAAATAATTGACCGTTGTCAAGTAAAAGGTTGGTAATACACCCTTGGGCTCTAACTCCACACTCAGAAATACTCATTAGTTTTTTGCAACCTTAGAATGAGGTCAGCTTGCTTGTCACCTTCTTTCTAAAACTGGTTCCAGAAGAAGCTTCTTTTGACCCAGGAAATCTACTTTAGGATTTTAATGATTCGCGTTGCTCCTGCACGGCAGTGGAGAAAAACCTTTTAATAGCAAACTGGATCATGATGGACAACACTGATGAACAAGGAAGAATACAGCTTTCTGTTTCATGATTAAATACGAGGAGACAGAAGTAATTTTTGTATAAACAAGGAAAAATAAAAGATTCTTCAGTGCATTGATGTTTCCAACAGCATTGCAGTTGTTTCAGCCCAAAAGTACTTCACCTTAGTTGAGTGTGTCTGAATTTTAGTCAGACTGGTTGGACCTTCCATTGCTGTCTGCTCTTTTGACTTCAAAGGGAATGAGTGAGTGAGCACCTCTGTAGGATGGAATTTCTTAAATTAACTTTGCAGAAAGTGTGTGCTTGGAGAGACTGCTGCCAATATTAGTGTGTTGGGTTCTCTCTGATGTAAGATACACAGATTTGTGTGCCATTCGGAGCTGGTTGAAGTGATTGACATCATTGGCCAAGCAGTGCAGATACATGGATGTTGTATTGAAAGGCAGTGCAAGAATACAGGGTTTGGTGGTTGGGTTGGGTTTTGTGGTGTGGGGTTTTTTTTTGTGTGTTAACAAAGTGTCACTGTTGAACTCTCAGGCTCCTGGAGTGCCCTAATGAATGCTTCACTCCATCCCTTTTTACTGTTTGCAGTCCCCTGCAGCCACCTTTGAGAAACATGGAGAGCATCTTCCAAGGGGAGAGGGCCGCTTTGGGGTGAGCCGTAGGAGACACAACTCTTCCGATGGCTTTTTCAATAATGGGCCCCTCCGAGCTGCTGGAGGTGAGTAGGAACTAAAATGCAGCCTGTGAGCAGACAGCTTTGAATGTTCTACAGAAGGAAGAATTCTGCAGGATATAAATAATGTTTTCCAGAACGGTGCCGCCTTAGAAACATCCTGTAAGAAATTTGTGCTACTCTCTTCTCCCATGCCACATGCTCAGGCCTTAAGGGGTTTCTGTGATAGCTGCTTGTGCATTGTGTAACTTGGCTGGTTCTCTGGTGTAATCACACAGTAGCTCAATAAGTTTGACCTAGTAGTTACTTAGTGAACACTGACTTCCCCACAAGAAAAACAACCTGATACTTCCAGTGTCCTGCATGCTGTGTTGACTTTTACTTGCATCGTTATCTCCTTTTGTTTAGACTGCTGGCATCAGCCGTCCCTTCTCCGCCATGATTCTGTAGATTCTGGTGTTTCTAAAGGAGCTCATGTTGGGCTTTCTGGCAGTCAGCCTGGCTGGCATGGTCCCTCACGGGGCCATGATGGTGTGAACCAGCGTGGTGGAGGAGGAACCGGAGCTCATCGCCACTGGAATGGCAACTTCCATTCTCGGAAAAGTTCCGCCTTTCAAGAAAAGCTGCCTGTTGAATCCAGGGAAGAGAAGAAGGAAGATAAAGAGCAGCTGCAGTTTGAAGAAGAAGACTTTGTAAGTGTGTAACTTCTCACGAGAATTGGAGACTGTGAGAAGTGGCTTTTCAGATCTCGTTTTAATTCGTGTTCATGGGTGGATAGTTGCATTCCATGTTGGAGATCACAACAGATTTAAGCAAGTTACTCCAGTGCCAACAGGATGCTGACTGGTACCCAGAGTCCTTAGCATTTGACAGCCTGTTTGATTATGGGGTTTGGCACATTACTGTGTTTTGCCAAATGTTTACTGTGAACTGAAGGCAGAATTGTAACACATAAGCCAGATCTTCAGTAAAACCCATAAGGTGATGCTTTGATCTGCCACAGGAAAGCTTTGTGACTTTGCTTCCAAAGCCTTTATTTGCTCCTAAGTACATCTATTTGGTTTATTTTCAGTCTATGTGCTATTGCCTTCTGGAACATGGTGATGTTTGTGATTACCTTCCAAAGCTTGGTCATGGTGGGCTCAGGCCTTTGCAACTATCTGTCTTGAATCTTCTGGAATCTAGAGATCAGGGTTTCTTGAACCATTTCTTCTGTCAATATCTCCAGTTCATCAGCTTCTTACCTAAACATGGATTCATGTGGGATTATCTTTGTAATAGTCTCTTGCCTCTTTTTTTCTGGATTATCTTTAGTTTTCCAAACTTTACCAAGTAGTACTTCTGGGTTTCATCCTTACTGTGCACATTCCTCAATGCCAATGTTCTGGGATGTATGCATCTTTATCTTCCCTGCTTTCTTCCCCTCCTGTTGCTGCTCTTTACCACTGTAATGAGGTCCATTTGCCTGTAAGGTTCTGGTAACTCAGCACCTTCACCTATTGCAGTCCTCTTGACTTCATCTTCAATGTTAAAGCCATTGTTGTCTCCATTCATGAGAGTTCCCAGTGATAGTGTGCACCACATACTCCGGTGTGAATCATAATCTTGAGATTTTTGCTCTGAGCTTTTTTCTCTGGAAGGCTGTTCACAGCTGAAGTTGTTGTGACAGTTTGGCATTGCTTCTGTTCAGGAAGCTAGGAGTTGGAGTGAATTATATGAGTGCCCACAGCTGCTTCAGGTCAATCTAGTCTGCACTTAAATTGCCACAGGAGCCTGTTTGATTTAAGCTGCTGAGTTGTTTTTCAGTGAAGTGCTTGGGAGCGATTGCATGCTTCTGTTCAACCCCTGCTGCTGTGAGCAGCAGTCTGCATCACAAGGGAGTTAACAGCAATGATAGAGCTTGTGTGTAGATTTCTGTTGATCTCATTTCTCAGAAGTACTGTAATTCAGTATTCATCAAGCTTGTTCTTTAGGCTTTCAAAAACCTGTTGAAATGTAGGAAGTTGCAGTAACCGTACCGCTGTAGTCTACCATGGTCTCCCATGGACTTCCTTCTCTTTAGTGCCTTGGTGAGTGCCTGTTTCCAGCTACAAAGGTGTTTCTTCTGTAATCACTTCCACTTTTTTTTCCCTTTAAGATGGTAATAGCACACACTGCCTAGTAAGTAGCAAGCTTTGCTAAATAACTCCTGTATTGTCTTTGCCATAGTGGTGAGACTAATGTATACCGTAGCTGTTAGGCCCAGTGTGGCTGACAATGGCAACACTTTTCTTGAAAGGTCTGTAGAATGGGGTGTTAATAGAAGTTCTCCTGTGGTGTGAGCATCTGTGCTGTAAAATTGGCCTATAACTGAAAAATGAGGTGCTGAAACAGGAATTCCTAGGGTCTGAGGCAGAAATTCATGCTATGGTGTGACTTTTTTTTCCTAACTCTTATAGAGCAGGAATGACTACTATTTCAGAAGCTCTTTATTAGAGACTTATGCTGTCACCATAGAAACTAGCCTATGAAGAATTCATTAAAAAGAGGGGAAAAAGATGGCTTTATTTTGAACAGAAGTTATTTGGGATAGGGAAGAGGAACAGCTAATCAGGAACACTTGTCATTGAATGCTTGGATTTTCTGTACTCCACCTGAAGCGTGGACATGTCCTTAATTGTTCCACTGAGTTGAATTCTGATAACTGAATCAAAGGTAATTGTACTTGGTCAGAAAGCACTAAATCTGCAGGCAGCATTGCCCTGAAAAGTGGACCCTAAAGCTTTCTTTATAAAAGTGTGTATATTCATTATTCCATTCTGTTAGGAGCTCAGTATTGCTTTTGCTAGGGTCTTTTGTGGTGAATTCTTTGTTTGTTTATTTGTTTCTTTATTTGCCCCTTTTTTTAATTGGCTAATACATAACATTGTATAAATAGGAAATAGACCACATACTTCAGATACTGATGATGTGCATTCTGGCTTGTGTTTTGAGCTGTTGGTTTAAGTACCTTTTGTTAAACATCTTGTGTGTGTGTGTTATAGTAGAAAACTAAAGGGGCCTATCCTGAGCCCTCTGATAATTCTGTTGGAAGTAAAGCAGAACCCAAAGAGAATGTGGACTTTGTGTTTAGATGTCTTGTGTCAAAGCACTCTCTTCTAATTCAAGTGCTGTTCAGGAGTGCTCTGGGTTCCTAGAAGCATAAGGTTATGTACTGGGAATTTTTTTACTACATGATATAATGGTGTGTTTACTTGCTCTGTGTTTTTACAGCCATCTTTGAATCCAGAAGCTGGAAGACACAACAACCAGAACAAACCGTTAGGGACACCTTCTGGAGTATGGGGTAGGTAAAAGCAGCTACATGACTGTACAGAGTGCTGATGCTGAAAGAAGCTTTACAACCTTAAGTGAAGCAGAGAGCTTGCAGCTTTCTCTCCTTTGCTGTTTGCCTCACACAATCTTCACTATCTTTTTTTCTGTCTGCTTGAAAAGCTTGTCATAAAAAAACTGCTGGTGGCAATAATGTCACTGTTCTGCATTTGCTGTTTGTCTTGCTGCTGTTACAATTTCATACAGGCCTCACTTGAAGGGCAGAGCAAGTTTGAATGAACTAGACATGAATTCCTGACTTGTGATCTTTGTGTTAGAAATACAACTCAGCTGTCATAATTCTGTGGTTTGGGTTTATTAGAGAGGTTTTTATAAGACTTGTGATCCTTGTGTTAGAAATACAACTCAGCTGTCATCATTCCGTGGTTTGGGTTTATTTGAGGGGGTTTTTTATCATTTTATTGGGTTGGTTTGTTTTGTTTTTTAACTCAGAGTTGCTTCTGAGTCTGATGTGGTATATGAATCTCTGCCTTTAGAAAATAAATTAAAAAGTGAAACAAAGTACCAGTTCTAGCAACTAAATACAGATTTGTCACTCTTCAGTCAAAATGTGGCTAGATTAAGTGTAAACAGCACAACTACAACAAAAAAAATCAAACCCACTTCTTGCTATAGCACTGTATTGTATTCTCTTGGCATGTTTTTCAGGTAGCTCTTCTGCTCAAGAACTAATGACAATTACCATTTGTATCTCTCTTAGCTGTGTGTACTGTTACTGTTGTTAAATTGTTCAGCTCCTGCCAGTGTGTTGATTTAGCCTAGGAAATACTAATTGTCCTTGTTTGTAAAAGCACTGTCACTTCTCAGGTATGTTATGCAAAGTATTTTTGCTGTGTTAGTGAATTAACAAAGCTAATCCATGGCTGCTGGAAAAAAAAGTCTTTATTGCTATATTATGATGAAAGGCTGCTAGCTGATGTCACTGTACATCTTTCTGTGTCAGAGGAGCTGTTGTGGTTACATGTAAAGATTGGACTTTCACATTCTTATCCTGTATCTTTACTCAAGGCTGAAACAAGGGAACAGCTGATGACAGAATCAAATGTGTGGCATCTAAGATAAAGAACTGAGAAACTGGAGTGGTGAAGTGAAGCTGCTGTGAAACTGAATGTTTGTATTTCAGAATCTTTCTTGGTTTGTTTTTACAGAAAACCCCCCTAGTGCCAAGCAACCTACCAAGATGCTGGTCATCAAAAAGGTTTCAAAAGAGGATCCTGCTGCTGCCTTCTCAGCTGCATTCACATCACCTGTTTCTCACCTGGCAAATGGCAACAAAGCCACCACCATTGTCCCAAGTGTCTACAAAAATCTGGTTCCTAAACCTGCAGCTCCTCCTTCCAAGGTAGTCAGTGAACTCAGATCAAGGGAGAGCTCTCTCCCTTGACAAGGGTATCAAACCCCTACCAAATAGTAAGATCTGGAATCTAGTGGTTTGTGGGATCTTTACAGGAGACAGTGTTTACTGCTAAAATTGTCATTTGGTCTTGTTCATTCCCAGAGCTAACCTCTCTTCTCACTATACTAATGTCTGCCTCCATGGGTGTGTTCTTGTGCATCAGACAAATCCCTATCTTAATTAGACAAAACAAGCAGCGCTGGAGAAGTAGAACGTGTGCTATGACGTTCACGTGATTACCTTGAAACATCTTTATTGGGTTACAGTACTTTGATGTGTTTAAAACACAATTGAGGCTAAGATCAGATTAGATTGTAACATCCTGCAATTGAGCTGTAATTTAGTTGAGCCTTAAAGACAACCTGGAAAAGTGATGAGATGGGGTTTGTGCTTTCTTTTACTGAAAGAAATACAAGAGTGTTAGCAAACAAGTCGATTTTGGTTTCTTAGTTCTAGGCTGTATCTTGCCCTTTCTTTTCCCAGAGAATCTACATGTGTAGATGCCCTAAAAACTTCATAGTGTTGATTAGTGGAAATATTTAAGACCCTTTTAAAACTAACCTTTTTAATTAAAGAAAATGATTAGCTAAGTTGTGCTGTAAAACAGTGTCCAAATACATTTAAACTCCAAAATTTGATGAGTAATGCTGGCTGTGACATTGCAACAAAATCTCCCCTATGATTAGAGTGACCTCCTCTTGCACACTTCTAAGATAAATGCAAAATAGGAAACTTTTCTGTAAGAAAGCAACTTTAGAGCTTTTTTTTTTTTCCCCCCTTTCATAAGTTTCTCTTAATTCAGGCTAAATTCTTCCAGCTACAAGAAAAATCCTGTTGCTTGAAAATATCAAATAACCTTGTATAAACACTTCAGTTGACAACTGATCTTCTCTGAGAGATGGGATAAATTAGCCTATTACAGAGGTGGTTGATGAAAGGCTTTCACAGTCCATATACAGCTCTAAGTTCCTATGTGTACTTGTTTGCCATAGTTAAACAAGATCGAGCTTCTTGATGGAAAGGGAGCCTCCCATGCCTTTCAATTGCAGTTGTATAGCTTAATTGATATATGTGTGTATATATAGTCTTGCCTGGTTTTAGTCTGGTCTGAGGGATTTTTCAAGGTGGGGGGGAAAAAGCAGTCTGGAGACCAGTTATCTTTGTTGTGGTTAAACTGTGTCTTTGCTTCAAATTAACCAATTTTAGTGAGCAGGAATGCATACAACTTTTCTGGTTTAGCTGCTGTTGTGTCATAGTATCAGTCAGGGTTGGAAGGGACCACAAGGATCATCTAGTTCCAACCCCACCTGCCATGGGCAGGGACACCCCACACTAGATCAGCCTGGCCAGAGCCTCATCCAGCCTGGGCTTAAACACCTCCAGGGACGGGGCCACAACCACCTCCCTGGACAACCCATTCCAGGGTTTCACCTCACATCCAGCCTGAATCTCCCCACCTCCAGCTTCATTCCATTCCCCCTAGTCCTATCACTACCTGACATCCTGAGAAGTCCTTCCCCAGCCTTCCTGTAGGCCCCCTTCAGATACTGGAAGGCCACAATGAGGTCACCTGGGAGCCTTCTCTTCTCCAGACTGAACAGCCCCAACTCCTTCAGTCTGTCCTCATAGGAGAGGTGCTCCAGCCCTCTGATCATCCTCGTGGCCCTTCTCTGGACACGTTCCAGCACCTCCACATCCCTCTTGTAATAGGGGCTCCAGAACTGGAGGCAGTACTTCAGGTGGGGTCTCACCAGAGCTGAGTAGAGGGGGAGGATCACTCCCTTGCCCTGCTGGCCACACTTCTTCTGATGCAGCCCAGGATCTGATTGGCTTTGCGGGCTGCAAGTGCACACTGAGAGCTCATGTTGAGCTTCTCATCCACCAGCACCCCCGAGTCTCTCTCCTCAGGGCTGCTTTCCAGCCAGTCACTGCCCAGCCTGTATTTGTGCCTGGGATTGCCTCGAGCCAGATGCAGGACCCTGCACTTGCTCTTATGGAACCTCATGAGGTTGGCTTGTGCCCACCTCTCCAGCCTGTCAAGGTCCCTCTGGATGACCTTTGTGTGCAAAGGCAACTTGTGAAGTCTGCAAGTTAGTTCTGTACCAGCTGTAGAGATTGAGAGATTGAAATGCACTTCTGAAAGTTAAGTAAATGTCTGTTGCTGGTGGTGGTGGTATACTTGCTGCTTGAAACTGTAGGTTTTGGACTTAAACACATGTTCATTCCTTGCTGTATAGTCACCATTGCATTTGTTCTGACTGCTTCTAAAACCCATGGTCAAAAGGATTTTGTTAATTCCATCTGGAAGAGCTGCTCCTGAACCTTTAGTGTGTTTTGAAATTGCAGGAAGTTTTGATTCTTCAGATGAAACAAATACATCAGCCAGTGCTTACAGTTGGAATGAACCATGTAATTTTTATAGCTGATTTGAAAAATAGCTCTTTTTCTGAGTTAGCCTTCCTTACATCAAAAATAAGGGTAGGGTTTTATGTTAGCTTGTTCTGTGTGTTATGTAACTTTTATTTGCATTCCAGGTTGTATATCTATATTTAAATCTGGTATTATGGTAACATGTGATGGTAGCTGCCTACATGCCTTGTAATGAAGTATTTACTGTGCTGAACCAGGCCTTGGTTACACCTGGTTCATACCTGAAGTATTACAGCGTTGATAACGTATGAAATACTATTTGGCTAGTGGAGAAGTATTGACTTTTAATATGTAGCCCAAGAGATCACTTAGGTTGAGCAGGATATAAATATGCACTTAGTGATTCAGATACTCATTTTTAAATGTGTGTGCACTTCCATGGTGCTGTGGTGGTTGGGGAAGTGTGGTGCTCCTAAGCATGGGGATTGCAACAGGGAAGAATTGTCTGCTGGGTGTCATCAACAGTGGGTTTGTCAATGAATGATAACCACTAGCAAAGATAAAAGGTGGGATATCAGCATATCCTTAGCCAGAAAATTATGTGCATTGATGACTTTCACAAAGGTACATACATAAAGCAGCTGTGGTAGGATGCATTATTCTGAAGGCTTCTAGAAAGTTGTATAGAAATTGCAGTGCATCATGTGATAATAGAGGGGACAGAACATTCCTGTCCAGAGTTAGGGCTGGCCCAGCCTCTGAAGGAGTGACAAATGCTCTCTATTAACCCCATTCCCTTCTCAAAGGGGAAGAGAAAATGAATGAGGAGGAGAGACTTAGACTTAAAAACAAAGCTAAAGCAGCTTTGGAAATAATACCAATGAAATGAAAGATACAAGCCCAGTAAGGAACCCAATGACCCAGATAACAATTACCAAGCCATCAGCATTGATAGTATGGGCAGGCACTAAGGCAGTCCCAGACTGGGACTCAGTGTCAGATGGGAACTGGATTCTGGAAGTTGTGGACTGGGATGAGAGGCAGAATAGACAGTCCTCATCAGCTGCTGGCCATTGAAGAGGAGGGCTTAATTCTTGAGGTGTCTCAGCTTTATATTGATTATGATGCATATGGAATGGAATACCTTAGTGATCAGCTTAGGATCACCTGTCCTGTCTGTTTTTCCCTGCAGGTGCCACTGCTTGCTTTCTTCCTGCACCCCCAGTATGATGCACAGGATTTAGCAGTGACCTTGGTGCTCCCTGTCAGCATCAAGTGTTACCATTGTTAGAGGCAGACACTCTGCAAAACCATGTCATTAACTTCAGGAAGTGCAGTCGCTTAGAGACTGAGCTGAAAAGTGAAATCACTGAAGAGAATTAGGTCTCTTCTGGCTCAAACCAGGGCAATTGCTTTTGACAAAGTCAGTAATACTAGAAAGCTGTCACAGGCAAACACCATGAAAAATGTTTTTGTTGTGATGAGTAGTGTTGAAAGGAGGAGAAGTGGTGGCAGTGAAGCAAGTGCGTTCTTTCTTGGCTAATTGAGAGGGCTAATTGTTCACACTCAAGCAAGCCAGAAAGGTCAAAATCCTCAAATGATCTATGGTCGTCATGCTCCAATCTAGCGGCCTCCCTAAGAAAGCAGTAGGGGTCTGTCTGTGCATTTGTCTAAGCTGCCCCTTTGTGGAAGCCGGGAGAACAACGGTCAGCAGCTGGAAGCTGGTTATGTAAACAGTGCACTCTCTGGGGCTGCAGGGAGAAGCTCTGTGTCACAGAAATTCTACCCCCTGATTTTGGTGCCAGGCAATGTTGTGCAGGTCAGGGTACGTTCTGGGTTTGAAGGGAATGTGCGCTGTGAATGCCACATAATCCGTTCAATAATCGGGCCTGCTTTTGTTTTTAAGTGCCAGTGCTAAGTCATGCTGATGGCCTCCCCTACCAATTGATTTATTTCAGAGTAAATAAAATAACCCAGTGGAGAGTGAGAACATACTGAAACAAGGGCTTCTTCTCTCATTGCCTGCAGGCTGCATGATCTGTAGCATCTCAGATTTAACTGAATCCCACTTGTACTCCTGTTATTTTGCTGATGACTTGAAGTTGGCTTCAGAAATCGAATGGGTCAAAGGGACCCAGTATGTTCTAATGCTCCAACAGCTGTATTTCTGCTGCTGCTTGATGCAGTTTTCTTAGGATCCTTTTTGTGAAGACTTTCACTTAGCAGATTTGTCCTTGGTTGATAAGGGAGGCTCAAGGATAACATTCCAAGTAACAAAACCTTATCTTGTAGTTTTAGTGTGTCAGCCAAACTGCCAGTCTGTTTGCAGGATTACAGCAGAGTATCCAGATCAAAACAGCAAGTGCTCATGCACTGTAATGAACTGGCTGTTGCTTCTTTCTTTCTTTCTTTTCCTGTTGCTAAATCAGTGCCATGATGGACATTTTCAGAGCCCTAGGAAGTAAATAATTTGCATTCTCAGCCTGGACAGAAATATTCCTTGATGTGCTTGTTCCTTGCACAGGGGAAGTTGCTGTGAAGTGGTACAGACCCTTTGTTTGTGGCATGCAGTGCTCCTGTATGAAATGTGAGGTTAATTGGGAGTTTTTGCTGCCTGTCTGTGGGTAGCCGTAAGATGCATCGTGTTACTGAATGGTGATTCCAATTAATGAAGAGCAGTGCTGGATTTCTTTGAGCTCTAATAGTGTTTTACTGGAAAGAACCAGATTTGTGTTTGGTTTGGGGAAAACAGAAGGTGACTGGGGGGAACAATGGGTGTTGAGGTAAACTTGAGACTTTCCTTGGAGAGGGAGGGGAAAAATGCCAATACAATGCTTATTGTAATACATGCAAGTAATCCTTTTTTGTGCCATAGCATTTACTGTGCCATGTTTTGTGTTCTCTTCAATATAGCCAAGCCCATGGAAAGCCAACAGAAGTGAACATAAACCAGGCTCGCTTTCCTCCAGCCGTGACTCTGCCTTTACCAGTCCAGTGTCTGTAACCAAACCAGCGGTACTGGCGAGTGGCTCAGTCCTCACCTCTCCCAAAGAGGTAAGGGGTTGGATTTTGTGAGAGGGTGGGGACTTCTTAGTATCAGCTACTATAGCTTGGACATGATAAGGTCCTTTCTGCATATGGTACCAACCTTTGTACCCTTGAAGAATGACTCACTTGCACATTCTGTCACGATTCTTGTACACTAGCAGAAACTGAAATGTGGTTTCCCTGGATGGAAAGAATGGAAAGTCATTGGTGGTTTTGTCAATGTGTTAGAAACTCTCTCCAATATTAAGAGGAAAAAGAAAAAATTAATGCTTTAAATAGTGTTGTATAACCAGATGTGCCTAGACTTGGTGTTATTGAAGTGCAGATAGCAAGAGCCAGTGAGAACATACAGGTGTAAAGTGAGTCCCATGCTGTTCCTTAGTATGGGAAAAGAAGGGGAATGAAAGTGATGCACCTCATTTGTTTTCTCTAGGGGGAGAACAGCACAAGCAGTGAGCTCTGAAGGGGTTGAGGGAGTTTTAAGTGTACATGTATCTTCAGCTATAGTGTCTGCTTATGGTTTTGGTGTTGGAAGGAGGTAGTCTGGTGAGGTAGAAGATGACTTACCTCTGGTTTTTGTCTGAAACATGTTATGTTCCAAGGTTCTCTCCATACACACATATGTATGTGTGTGTGTCTATACATAAAATACAACCATTCAGTAGTAACTGTGCCATGACATGTTTTGGCCAGCATTTCTATCCTTCAGTCATGGCTTGTGTACAAAGTGCAAGTTTGGACCTTGAAATTCCACGAAGCTTAACAGGAGAATAACACTGAATAACTATTCTCTTCTGCTGCTGGGCCTCCAAATGCAGCAGGTTTGTGGTGATATGTAAACAGAGCAAAAATAAACCCGGCTGCGATAAATGACGTAGTCGCAGAACTCGAAACGGGTTAGTTTGTGTTTGCAGTATAACAGAGGGGTGGTGTTCTGGTTCTGCAAATGTCTTGCTTCTCTACAGGCCTTACTTCTAAAATAAGAACTTGTCATATTTATGAATTCCTCCTTTGCAGGCTGTACTTTGCTTTAGCTACTGCTGCGTCTAAAGGCAGACATGAAAGGCAATGGTTAACAAGCATGTACTTGTCACCTCAACAAATAGACTTTTATACCCCATTCCTTTCCCTTACCTTGCTTTTGTCTGTCCTTAGAGCAAGTCTTTTGTGCTACTAACAGCCTTCATCTTTCTGTAATGTCCATACTGGACAGCTTTGCATAAATATGTTAACTTAAATATGCTTTCCCCTCCAGGTAGAGCCAGAAAAGGACACTCACTTTGTAACATACAGTAGTAACAAGTCATCTCCTCCACCCACCCCTTAACAGCCCAAGAGGGTCTTCTGTGAAAGTTTAGTCAGCAAAGATGTCAGGTATTAATCTGACAGTGGGAGTAGGCAGCTGGGTTTTCCCTCAGCACAAGCAGCACTTCCTTGACTTACTTCTGTCTTACCGCTGTCAATCACCTAAACAAAAAGGGCTTAACAATTCCAAGTAAAACTGAGCACTTGTAATACACTTTCCTTTGAATCTGCTGGAGAGTTACAGTATTGAAACACAAGACCTTGGCCACCAAATACTACTCTAATCCCAGCTCCCCAGGCCTGCTACAAGTTTTTGTTTCTGAAATGAGGATTATGCCCCTCCTGCAGGAGTGTTGAACAGAGCACCTTTATTCATGAGAGACCCTGCTGTGTTGAAGGCCAAAAGGCTACCAACTAGTACTGACACCATGTCCCCACAAGTCAGTCTGTGGTAACCAAATTAAGATACAGTCTGAATTCTTAAAATAAGTTGGGATGGCTCTTCATTAAGAGTAGCTGTCCCTGTTACATGGTCTGACATCTGACCAAATATCAGATGATGCTTAGGATTCTTAGTTAAAAACAAACAACAACAAAAATCCCTGAGGGATGCCTTGACGTTTCAGTCTAAGGACTAAAGTTACCTTTGGAAAAGATGCCAAAAATGCCTAGCTGCTGCCCTTTAGAAGATGTTATGTTAAAATCCTTCTGCACAAAGTATGTGTAAAGCCAGAATTGAGGTGAAATTCAATTCCTTGTCAGAAATCTGTCTCTGAGCTTTGGCTGCAACTGTCGTGCCCCAGTGTGCAGAAGTTAAGTTTTAGCACCTCAGCAATTCTATTAAACAGTAAAATAGCCACTAGCAAAGAGCTCAAGTAGAGTATTCCAAGTGAGCAGAACTCATGTAAATTTTAGCCTTCATTTATTTATTGTGCCTTCTGTCACTGAAGTCAAAGTAGCTACCATATTGAGAGCTAAATTTTAGTACTGTGATAGCTTTTTATCCCAGTATTCACAGTCACACGGTTAAAATTGCTCTTGTTCCTTAATATGTTGAATTAGGCCAAAAACCTGAAAAGGCCAACTGAAAAATGTTTGCTGTGAGGTATTCCTTTCAGCATTCCCTTCCCTGAAAGGCATTATTTCACACCAAGGCATTAGAAATACAAGCAGCAATTGCTGCCTTGTTTGTGTTTTACCAAATATTCCAGTTCCCTTGATTTTTCTCAGAGGACTGGGGAGTGTGACAAAAACACTTTGCAAAGGAAATTCATTTTGAAGAGCCTGAATTTGCAACCTTCCTCACCTAGCTTAAAGGAGAGGGGGAAAAAAAGAGTGACGTGGGGGAACACTACATGCTTTAATAAATTTTAATCTGTTTTAATATTGAGAGGGGAAAATCACACTAGGTGAAGAAAAGGAATAGGTATGCATGCAAGATTCTAGTGTCACAAAGTCTCATTAGTGACTAGATTCCTCGTATTCTTGAAGTAGCCAGGCACAGATTCCATATATGAGCCAGAAGGTTAAGGTGTCAGGAACATGCTCTTAGATTTCTTTTGTGTGTCCAGTCAAAGTGATGGAACAGATTGGGTTGAAAGCTCACCTTGGCTAGCAGTGTTTTTATTGTATTGTCTGGGATTACTTACTGTACTTGCTGAGCTACTGCCAGTGTGCAAATTGTTGTGCCTTATGCCTGGCTCATACATTTGAGGTGATTAAGAAAGTCTAAATGCTGTGGTAGAGCATGGGAGGTTCCCTTGGGCTCATGAAACTGAGCTGAGCAGATTTCCCACAGGCTCCAAGGTTGTCTGTGTCTGGCTCCACACTGACCCATCCGGGCTGTGAGTGTACATGGCCAGGAATCTGCAGCGTGCTGTTAGGGGAGGTTACCAAGGCTGTGGCTACCTATTTCATATCCAGCTGTGGTTAGCTAAGGATGTGACCACTCCCTGGAATAAGATTTCCACCCCATAGCTTAATGTCAGGGTACAGTCTGTCTGAATGGGTTAAGGTGAAAAATCAAACAGCCAGGTCTCTTTAATTTTTGTGGGGTAAGAGTCTTGTATGAAGTTCTGTCTTCATACTCTGTTGTAGGCTCCACTATTGCTTAAGAGTGTTACATTCCCAAGGAACAAAATAAACATGGTCATGGCCATGTGAACTGACTCCTTTGGGCAGAAATTGAGAGGCTAGTGCTAAGTGGGAGAACTGTGTGCTGGTAAGGGAAAGAAGGGAATTTGACATTCATTTTCTTTTTTGAGGGTTAAGAGCCAGCCAAGGAACCGGTTTGGTGTTTGAAATGTGTAAGCACAGACCCCACAGAGGGCCCTGTCTTCTCAGCCATGCAGTTTGAAAGCTTTTGTATTTTTCTTTCCTTGTCTAGAGTCCTTCCAGCACCACCCCTCCCATTGAGATCTGCTCTTCACGCCTGACAAAGCTGATGCGCCGTACCACTGATAAGAAGAGCGAATTCCTGAAGGCACTGAAAGATGATAGGAATGGGGAGATAACAGAGAACAGAGAATGCGACAAGCTGGATGATGTGAGACCACTGTCCTTACTGCAATATGGTCATTATATATTTAAGGAGTTAGGTACTGAAAAAAGAAGAGAGCAGTGTGTGTGATTCAGGCTCCAGAGCGAGTAAGGGACAACTTCTATCAGTCTGACAGCTGGCAGGAGTAGTGCGCAGCACTGTGATGGAGGGAGACCTGTAACACGATGAAATGCAAATGGACAAGTAATAAAGGAGACTGAAGGGAGGTCCCAGATGGTGATGGTAATCTAGATTTCTGCAAGAATTCTCTGAGGAGTGGAACAATGCTGGCTTTCAACATCTTAATTTGCTTTCAAACTTCTTTGTCAGACTACATCCACAGGAAAATTGAATTCAGTGCTTGTGAAAGGCGCAGGGTGGTGGCTCAAGCCTCAGAGTCTGGACCTCTAAATGCCTAAGTCTGTGACTTAATGCATATGTGAAGTCCCTCCTGAGGTGTATTTCATTCTTAGTTTTCTTGCTCTTGCTCCAAGGCCTCTGGTGATGGCTTCATAATGCCATCACTTATTCTCCTGACACAAAAGTGCTGTCTGCCAAATGTTGTTCATAACTGCATTGTCTTGTAACAGCCAGGTAGAAGTTGCTCTCAGCTTCTGGCTCTGTAAAAAACAGACTTGAGGTGGAAAAGGCTGTGCTGTACTTTACTTTCATGAGCAGCAGCTTGAACTTGGAAATGTGCTATTAGGCAGTCTGTGCAAGCACACTTTGATGCTTTTATTTTCCTTTAGATGGAGAGCAACAGCACACCAGAACCAAAGGAAAACTGGGAAGAGAACTGCCATCAGAATGGCCTTTCTCTCCCTTTGCCGGAGGAGGGGGAAAACCTCTCCCATTCATTGGAAGCAGAACACAGGTAGGTAAATAGCAAAACAGTGTCTGCAATAAAGGAGAGTGAGTCCTTGGGTTGTGAGGAGGAGGAGGAGGAAACTATTTCAAAGATATTTCTCTGGGAAGCAGCAGTAGCTTTGTGTGTTGTGAGCTAGAGGTGTGTGGGCTTCGTGACTAGTGCTGGACTGGGTGGAGTCCTATTGAAAATAAAATAAGACACTGATGACAGTTGAGGCAAGACTTTGCCAAGGTCTGTAATTAAATTCCAGTGCTTCTCTAGTGCCCTATCCCTGTGTTAATGCTGCCTATGTTTACGTGCCCACACCAAGAGTGAGCGTAAGCTTCATCGGATTCTGGTTGCTTTACGAGCAGGTGTCCTAAATGGAACGGTCCGAAGGTACACCCTCACATACACACACTGCTTTTTGCCTGCACTTACAATGCTCCTGTGCTGCTTCAAATGCTGGAGAAGTTAGGGAGAGTTGAGAAAATGTTTACCTAGTGTCTCAGCTTGCCCCTTGCTTCACTGAGCAAGCAATGTGTGCACATCTGGTGTAAGCAGATAGTAAGTTTTAGGAGAATCCTGATCCGTGATACTGGCTTAATTGCCTCACGTCCTTGGGTAGAACTTCAAGCTTCTGCCTTGCATTCTTTCTGCCAGGCTCATTATTTACACACTGTACAGGACTGCTAATGGTTAAATATTTGTAAAAGGCATCAAGTCTGGAAAAGGCTGGGTAAACACAAAGCATTGTGGAAGTGATCTCTGATAGAGAAGATTCCCTGGTGAATTGGGAGGATTTTGATACAATAAAAGTCACACTTCATGTAGAAAATATTCTCTCCTTTGCCATTGTTCCTTCACTTTAATTCATAGTATCATAGTATCATTCAGGGTTGGAAGGGACCACAAGGATCATCTAGTTCCAACCCCCCTGCCATGGGCAGGGACACCCCACACTAGATCAGGCTGCCCAGAGCCTCAGCCAGCCTGGGCTTAAACACCTCCAGGGATGGGGCCTCAACCACCTCCCTGGACAACCCATTCCAGGGTTTCACCACTCTCCTGGTGAAGAACCTCCTCCTCACATCCAGCCTGAATCTCCCCACCTCCAGCTTCATTCCATTTCCCCTGATCCTTTCACTACTTGAGATCCTGAGAAGTCCCTCCCCAGCCTTCCTGTAGGCCCCCTTCAGATACTGGAAGGCCACAATTAGGTCACCTCGGAGCCTTCTCAATTCCCATGCCCCTTCTTATTTTCTCCCCAAATCAGGTTACTGAAAGAAATGGGATGGCAGGAATATCCTGAAAATGATGAGAACTACCTTCCCCTCACAGAGGATGAGCTCAAAGAGTTCCAAATTAAATCAGAGCAGGTACGTGTACAGCTCTTGCCACTTGTGGCATTGCTCTTCTCCCTCCCCTTCTCACACCCGAGTCTTCTATGGCAGAATTCTTAAGGATCTTGGAGAAGATAAAGAGTTGGAAGTGAGATTGTAGTGTGATTGGTGACTCTGCATTAGCCATGCAGAGTGTAAAGGTAAAATGTGTGTCCAGAGGTGGTTAGTGACAGTTACTCTCTGCGCTCTTCCTTGCTTTAAGACTTGCTTTCATTCCTACAGCGAAGAAGAAACGGATATGGGAAGAACGGATTTCTTCAGGGCCGCGGCTCCAGCCTGTTGTTCCACTGGAGAAGCACTTTTAAGACAAAGATTGAGGACTCAGACACAGAAACTAGTAGCAGCGAAACGTCAGATGACGATGCCTGAGAGTGGGCACAAGAAAATTTAAAATAAATAAAAACCAACCCAATAAACTCAGTTCATAGTTCAACATGTGTTCGGGGTTGTATAAACTAAACAGAGTTTATTCTGTCTCCAGTCTGTTCAGTTTTCTTTTCTTTTGTTGTTGATACTTCATGCACAAGGGAAATAATTGTATCCCAAAGAAGAGAGAAATTGGCTTCTTTAGCTTTTTCTTTTGGTTTTGCCCTAATGCTTAATAGAAGTTTGTGCAGCTAGCAAATTTTGACACAAAAATCCCTTCGGGGGGGGGGAGGGGGGAAGGGGGCGGGCAGTGCACAAGTTCAGTCTTGTAAAGCGGGACACAAGTGGCTGACTGATCTCTGCAAACAACAAGCTTCTAAACAGCGCCGCCGGCATTGCTCCATGCCCCGCGGCGGTAACGAGCGTGTGCTAAAACAATCGTTGTCAATGACAAAAAACAAACAAACGGCTATTGAAGTTCTAATTATGTTAAATTAATGCTAATGACGTGGATTTTTTTCTTTTTGGGTTTTTACTTTTTCTTTCTTTCTTTGGGTTTATTATGGGTTTTTTTCTGGCGGCTTGGGGGAGCTTCATCACTTAACCAGGCGTTTGTGGTTGGTTTTTTTTCGCCCTCTTTTTTTTCACCCTCTTTTTTTTCGCCCTCTTTTTTTTCGCCCTCTTTTTTTTTGCCCTCTTTTTTTTTGCCCTCTTTTTTTTGCCCTCTTTTTTTTCGACCTCTTCTTTTTCGACCTCTTTTTTTTCGCCCTCTCTTTTTTTTCGCCCTCTCTTTTTTTTCGCCCTCTCTTTTTTTTGCCCTCTCTTTTTTTTCGCCCTCTCTTTTTTTTCGCCCTCTCTTTTTTTTCGCCCTCTCTTTTTTTTGCCCTCTCTTTTTTTTCGCCCTCTCTTTTTTTTCGCCCTCTCTTTTTTTTGCCCTCTCTTTTTTTTCGCCCTCTCTTTTTTTTCGCCCTCTCTTTTTTTTCGCCCTCTCTTTTTTTTGCCCTCTCTTTTTTTTCGCCCTCTCTTTTTTTTCGCCCTCTCTTTTTTTTCGCCCTCTCTTTTTTTTCGCCCTCTCTTTTTTTTCGCCCTCTCTTTTTTTTCGCCCTCTCTTTTTTTTCGCCCTCTCTTTTTTTTCGCCCTCTCTTTTTTTTCGCCCTCTCTTTTTTTTCGCCCTCTCTTTTTTTTCGCCCTCTCTTTTTTTTCGCCCTCTCTTTTTTTTCGCCCTCTTTTTTTTCGCCCTCTTTTTTTTCGCCCTCTTTTTTTTCGCCCCCTTTTTTTTCGCCCCCTTTTTTTTCGCCCCCTTTTTTTTCGCCCCCTTTTTTTTCGCCCCCTTTTTTTTCGCCCCCTTTTTTTTCGCCCCCTTTTTTTTCGCCCCCTTTTTTTTCGCCCCCTTTTTTTTCGCCCCCTTTTTTTCGCCCCCTTTTTTTCGCCCCCTTTTTTTTCGCCCCCTTTTTTTTCGCCCCCTTTTTTTTTGCCCCCTTTTTTTTCGCCTCTTTTTTTCGCCCTCTTTTTTTCGCCCTCTTTTTTTTTGCCCCCTTTTTTTTCGCCCCCTTTTTTTTCGCCCCCTTTTTTTTCGCCCCCTTTTTTTTCGCCCCCTTTTTTTTCGCCCCCTTTTTTTTCGCCCCCTTTTTTTTCGCCCCCTTTTTTTTCGCCCCCTTTTTTTTCGCCCCCTTTTTTTTCGCCCCCTTTTTTTTCGCCCCCTTTTTTTTCGCCCCCTTTTTTTTCGCCCCCTTTTTTTTCGCCCCCTTTTTTTTCGCCCCCTTTTTTTTCGCCCTCTTTTTTTTTCGCCCTCTTTTTTTTTCGCCCTCTTTTTTTTTCGCCCTCTTTTTTTTTCGCCCTCTTTTTTTTTCGCCCTCTTTTTTTTCGCCCTCTTTTTTTTTCGCCCTCTTTTTTTTCGCCCTCTTTTTTTTCCGCCCTCTTTTTTTTTTCTTTTTCCTCCTTTTTTTTTTTTCCCCACTCTTTTTTTTTTTTCCTTTTCCTCCTCTTTTTTTTTTTTTTTCTCCTCTTTGGTTTGGTTTTTTTTTGTTTGGGTACAGCTGTAAAATATTTGGATATAGGAATTGTTTGTGTTCTTCTTCTTCTTCTTCTCGCAGCCTTGATATTCAGGGTGGATTGTAAAATATAAAAAAAATTTTTTGTGAGATTTCAAAGATTAAGATTATTTTGATAACATTATTTACAGATTTAAGAAAAAAAAAAAGAAAGAAAAAAAAAGAAAAAAAAAAGAAGTGACTATCACCTTGAGTCTGTATGAGGGGGAAAAACAAAAAACTACTGCATCAAAAAAAAGAACTAACTTGGAATAAATATTTTGCATCAGTTTGCCAATTCTAATTGTCTTTCTTATGTAAGGAAAAGCTTTTCCTCTAAAGGGGGCCTGCAACTTCGGGGGCCTCATAGCACTGTGGGGATAACAAAAAAGAAGTTTCTTCTCCCGCTGTATTTTTGGTTTTTTCTTTCCACTTGGCAAACATTGCTCAGACTGCAGGAGCTGAACTCTTCCTTGAAGAAGGGAGAGGGGGAGAACAATGGTGAGATGACTAGCCCATCTTTTGTTTCGTTGTGTTTTGGTTCTTCTTTTTTAGGGGGGGGGATGGGGAGGGAAAGGGGGGGAAAGCAATTTAAAAGACAATAATTTCACTTATCTTCCACTAAAGCAGTTTGCTTTTTTTTTTTTCCTTTTCTTTTTGGTTTTTTTTCTTCCTTCTTTCTGCTTCATACGGAATCGTGAAGCTCGACTGATCGGTGTCACTTGTTCCTAGTGCAATGCTGCTGTTTATGTTCACGATGTGGCAAGGGAATGTCTGAATCCAAAGCTGTTTTCATTGAAATCTTTTTTAAAACTTCATGAAAACATTTCTATTAGATTAAAAAGGATTTTACAAACAACTCACTTGTGGCCTAAGCTATTTCAGTGTCTCTTTTTAAGCTCAGCTCTGCTACACAAATGTTTTGGATTGGAGCATACTTGCATGGCTGCGCACTGTTTGCAAGCGGGGTGGGTGGGATTGCACGTGGAGGATGAAACCCTTGCTCTCAGGGGGATGTCACCTGAGGTCTTGTTTGGGTGGTTTGGTTTTTTTATGATCCACTCCTGACCAGGCAGGGAGGACCAGCATGTAATAAAAGTGTAATGTTCAGCCACAGATACTTGTATCTGCAATCGAGGGAAAGCTCTCAGCAACACCAGCCATTAACTCCTTTTCTCTGTAGTGACTTAGAGAATGACACACAAGAGACTCAGTAAGTTTCTTGTATTATGCTTCTATTCTGGCGTGCCTGACACAGGTAGAATCATTTCAAAAGACCTGTGTGTGTTCAGAGAGTTTTGGGCAAACTTTTATACAAAAAGTTATCTGTCTATAATGACAGAGGTCCAGATGCTTCCTATCTATACAAAGCTTATCTATCTAAAAATAGCAGAAGTATACATATCATGCAGGTGTCCTTTATCTTATACAAAAGATCATCTTGTCCAAGACTAACAGAAGTGAATCACTGAAAAATACTGCTATTCCTTATCTATGCAAAGGCTGTCTGCCAACCCCTCTCCCCCTCCCTGCATTCCAGCATTTCAGCTAACAAGCAGAACATTCCTATCAACTCTGTTATTCTGTTAATGAGACTTTTCTGTTCATCAGTAGTTCCCATAGACATTGGGAGCTGGGCACTGCAGTTTGGCCCTTGGGTAGGAAGGGCTGAGGGCTGTTTCTTCACTGCTGCTGTCTGCAAACCAAGCTCCAGTTGCTGGGATGGGCTGAGAATGCCTGGGGAAGTGTTTGACCTCCTCTAAGACATTTCACAGATTTCCTAGTTCCCTTTGAAGGTCTTGCCACTTTGGTCCCATCAAACATGGGCTTTGTCTGGAAACATTTAACTCCTTTTTCTTGTTTTTCCTTTTTTTTCTTTTTTTTTTTTTTTTCCTTATGTCAATCTAATTGGAAAAAAAATAAATTAATTGTATTTGCATTTCTGTTTAGAAGTAGGCTAAGTTTAAAAAGTCCTTTGTATCAGTGGGCAAACTTGCTTCCTCAGTGATTCCTGTCGAATGTGAGGAAGCTGCGTCATGGGGGGGCAGCAGAGTGATGGATGTGTGCTTAGAGCTTTTTCATGCCAAGCTTCCTTCAGGTTCTGTGTCCCCACCCTCTGAGGGCAGGGGCAGGGTTTAACTTGGATGAAACCTCTCGAGGGCTACTCCATCAAGCAGCTTTTTCCTGAGCAGAGCACTAATGATGACAGTTGGTAGAAGCGGTGAAGTGAGACGGTGGCCTTGAACACCCTGAGAAAGAGCCTGTGGGTGTGGATGTTCAGCAAGCAGAGTTGGGGACAAGGATCGAAGAAGGGGAGCTCGTTGTGCGAACGAGTGTGTGAAAGGGAGCAGCGAGCAGCAGAGGCCCTTTCACCTTGGTGGGGGCTTTGCTCGCTCAGCTTCAAGACTGCTGTGCGCAACAGTGAGGTGCTGTCAGGAGGAGGAAGGTGTCCGTCGGGGGCAGGACACAAAGCAGCGACTGAACTTCGTCCTGAGAGGGAGCGCTGAGGGGGCTTCCTCCATCTTGCTTGCTGTGGCTTGCTCAGGGGGCCAGGCCAGGTGGTACTTTTCCCGCCTTCCCCGTGCCTGTGGCAGACAATGGGAAGGGCTGGGCGCAGGGGCGCGGCCGTCCCAGCGTAGCAACAGTGGCGTCAAACACAGCAGCCACCTCCACGGAGCAGGTCTGTGCCCGCATCCCACCCGGCCCGGGGCCCTCGGCGGGAGGACCCCTCTGCCCTGGCAGGGTGGCACTCTCAGGGACCCCCGCCCCTCTGTGCCTTCCAGGGTGCCGGACGCACATGGGGGGCTTCGTCTGCCCCCGCTGCCGCCTGGCTTTCAGCTCCTGGCCGCTGCTGCGTGTACACGAGGAGAAGCTGTGCCTCGGGCCCCCGGTGCCCGGCAGTGCCTGGCTGCCCGGGGAGGACCAGCCGCCGCTGGAGGAGGTTCCAGGCACCGCGGGGAGGCTGCGGGACGCCTCGGTAGCGTGGAGCCGGGCCGGGCCCAGGGCGCGCAGAGAAGGGGCAGGGGCGGGCACGAGGGCGGGAGGCGTACCGCAGTGACGTCACGGGGGGCACAGCCCCCCGGCCTGTCCTGAGCGAGAGGGACTCCCCTCCTCCCGCGCTGGCAGCCCGCGGGGCTTGCTTTGCCAAAGCCAGGGAAGTTCATCCCGTTAATCTCTTCCCCCAATATCTTTCCGTTTTCCTCTGCGAGGTCGGGGTGTCCCAGCACGGGGATCGTGCCGAGACCGTGCCTCCCGGGCTCCGGGCCGGGCGGCGGCGGCGGGCACCGGGGAGCGCTCGGGAGAGTCCTCTGGGGGCTGTGCTCACCAGCCAGGAGAGAGCCCTGCTCCGCGCAGCCGAGCCCGCACCCCGGAGGCTGACAGCGGAGGTACGGCCAACCTCGCACCCCCGACCGGCTCCCCACAGCCCAAGCCTCAGGGCTGACGGTGGGCCAGCCCCTCCTGCCCACTGCATCCCCCTGTGCAGCAGGGAGAGCCCGGCCAGCCGCCAGCCCCACCACCGGGCCGTGGGCAGCAGCTGCAGGAGCTGCTGGAAGCCCACCAGCGCAATGTGGCCGAAATCCGGGCCAGGACGCAGGAGCTGGAGCAGCAGCGAGAGGGTGGGTGCTGGCAGGGGGTTTGACTTGACAGGGAGACTCCTGTGGGCTACAGGAACCCCCGGGCCGTGCTGAGCTCCCCTCGGCTCCTCGCTGTCCCGCAGGGCTGTGCCAGCGGCTGGCAGCACTGGAGAGCAGAGCAGCTGTGAACACCCAGCCCAGGAAGGGGGAACTGGAGCTGAGACGAGAGCCTGAGGCCCTGCAGGGTCGTGTCCGACAGATACTGCATGGAGGGTGAGCCCAGCAGGGAGACAGGGCTCTGCACCCCTCCAGGGCAACAGCCAAGGAGGGGGGTGCTCTCAATCAAGGGGCCCCTGAACACCCACCACCTCCTCCTGTTTGCTTGTTTCCTCCCCAGGGCTGCCCTTCACCTCGACAATGTCCTACCAGTCACCGGCCCGCTCGCCACCGAGGCTAGGTAAGGGTTTGTGGGGTGGCAGCAGAGCAGAGCTGAGCATCCTGCTGAGCTCCAGCACCAGCAGATTCTGGGGCTGTGGCAGGGCACTGCGGCTGTCCTACCTGCACGCTGGAGGCCATGACCCGGACATCCTGGACCAGCTCCTCCAACTCCAGCTCGAGGCCATGGAGCTGGAGAATGGACCCACAAGGCTGCATCAGGGCAAGAGGATGGGTAAGTGCCAACCCCATCCCCCAGCAGACCCTCTGGTTCCACAGCTGGCAACTGAGGCACTCTTGGCTGTGACAGCAGAGCCCCCTGCCACCGGCACACGGGGCCTGGATGCAGCACTGCTGGCTGTGGAGCTGGAAAACCGTCGTCTGGAAGATGAACTCCTGGCTCTGAAGGTCAGGAGGGAGAGGAGAGCCGATGCCGGTAGGTGATGGGTTACAGGGTGTGTGTTGGGGGGCAGCTCCCACCTGCACTCCACTGCTCCTGGTTGTCCCTGGGGCTGCAGCTGTCAGGTCCTCTGGGCTGCCAATGGCCCATGGAAATTAGTGCAAGAGGCTGCGGTGGGGCTGGCACTGCACAGCCCAGCATGGGGTCTCTGTACCTGTAGGGGTCTTGCACAGTCACAGTACTGAGGGAGGGGACAATGTGACCTTAGATTATTGGAGGAAATGGGGTGGGGAGAGTCACAGCAAGCAGCACAAGTGGGAAACCCAGCAACCCCAAAGCAGGGTGGCAGACAAGGGGAAAGGGCTGCTGGGGGAGTGCAAGTCCTAAGGTGAGGACTTCTCCTCCCCCAGGCTCACGGGCAGCCCAGTGGCATGCAGAGGAGCTGGCCCAGCTCCAGGCAGAGGTAGGGATGCTGCGATGCCACAGGGAATGGATGAGGCCACGACTGCCCCCTGCCATCCTCCCACCCCCTGTGGCCCCCCCACTCCCGCTAGCCCAGGCCACACCACAGCTTCTGACAGTAAGAGCCTCAGCCCAGCGCGATTTCCGGGTCCCCGGGGAGGGGAGATGGGGATGGGCTGCTGCCCCAGGTCGGGTGATGTATGTGGAGGTATGAGCCTGGGGAGGTGATCTGGAAACTGTTCCCTTGGCTGCAGCTGGGAACACAGGAGCCTCATGAAGCCAAGGCCACCAGCCTAGGAGGTCATTGCCCCTTGGGTGCCAAAGCACAGGCTTGCTTTGCTCTGCCTGCTCAACACCATGGGATGCAGGGTAGCAGGGCAGCTCCTGACAGGCACTGTCAGGAGAAGGGGACTGGGAGTCCCCTCCCATTAATACCACTTTTCTGCTTTCCCAGGAGTCCCCTGGGCCAGCAGCACTGGGAACAGGCAGCCCCACAGGCCCCAGCTGCCCCCCTATCCCCTCCACCCTCCCCCTGCCCCCCTTTGTAGCCCTGGAGGACCCTCCTCCCCCTCAGGAGCCCCAGCTGTAGCACAGACCTCAGAGGTGAGCCAGGTCCTGTCCCTACAGCCTCTCTCAAAGCTGGAGTGGGAAATTTGGGCTTTTAATTAACTAGAAGTGTGACTGGGGAGGGGGGGGGGGGCAGGGCAGGAAATGATAAAATTTGTTCCAGCTGCAGTGATGGGGGCTTGGGACCCACTGCAGCAGTAGCAGTGGTATGTGGAGTCCTTCCACAGCCCAGAGAGGGTGTAAGCTTTGCAGCAGCAGTGAGAACACACTAAGGGACAGGGTCAGGAAGAGCCTAAAGCCAGCAGTCTCCACCTGGGCTTCTTGGCCCAGGACCACACCCAGAGGAAGATGAATTGTTTGATCCTGTTCAGCAGGGTGGTGTGGGGACTGGCAGAGGGCAGGGTGGGGCACAATCACTTTTTTTCCCCTTCTCACATACAGATCACCGTATCAAGCACCTCCCCTTCAGGAGCCCTCTCCAGGGGAAATTGGATAGCACAGTCCCAGCTCAGCCCTGGGACCCACCAAAACCTGCCCCTCCTAGGGGGAAGGCTGTGCTACATGTTTAATAAAGGGCTTCAAGCTGTTGCTTCTTGGTCTTGTACCACATCCTCTGCCCCTCCACAAGCTCCCCAAGCAGGAACAGAGGGATGATACAGGAGTAAACTAGAGGTAGAGCAGGGGCAACGATACACCGCAGCAGGGAGCATGAAGGGTGCAGGGGCCAGACAAGCACTTCAGTCTCCCCCAGCCTAACAAGAGACTCAGAGCAAGGAATATATGCTTACAGTCTTTATTGGAGTCATACAAAAGTTGCCAAAAAGTGAAAAAATACACTATATACAAAACCATTTTCCTTGCAAGGAGAGGAGTGTCCAAGGTTAAAAGAACTATCATACTGTGCTTTCAACTGCAGCCCCTGATTCTGCTTGTGGCCTTTTCTCTGTCTAAAAGAAAAGGAAAGGGTTTGGTTTTTAACAGGATGACACTGCCCCCCAGCACCAATTCATGCAGCAGTTCAAGGGTTTGGTCATTTGAAGACTTAACCACTTGTGCTTTGCTGGTCTTCAGAGCCCAACACTACTCTAAAATACTGATGTTAACAACTGCAGCCCAGGTGATAAGTTATTAAACCCCAGGAGTACTTAAAAATACACATTGGGGGAGAGACCCTCCCCTCAAACACCCAAAATTTCTGTCCCACCCCCACAGGTCCCAAGTCTCTACAGCTAGCATGCTTCCAGCCCCCCCACCAGTGTCAGACACCAGGGTACAACATGCATCTTTGCCAGCTAGGGAACAGTTCCCACCTCCCATGAGAAGCCTGAAGACCAGCAGGTAATAAACCCAGTACATCTACCAGGCACAAACCCATGCCTGGAAAGAGGGAAGGGTTGGGGGGAAAATAGTATAAGCAGAGCACAGACTGCTGACTCAGCTGCCCACCTCCTCTTCCATTTTTTCTGCCATGTCATTTCCACTGGGGGCAGCGTCACCACCACCACCATTGACAGCCGGCTCTGGTTTAGACTTTTTGGCTTCATTGTCTCCCTGTGGAGTCTCCTCCTCTGGTTTCCTCTGAAGATAAAATTGTTTATAGTCTTCACTATGTACAAATTAAAGTATTTTTTAGAGAGTTAGCATCTAGGTGTCCTAGCACATTATCTATTCAACCTCTGCTGGCCAGGCACGAGATGGACTTCAGCATTACAAAGGTTCAACCAAAAGCTGAAGCTTTGGTACAAAGGTCTCAACCACAAAGCATTTCCAGCAAGACATCATGTAGGTGCTGAATTACCTTTAGTTATAGTTTGTCAAGGAACCATGTAACACTTCATGGGGTAGATTGATTTAGGGCATTTGTAACACAATCACCTGTGTGAAGCAATCAAAGCTGCTCCAGGCAAACCTGCTCTGAAAGAGGCCAATAGAATACAGGATGGGCTGTGCCACAGCAACACAGAATGAACCCAAGATCCTACAGGGGACAGCTTCAGTTAGCAAAGAGCTCTGGAGAAAACCTAGACCTTTAAAGGGAGCTTAGGGCTCAATACCTCTTCAGGAGGCAGTTTATCACCACTACCATCAGACTGGATTTGCTGTTAGAATCCATTTCTCTTATTTCCACTTGGAAAGAAGGGAACCCAACTCAGATTGCTTGCTTGCCCTCCTCTTAAGATCTGTAGGCCACCTGCTCTTCTGGCAGGTCATCAGCCAAGGAAGGCACATGTTCAGAGACTGCCTGTAGAAGCCACACAACTCAGCTCTGAAGTTAAACCAGTGTGGGTCAGGCAGGGTGCTGAACCATCAAGAATAGTCTCCTGGAGACCAGACAGTTCCCAGACTGATTTGCTCCCAGTGGAAAGGAGCTTCATGGACTCTTTCTGGGTTTACTTTTAAGGTGTCAGGCTATTTTATTTTGTATTTGTTGTTTTTTCCCCATTATAGAACTAAGTGAAGAAAAAAGCTTCAAGCTAAGAAATTGCAATTACACAGAGCAAGCCAGTGGTGTTTTAAACAGTTTGTTCAGCCAGTTGTTTCTGGACTCACCTTTTTCCTGACTAGGTGAGATATGTCTGTGACACACTGAGATGCACCATCACCTGCTTTTCTGACTGGAATCTATTACAAGACAGACATTAATAAGTAAGTAACAGCAAACAGCAACCTTCAGAGCTGACAGGGATTCTCAGTCCCCATCTTAATTTAACTTACTGTGGAAACAGAACCACTGCCTTCACTTTGTGCAAAGCCAGATGTAGTTCCAACCTTAAGGAAAGCAGAAGAAAGAGTAAACAAGTTCTGGCAAGGCCATAGAAGCTAGCTTAGAGAGACATAAACCCCATCTCCTTCTCTCAGCACTGCATTCCACTTGCACATAGGGCAGATGCAACACCTAGTCCATTCTCCCATTTGGCTGACCTATCCTCTCCAGCCCTGACACATTAAATTGCTAGAGAAGTCTATTAAATTCCAGTTTAGCTTGCAACAGTTCCTATCAGGGCATTTACTAACTCTCCTCTCTTCAGATGTCAGCTGCCTCAATTCCTTCTCACAATCACAGTCTGTAGCCATTCATGAGTTAACCACCAGCCCCCAGTCTGTATGATCAAGTGTGAGCTGCTCCTGTCACTGGTCTACTTCACAGACTGAAGGAGTTGGGGCTGTTCAGTCTGCAGAAGAGAAGGCTCCCAGGTGACCTAATTGTGGCCTTCCAGTATCTGAAGGGGGCCTACAGGAAGGCTGGGGAAGGACTTCTCAGGATCTCAGGTAGTGATAGGACTAGGGGGAATGGAATGAAGATGGAGGTGGGGAGATTCAGGCTGGAGGTGAGGAGGAGATTCTTCACCATGAGAGTGGTGAAGCCCTGGAATGGGTTGTCCAGGGAGGTGGTTGAGGCCCCATCCCTGGAGGTGTTTAAGCCCAGGCTGGCTGAGGCTGTGGCCAGGCTGATCTAGTGTGGGGTGTCCCTGCCCATGGCAGGGGGGTTGGAACTAGATGATCCTTGTGCTCCCTTCCAACCCTGATATTACGATAAGTTTCACTGGAGGAACGCTTGGTTAGAAGGAAACCAAAGGACTAACCAGAGTTGCTTTCAGTGCCAGCTCAGCTACTCTTGCACTCTTTTGAGACTCCTTTGAATCTTCTATCTTCTCTTTAATTTCAGGAAGCAGTCCCTTCAGTTCTTCAATCTCCTTCTCATCTTCAGGGGACCCGTTCTCTGCCTTCTTTATCCGCTCAGTGAGCATTGCTAGGATGGAACAGTTATCATGGGAAAAAGCCTCAAGACAAAGTAAGTGTCCAGTTATCAACCCCCAGAGGCAACTATCTATTAACACACCCCATTTCACCAGCTCTGATGTCAGCATAGCCCACTACCACGTTCAGACCAGCAGACATCTGCATGGCAATATCCACACCTAAGTACTTCTGAGGCAGACAAAGCCTGCTTTGACTTGTGAAAGCTCTCCTTCTCACTAGGCAGAGTTTCAGAAACCCACTTACCCATCCTCTTGTCAATGACTTCCACAGATTTACCAAACTGCACAACAGCCTCCTCGAACTGGCTGTTATAGTGGTAGGCCAGGGCCAGCTGGTAGTGGCTCTCAGCAAGCAGGCGGTCATGAGCCTCCAGGTACTTCTGCTGCAGGGCCAGGCAGGCCTGAAACTCCTCTATAGCCTGAGTGTAGTTTTCTGCAGGAGAGAGCCACGAGGCCCTTACCAACCAGACTCACACACAGAAGCAAGATCTAAGCCCACACTCAGTGACTCCCTGTTTTCTGATGCTGAAAACAGACCCGCCAGCAAACACAGCGCTCGTGTTCAGCAGCAGGCTGCTTTCAGATTATCAAGTGACAATGCTGCTTCTCCCCCCCCTCAGAGATTTACAGTCCAGTTCTTCTGGTTCTCTCAAGGGTGCTTTATCTGTTTACAGCAGCACAGTACAGTAAGCAGTCAAGCCAAAATCAGGCATGCAAATTCTGGTGTTTCACCCGCTACCAGGACTTGAATGTAACTGGCACAACAGGAACTTTAATCTAGAGCTAAGGACAGTCCCCTGCCACCTTCCAGTCAAATCCTCCATTGTAAGTAGCCTAGTGGCATAAAACACAACCCTCAATTTCATAGCCCTGGTCCAGAAACCTGTCAGACTATTTGCAGTGCTTGCCATAAGGATTACACCCTACTTGCATTGCACAAGATTAAGAAGTGGGTCTAAACAAAGGCAGGTAAGACACACTAGAAACCACAAACCTGGGGCTTGCTTCCCACTCCATTTTTCTGCTGCATAACAAGCTCTTTCCTGACCATACCCTGGGATTTTGGAAAGTCTGAGAAAGTCAACCATTTTCCATTTGCAGTCTTTATGCTCTGAAGTGGCATGGTCCTGACACCTACTGCCCTCACTAGCCCAATAAGAACACATCTCCCAAGTTTCTGAAGCTAACCAAACCTTGCCTGGGAAGCAGAATTCAAGGCTGGTTTTGATCTGCCAACACAATGCTGCTCACTCTAAGCTTTAACTGCTCTGGAAAACGATGAGTTATCCTCTCTAAGGCACCAACTTGTTCAACCATGAATGCCAAAGCTTCTCACATGGCTGCCCTGTCATAGTTAGACAAGGTTTACATTGTTTTCACCTTAACAGCTCTAACTCCCCTCCACTCATTTTAAAGTGTGAGTGCTGGAAAGTGAAACCAAACACTTTGTGCATGAGAATGAATATGGCTTACCAGATTCAATGCTAACTTCTCCCAGCTTTAGATGAGCTTGAGCTGCATGGAGCTGAGCTTCTTTTGTTTCTTGTCTAAATGAAGAAAAACAAAGGGCAGTTTTCAATCCCTGATCAGGAGATGCCTCATTCACCACTTGCTTGTACTCTGCAATTTAGTTTCTCTAGCACACATCCCAATCAGGACTGAAGTCATTACCTCTTGTAGATAAGTTTTGCTAACTCCAGCATGTCCCAGGCTAGCTCAAGATTTCCAATTTCATCCTCCTCACTCTCCTGTAAAGACTAGAAACGTGTTAAAGATTAAGTGGCCTGGTTACATATCACATCAAGCAACGACACTGAGTTTCTAAGCAGTGTTGTCAAGGAGTGAGTTTCTTCAAGAGGAAACAAATTGACACTACAAGGAGAGGAAAAAAACCCACCACCACCAAACAACAAAACCACACACCCAACATGCAGAAGTTACTGCATCAACTGAGACTTTGCCTGCAATGAAGATACTTTAAGTCAAACAAAAGCTTATGTTGTTAAATTGGTAAGGCCTTGACTTCCCCCCCCAAAATACAGACACCAAGCACCAATATAATCCCAAGAGTAGATTTTCATTATTAAAGTGCTAATTAGATGAACCAAAAGCTAAACTAAGCAGGAGTTCCACTTTTTTAAAGCAAGCTTTGTGAGCTTTTATAAAGGCACCAACATGATATGTAGATCAACTCTGCACTCTTCCATGAGCATGGACAGCAGAACTCAGCAGCCTCACCTTGTCTTCCACTGTCAATTCATTTTCCTTATCATCATCAGCTTTATCATTTTCTTTATCTTCCTCATCAGATTCTTCAGTTTCTACAAGACAAGTGGATGAATGAGAACACTTACTGAACACCTGTTGATCTTGCTCTTGCTTCACATGGAGTCAGGCAGAACACATTATATCCAGCCCTTACCCTTCCAGTGATGGGTTAGATGTGTTAAGATCACAGATCTACACTAAATTCAGCAGCAGCAGCCATCTTGCTGAAAGTGTTAGGCACTGTAAAGTAGTTCCAAGCTACCTTAGTCCTTATCCCAAGTTTAATTTCATACTGTCTAGAACAGAAAACTCACATGGACTCCAGCTCCCACAAACATCTTGTGAGTTCCCAGTGAAGCCCTGGGGATCCTGAGCAGCCCTGGAGGTACTGGTCAGCTGCTGGATTTGGTGCTACAGATAACAAGTGTTTTCAGCAAGATAGCTGCCAAGCTGTGTACAAATAAGACTGCTTCTGAATTTGTGTTCTTCATGTCAGACATTTAAGTGACAATGCTGTTAACAAACCTGCTATTGTCTAGCACTGATCTGGCTTCTGGTACTGCACAGGAGCACTGCATGACCTATTCTACCAGTAAAAACATCTTGGGCAAGTAGGCAGTGAAGGAGCATGGCCAATAACTTCAGAGTGCTGGCTGAAGAAGTGCAGTGATAAACTGGCACTTAATTCTTACAGTGAGGCCACTAATCCCAGAATAAAAGGAGCTTTGCTGAGTGCAGAGTAGAGAACCTGTGAGCTCACTGCACCAACTGCCCAAAAGCACTCACCTACCACTGAGAGGGCCAACCCTCTAAGTCTGAGGACAGCTCAATCCAAGTAAAACAGAATAGGTATCAGCAAGTTAAGGAGCACCAGACCAGGATGCTCAAGAGTGTCCTTGTATTAACAGAGTTGGGGGGGGGGGGGAAAGCAGAAGTATACATAAGCAGCCTCTCACAGGAGGATGAGGAGCTTATGTTCACTCACACTCTGTCCAGACAGACACCTTGTTGGGCAGCTGTTCCACTGTCAAGTGCTCACTGTGCTCAGCAGTACAAATCCCTTCAGCGTCCAGAACTATTTAGTCTGCACATTTGCCACTCCTAAAATAAGGTTCTTCCTGTGAAGCTGAGTTACTGACAGTTTCAATTATCAGCTCATTAGTTCACTAGTGTAACAGGAGGCACTGGCCAGCTAACACTATGCAAGCAATGCTTCAGTGAAGTGTACAAGTTCTTTGTAGATTCCTTTAACAGAATCCTGAAAACAGCTGTAACGAAGCGGGGAAGCAGAATGGCAGAAGAAGTTAGGTAGCTGGAAGACTACTAGACAGCAGCAGTAAGCCTTCAGGCTCCAGATCAAATTAAGTTGAGACTTGCCAACTAACTCCTCACTTGTAATTGCCACCAGAAATGGAGAGTTCCTTCCTCCCCCACCACCAAAAGCAAATGTACTCTTTTGCTGTGTGTTCGGCTGTTCCTGGTTTTCTGCTCCACTGCTGTAAAATGTATTAGTTATAACCAGAGGCAACTTGTGCTTCAAGTTATTGGGAGGTTAGTGCAATAAACCCAGATGCATGCAAGTGAACATCCATTCAGTATTCTCCACCAGCCTAGCCATTACTTACACATTTCACAGGGCTGTTAAGTTTGCTTTCACACCAGATCTGCTTTGCAGTTAGTTAAGCGTTAGTCTGGAGAGACTGTTCACTAGGCCTCGAGACTTTACTTGGATGCAAAATCCTCCAAGAGCCCCTTTACTGTGCCTTTTCCTTATTCTAAGGCAAACAGAAAATTCTGAATGGAACACTTTTTACCCATGGTTAGCCAAATCCATCAAGTCATCCACCCACAAGTACTTTTCTCCTCTCACTGTTACCTTCTCCCTCTTCCATTAGGTCATCTTTCTCTTCTTTTTCTACCTTAGCACCTTCACTCTCTTCCATCAGGTCATCTCTCTTTTCCTCTTTTTCTACCTTAGCAGCTACTTCAGCCTTTTCCTCCGTGTTGTTAGACGGATCTTTACCCTCTGTGGGCAGAGGTTCCTTTGAGGACTCTGTCTCTTTAGATTCAGCTGGTTTCTCTTCTGCAGCTGTCTCTACTGGCTCCTGTTTTTCCTCCACCTTTTTCTCTTCAGCTGCTTCTGCTTTCCCTTCCACAGCTTTCTGCTCCACAGCAACTGCTGCCTGCACTTCTGCTGTCTCTTGTGCTACTTCCTTCTCTTCCACAGCTGCCTCTGCCTGCCCTTCTACAGCCTCTCCCTTTTCCACAGCTGGCTCCTTTTCTATGGCTTCTGCTGTCTGCTCTCCTGCCTCTCTCTTCGCTTCCAGAGCTGCCTCTCCAGCTTCAGTCCCTTCCACAGCTGCCTCTCCAGCTTCAGTCCCTTCCACAGCTGCCTCTCCAGCTTCAGTCCCTTCCACAGCTGCCTCTCCAGCTTCAGTCCCTTCCACAGCTGCCTTTGCCTCCTTGTCCAACACTTGTGTTGTATTCTCCTTCTCCTCAGCTGTCTCTGCTACCTTGTCTTTAGGCATCACCTTCTGCTCTTCTGCCACCTCCTCTTCCGCAGCTGACTCCTCTTTTACAGCCTCCTTTTCCACAGCTACTTGTGGCTTCTGCTCTTCTGAAGCTACTTCTTCATGCACAGAAACATCCATCTTCTCTTCAGCCTCTTCAAGCTTTACATCCTTGTCAGCAGCTGCTTCTGTCGGTTTTTCTTCTGTGATCTTTTTGTTTTCACCACTCTCCTTTTTTATTTCCTTCTCAGACAGTGCTGGAGACTCTTCTGTAGCCTTTTTGGCCTCTTCCTTATCCCCCATGGCGTTATATACCTGTTCTCTCAACTCCTCCCTTGCTTCTTCTACATGATTGAGGAAGCATAAACATTTCTTCGAGTTTAGTGATACAGACATTAACGGGCATGGACAACACCACCCTCAGACCCTCCAGTGTGTGTTGCTCTGTCATCAAGTTAGATGACAATCTTACAAGCTCCACTGTCAATGTGCAAGGAATTAGGATACAACCAACACAAGGACTTGAGCTAAGCAAATCCCTTCCCCAGGCTGCATTATGGCAAGCGGCCGCTCAAGCAGTGTGCGGTGTGGCGCGGTAGCGTTTTTAGTCACAGCTAAGCAAGAGGTGCCAGTGCCTTAATAATCTGGATTGACAGGAATTCCTGTGTTACCTCCAGATGCAGGTGGTGACAAAGTGACCATCCTTGGACTTTACAGAGAGACTACACACACCATCCTACTTACAATGCTACCAAGCATTTCAAGTCGACCGTGAAGCTTAAGAAAGCAAGGCTGAAAGCAGTGTCTCAGGGCACAGACATCTGGTGACCCTTTACACATGCTTTCAGTGACCATGTCCTTGCAAGTTTCAGAGACTTTGCTCAAGCTTTAAGGAAGTTTAGAAGAATAAACAAAGAAACAAATCATCCATTCAGGCTGCTGAGTTTAAACAGAATGGTTCAGGCTACCTGAGATACCAATGGATTGAACTTGGACTGTTTAGAGAGGAAAAGTTTGGTGCCTCCATATGGGGCACAGCTTTACATACCATCAACAGTGGGTAACGCTGAATCATCTTCACCTTTTTCTCCTTCCTCTTCAACCTGCACCCCTTCTAAGGCATTTCCCAGGACACCATTTTCCATTCTAAAGGGAACAAAAGCTTGTTACTCCTTAGCTCTTGCGACAGTAACGGTTACCCCACCCAGTGCAGCCCTGCATATATAACCATGTCTACACCATGGTGAAACTCTCTTCCATCAGGCAGCCCCTCTATCAGGTGAGAAGCTGTTAGCATACCTTGCCAACTCCAGGAGAGATTTTCCATAATAAAAAAAAGCTTCTGCACACTCATCCGCTGTCTCACCATATTTTTTACCCCTGCAAAAACAACAAAGAATGATTTCCCTGTTCGCACTTTGGGCTTTGATACGTGAACTTAAAGACTTGAAACTTCCTGGCCAGGATGAATCTGTTTCTTAGCTCATCTCTCCTTGGTTCCAAAAGCAATGAAAGCTCTTCTCACTTTGCTAGACATGGTTCTCAAACACCCAAAGCAGATTTATCTAAACCACAAAGAGGCATCACCCTCAGAGACTGATCAAGACCAGTGAAGAAGATACTGGCCAAGTATCACTATCCCATTGTTTGCATATCAACAGGCATCAGAACCATACATTACAAAACAGAAGATCCCTTTTTCCTCCTTAGGGAGCTGCACTGGCAATTGCTATCACAAAAGCTGTCTAAATCACACGCTACCACATTGGTTAGGACCAGAGTTAGAATAAACCAAACCAGGTTGGAAGAGACCTTCAAGATCATCGCGTCCAACCCATCAACCAATCTAACCCACCTGAACAACTAACCCATGGCACCAAGCACCCCATCAAGTCTCCAAAGTTAATTTAAGTTGCTCATCCTCTCCTTGACTGTGTTATAAATACAGCAGCACATACAATGTAAAAAAAACCCAACTCAATTTTCCCTTTGTAAGCTACACCAATCCAGCCAAGCCCTCTAACAATACAGAGAAATGCATTATACTACTCACAGTAAGCTTGCAGCTTCCTGGAATGCATTAACAGCAGCTGGAATATTTCCCATTACCAAGTGTTTTTGTCCCAAACCCAAAAGTTTCTTTGATTCTCCATCCACATCCATACTGGAGAGGGGAAAAAAAAAAAAGAGATAATTAAAAAAATCAAAATAGGAAAGCAATCAAACACAGGACTCTGCTGGTTTCCATAGTAACTTTGTACCCAGCTTTCAGAACCAAGTCTCTTATGTAAGAGTTGCATACATCATGCTGACTACAAGTATCGGGGCAGTGTGTGGGGAACAGGACATGATAACAGGCTTGTTTGTCTTTGCTGAAGCTTTTAGTTCTGACAGCCACAGGCAGACAGATTCATTTTAATCAACTGCTGCAAGGAGCAGGTACTGCAACCTACAATGTGACAAAGCATGCTAGAGTACATGCTTAAAGAGTTGCAGAGCCATACAACACTGAACACCGTAGCGTTTCACCACACTCAGATAGCAGCTAAGACAAGAATAAATCCAAGTTATAAATTCCCATGGCATGATGGATTGGAGAATGATGGAGTCAAGTCTTTGTTTCAAATCTCACACAGTTCCACCTCCCGAAGCTCCATTCCAATCCAGTATGCTGGCCTAGGACGAGAGGAACTGCCCACAGGAGCAGTTCCACATGCCAGCCACATGCTTGTACTTCCCCAGCAATAACTCACGGATTGAGAACTTCCTAAAGAAAAGTTAGTAGTTACGTATTTATTAGCCTTTAAAAGTTTTGTTGCACTAGATGTGAGCAGACTGCTGGTGAGCACAAACTTGCAGCATCTAGAGCACCGGCATCAGTTAAACTCCAAGCCTAGCAACCTATTCGAAGTGTCACCCTTTTGTTTCACTCAGTGATCCTTGGATTTCACAGTCTTTAGTAACTGACAACTCCAAGTCCAATCTCACCTGTCTGTCTTGTCTGTGGATGTGGAAGGAGCTGCCAATTCTTCTTCCATTCTGAAAATGAAATATTAAATAAGCACTTACAACAGGCCACGCAGTTTACGACAGGCACTGAGCTCTCGGAGGCATGAAACCGGAGCCAGGAGCAGCGCTTGCGTTCAGGCTGTTCACCCATCTACAGCTAGCTCACACAGTGGCTCACTCTGCTGGCCAGCTTCTGGAGAGAGCTTTTAATTTCAGTTTTGGTTTTTGTTTGAACGAAACATTGTTAGAAAACCATTTCTTTTCATGTTCAGGTTACACGGGACTACACCTGGTCAGCAGGTCTCGCCCACCCCTGCCAGCTTGCAGCCCACTGACCCACCCGCATCGTGGATCCCCCCCCCCGCAAGCCCGCGGCACGGAACAAGCCGCAGAGCCGCCCGTTTTGCACCGCGTCTCACTCAGAGAACCGGGGATGTGCCCGAGAAGCCCGTTTGCGGGGAGCTCGGGACTACCCGCCGGGCAGCCTGTCCTCGGCAGCAGTGGGGCAGCCGCCGCGCAGCCCCGGCCACCGGCTGACAGCCGAGGCAGGCAGCAGAGGGGGACGGGGGGCGGCGTCGTGGAGCTAGCCGGGCGGAACAAAGGCCGGGCGAAGCGGGCAGCAACCGCAGCCCCCCCACCTCTCGGAGACAATGGGCACCTTTCCCGCCTTCCCTTAGCTCCGCCCACCGCCATTGGCGCCAAACCCCGGCGGCGGCTCCTGACGGGCTGCGGGCCCGGCGTCACGTGGTGCCGCAGGACCACCTCCCACCGCCGCTCCCCCTCGCTCCCCCCTCTCGCCCTATGGGCCGGCTCGGCGGCGTCGGCTGCCCCCAACAAAGATGGCAGCAGCCGCGCAGAGGTCACGTGGTGGCCCCGCGCGAGCGGAGCGGGCCCAGCTGGCGCGGGAGGAGCGGGGCGGCACGTACGAACACCGGAGGGAGGGGGGAGGGGGTGCGGAGGGATTAAGGGGGGGGGGGGGGGTAAAGGGGGTAGATGCGTGAGCCCGATCAGCACCCCCCGCCCTGCTCCCCAAAGGAAGTCCCGCCGGCCCCTTACACAACCGTTCCCCAGTCTAGTCACCCCGCGGCGCGAAAGCGGCCCCATTTCTTCTGCTGCTTTCCCCCCCCCCCAACCTCCCCGACACGCACACACCGTGACCGGGGCCAGCGCGCGCGGCCCTACCTGCTCGGTGAGGCCGGCGCGGGCTCAACACAAGGGGGAGCGGCGACGGCCGAAGATTGCATAGAAGCTGCTGGAGACAGGGGCGGCGGCGGCAGAGTGCAGACCCCTACCCCTCCGGCTGCCTATATACCCCCCAGGACACGCCCCGGCCCGCCTCGCAGCGCGCACACGCCGCGGGGGGACTACCGCTCCCGGCATGTCCCACGCTCGCATTCCGCGGAACACTGGGGCGGTGCCGCGCGCCGCTTAGTGGGAAATGTAGTCCCGGGAAGCAGAGGAAGCTGCTGCGCCGCGCGGCCTGCTGGTAAGTGTAGTGCCCGGTGAGGCGCAGGGATCCCCGGGAAACGCAGTTCCCCAGAGCAGCCGCTGCCGCGCGGCATCTTGGAAAATGTAGTCCTCACCTCACGCCATCCCCAGCTGCGAGGCCCGCCGGCCTCTCTGCGGGGCAAGGTGGACATGTCGTGGGGTGGAAACCGCGGGGAGAAAGGCGAGCCCCAAGGCGGGGACGGGCTCTGTGGGCCGGGTTCAAGAAGGGCGAACCAGACCTTTGGTGCCGGATCACGGGCCCCAGGTCTATGATAGCCTGGCGCTGCCTTCGCGGCCAGGGCCCCTCCTCAGCACTGCTCGAGGAGCGGGCAGATCCTACCGCTCCAGCACGCTGACACACTGCCCTCTGATCCCCAGCAGAAGACAGGCGTTCATTAACATGGTGCACATCCGACTACAGCACCAGCCTATTCTTTGAAGAGCTCACGTGTCTCTGCTGAACACTAGCACTCTTGCTCTGGCATAATCTCATCACATTCAGTCTCAGCCTGTTCAAGAATCATAGCATGCTTTGGGCTGAAAAAGACCTTTAAAGGTCTGTTGGCTCTGCCTCATGAGAGGCTTTGCTTTTCCCCCAGCACATGCAAGCCAGCAGACAACGCAGACATGGCTGCTGCAGCAGCCCTGGGAAGCAGAGACCTCCAGAAAACTTGCACAGCAGCAGCAAAGCCATTGGTGGAGACCTGGAAGCTGACTTCCCCCTGTGTTATTTCAAGATAAAAGTTCACCAGCTCCAGCTATGCACAGTAACAAAGGTAGGAATTGTGGGTTTCACAGAGATACAGAATTCATCTGCTTTTCCTGGGAATTCTGTGCTCACTCACTCAGAAAAACAACCAGAAAAAAAGTTAATTGTGGCCCCGACCTTCGAGCGGGGGAAGAAGTCCCAAAGTCATAGACTGAGTATAGTGTTTATTTAAGACATGAAAACATGCAAGTAGAAATACATGCAACAAAAGCCACTTTTCTTGGCAGGATGATTGCTGTTAACGTTCTACATAGCCCCTTCAAAGTCAAACTGCTTCCCTACTGATTTGCAGGAAGATTTGGATTCGAAGTCACCTGTGTTTGATTAGAATAACAAAAAACAAAAGAAAAAGGAGGGATTTCAGTTCCCTTAGAAGAATATATCCAGTCTAGTAAGGAATCCTAATTGAGCTACATTGGCTTCCTCCACTGAGGTGAGTTCAACAGGGATTAGGAAATGCTTCGCTAAGGAACACAAGTTCTTTACGTTTTACAGAAGGGTTACAAAAAGTGGCAAACAGGTTTGTTCCAGTTTGGCTGCACACTGTGAGGCCCAGGGCAGGAAATACTTGGAGGCACTACGCCTGAGATGAGTATGTAGCTTTACTATAGACCTACAGTAAGCGAGATGATCAAGAACTGAAAGGAAACATTTGTTTCATTTTCTTAACTCTGTGAATCCAGAGCATACTTTTTCCCCCTAACTCTGTTTGTTATTGCTATGGGGGGAAAAAATCACTTTTAAAAGGTGTTCTTTATTTCACTTATAGTCACTTAAGGTTTCTTTATCCACCAGAAAATGAGGAGTCATGCCTCTGACTCTCTGACTGGCATCAACAGATCTGAAAGAGTTCCTTTGTTTTAAATCCCAAAGGCCTTTAGAAATTCTGCCTTGCCTGCACTAAGGAAAATAAGCACTAATCCTATTTTACAGGTAGAGAAAAGGCCACAAAAGGTATCACTATCAGAGCACTGGGAGGTACTAACACCTCATGCCCTTTGTACTCAGATGGTAAGCAATTCATTAAGAGACTGAAACAAACAAAGTAAACCCCTTGTTAGAGCTATAGAGTTCCAGTCCTGCTCAGCTGTGTATTACCACTTGGTAAATTAGTCCCCTGCCAAGGAGTGGCACAAAGATGTGGCAAGTGGCAAAGTTAGAGGCACAGGACAAATTACTTGCCCAGTGTTACCAGCAGGTCTGTGATAAAACAGGACCAGCTCTCCCAAGCATCAACTATGGCAGCAGTCAAAGATATGACATTAAAATGGTTAAGGGGGCCCCTGACAGCTCTTTGCTGTATAGTCAGGAACTAATTTTGTGACCTTGCAGAACTGGACATCTTTGGTAAAGAGACACTAGACAGCTTTACAGGAAAACCAGAGTGTTTTTCTACACAGAGTTGTTGATGCTTTTGTGACATGACAATCAGAGCTAAAACTTATCCATGACAGGCAGGAGGTCTGCTCCAGGGCATCGATCTACAGGCAAATTAAGAAGGGAAAAAATAAAAGGATACTAAGTTCCACAAATATTCTAAAGTGGAGAAAGAAAGCACTGGGCATGGCTGGTTGCTTGGGTTTTAAGCAATAGTTTATGGACACAGTGCAACTATAGCACACTTCACTTTATTCCCTGTATGAAAAAAACCAAAACAAAACAAAAAACAGCTTAGAGGTATCAAAGTTGAAGGCTGAGCAGTTCAATCTCAAAATGCTTTCATGCCTTCACCTCTCCCCTCCTCCCCCTCCCAGCTAATAACTCAAACTTGATTTAGACTCACCCACTCTCTCTAATCCCCCAAAAGATTTGATGCTTCCAGGAGCAAGCCTGCAGTCATTGTGATAAATCAACACACACTGGCATGGAAGCTCCAGTATCTCTGTAGAGGAGGTCAATTAGAGCAGTGTATTGGAAGAAAATATACTCAGGAAAGAAGGATTTTTTTCTGGATAGGCATTTAGGCAAATTCAGCAACAATTATTCCGTGGAGGGGCATGCAGAGGAGCATGTTCCTCTAGCACTTCATTTTCTCCAGTTGTTAATAAGGATCATTGAAGGGGTAATGGGGATGTCCAGCATCTCTTGGTACTAGCTTTCCATCCACCTGTGAAAGAGACAGACTCAAGTCAGAAGGATAAAAATCCATTCCTGCTCTCAGTTTCAAAGTCTGCATGGTTCAGATTTGCAACTCTTCATATCCTAAACATCTGGGAGCACTTTTTTTTTTGAGCTTAAACACGAGCTGTTCCCTCTGACTCCTGAGTCTCCTCAGCACTTCTTGGGGGGAAAAAAAAAGTAGGTAAAATAGATTTTAAAAAGGAGATAGCAGCTTGAAAGACTCTTGCTCTAGGCTAGAAAAATCTGACTCTTGAAGAATTCAATAAAGAATAGTTAAAAGCCTTTTGCCTTGTAGCTGTTACAGGGCAAATGTTGTAACACGCACACCTCCGAACACTATGGGAGTTGGAGCTCTAGCCCGTGTTTCCATGAGAGAGGCTTGCTGGGCTGCCAGTTTTACAGATGGATAAGCTGAAACACATTGAATAACTTGCTCAGGGTCACATACTGAAGCAATAATATTGTCACTGAATTCCTTCCTATCAGTTTTTGTTTAAGAGCATTTCCACGAAGCCCAGCTTCTCCAGCTGCAAAACGGGAACACTGAAACCAATATTCAGATAGGGAGAGGCTCAGGCTAGCCCAAAAGCAGATGTGGCCACATGCAAGTTGCAATTCCCACATCCCACCTTTAACCATTTGGATGCAAAAGCTGCATTTCTAGTTGCAACACCCTTTCCATTGCAACACCTCCAACTTCTGAGGAACTGAAGTAAAACCTTGCTCCTCATCTGCAACACCTGAGTGTTTAGCTTAGGAGCAGCACTGGCAAAGAGGTACACATTTCCCTGGGTGACTAACTGGCATCATTCAGCTCAAACTTGTAATTAATTATGTTAGAGAAAGTGTTGTCCTTTATACATACAAATGTGACTTTCATATGTGCAAATGTGATATCAGCAATCACTCAAAACGTTACAGGGGCAGAGGGAATCACAGGGACTTCCAAATCACACAGCCATCAGCAAAGTCCCTCCATTAGCTTTCAGTATGAAACCCGCATTTCAAAGCAACAACTGGAACCCCTTGTAACACACTGCTCACAGTGGCTACTGAAGTGTAAAATTAGTCACTTGGGGGCACTACAGAACAGAAAACTTCCATCATAAGGCTCAACATTTGACTGATGCTCAGGTTAAAATAAAGTGAAGCTGTCAACTGAAGGCAATCCTTAGAACTGTGGACAAAAGAACCACAGTACCTTGAGGTTTCCTGATATTCTCAGCTTCCTCCTGTTCCTAGAACTCCTGTTCCTCATTTGTCCTCTGTTTCTTAGCCCTGCACATTTTGCTGCACAGAACAGCTCTTCAAGCGAGCATTCTTGTTCACAGCATGCCAAGACAGCAGCTGCCAGAAGCAATGTTTCTCATAGCTGATTCCAGTCTACTCTGGGAATCTGAGAGGAGGCAGAGGAGTAAGAGCAGCAGTGAACACACTGCAGGTCAGTGGCAGCTAGTTATCAAACCCAGCCAGATATCATGTGTACTGTAGCATCACTCCTCCTCCTGCCTTGCCACTCGTTCAAGTTTCACCTAAGTCTGTTCCTTGGCCAATTAATGTGTGTGCAAAAGTTTGGATTTCAGGTTGGTGCAAGGTAATTTCTAACCTCTAACCAAATATTGATTGGTTGAAGTGTAAAGCAATGTAAATTGAGTGCATGCAATGCAATAGGCTCTCCTTAGGCTTTAAACAAAGCACCATGTGGAGAAGAGTGGCACAGGTCTAAGAACTTGTGTGCTTCGATCTCCATGAAGTAAAGCAAGGAAAAACAGTCTTGCCAGTAAGAGTAGGAGCTCTGGTATCACAACCATACTACACTTTGAAATCTAGACATTATAAATTAGAGTCATAGGGGAAGCAGGCATGAAAGGTTAGTCAGGAATTTTAATTCTCAGTTGATGAAAATTCTTTCCAATAAGCCCAGAGGGGATGGGCAGGAGACAAAAGGTTCCACTAGAGATCTTACAGCTAGAGTCGTGTTTTAGTTCTCATCTGGCTTCTTCCTCTGTTATCTGACAATATGGCAATATCTTTGAAGCCCAGCTGCATCACATTCACCCTTCTTCTAGCTGGATGGGCTAGCACTTTGAACTGTATTTCATCTCCCTTTTGTGAATCACTGTGATCTGATCAGGTCTCCCAGGTAACGAAAGCTCATGAATCATCCACAGCTCATCCAAGCCAGGCTGCATTTGAATCTATTTTGTCCTTTCATTAACAAACCAACTTTTGTTTGCAGCACAAGTAGCAGAAGACATGAAAGAAACATTGTCAATAGCAGGTGTGCTTATCACTACCACATTCACAGATCAGGAGCTAAGCTTGGAGTTTGGTGTACAGACTGCCAACCCATAAACACAGTGACAATTTTGGTTGCAGGGATGTGGGGGCATTTATTTACACACACATCCTGAACCAACTGTGCAGTTAAAAGTGTGGCCTTGAAGCTCTGATAAGCTCCAGCATGACAAACAGTGAAAGCTTTAACAAGTATCTCCCCTTGATACAAGGCAGGCATTCACCACATGCTCACAGCATCCCTTCTCTAACTCACAGTAGCTGATATGCTCCCAAGTAGTAAAAAAACCCAGGGATCAATCCTGGAGAAAAGCTCTCCCCAAAGAATTTCTTTAGCCAGTAGCCACTGACTACTGAAGAGTAACTTACAGGTAGACAAACTGTTGGAGAGGTAAGGGCATGCTTGAAGGCTTCCAAATCTGCAGCTAGACCTACTGTATCTATGCAGTGTACTGTATGATAGAGAAGGGGTAAATCACTTCAGACTCCTTATAGCTCAGTGATGCACCAAGGAATGGCAGTGGCTCTCTGTTGTATAGCCAGAAGCAGGACAGTAAGAAATGAAGAGCATTATGAAGACAGAAGACAAGAAAGCACTGACTTTGTTGCTGTTGTTACAGTGAGGGAAAAGGAGCAAGCTTAGATCCTTTAATACAAGAAAAGGCAGACCAAGAGGACTTCAACACTTACAGGGCATTGGTTTCTCCAAAACCAGTCTGGCATTTGACAGCACATGGCTTCATGGGAAAATAAACTACTGATGCTAAAAGATGCTGTGGCTAATAGAGTTGGGATGAAAAATACAACAGCCTAAGCCAAATTCCTTGCACTGGAAGAAAGTCATTGCAACAGGTGCGGAAAGGGGAGACATCCAGTGGGGAGGAGGGGATAAATTCCATCCTGTGACTTCCACCAGGGATGTGGAGAACTAACAGCACCCTGAGCCTTCAGGTATAAAATAAATGGGGAGAGTTGGAACAAAGAGCACTTGTGGAGGAACATGGACCTTAGCCTGCTTGTATGGAAGAAGAAAAAAAGTCAGCAGGACTTTGGTGCAACTTGAAGTAGGATGAGACTCTGTCAGTAATGGCAACCTGAGAACCACCAGTAGCCAAAGAAGTTAACCCTTTTCTATCCAGCTGTTGAAAAACTCTTTCTAGATACTGTAAAAAAAAGGATACAGTGTTCTTATGAGCAAGTAGTTCTGATGGGGACAGGAGAAGAGAGAAAACTGCAAAACTCCTGAGTGGTGCACATAAAGAGAAACATGAGCAGTTTACCGTAATCATTGGCACAATGTAACGCCAGTTTTTATTCAGGCTTCCAATGTGCTTCATCTCCTCTTCTGTGAGGCTGAAATCAAACACCTGAGGACAAAAGCAAGAGGCTTCATTCAACAACCACCATATTCAATTGATGTTAAGTTTTCCCTCTTGGTTTTGTTTCCTTTCTAAGTCACGACCATCCCCTTGAGCAGTGAACTCCTCCAGGTCCCCACGAGCCATAGAGCCAACTTACAGGCTAAAAGGTTCCCTTCTCAATAATCCAGGACAGAATGGAACAGCAGCAGTAACCCAAGACACTGATGGCTATTTCAAGTGTTTCATTTCAGCTGATTGTGCAACACCACAATTCATCTGAGGCAAACACATACAAGACTGGAATAATTTCTCAAGTTGTAGTTACATAACATTTCTTTTGTACTTCCAAGCAAACAGACCATGTGCTATATTAGAGTTGCAGGGTCCTGGTGTTAAAGCTCAGGTAAACTGAACAGAACAGCACCTGCAATATTTCAATGAAGCTGCAACTTTGGACAAGTCTGAGCCTCAAACAGAGGGAATTTCCATACAACTCTGATCAATAGCATTTATGTACCTGTAATAATCTTGGCTTTAGACAGCACTAGTTTTTGCCTTCTGTTTATAAATATGCAGTTGTAATTAAGCAAATTTTGTAAGGAACACCAAAACAAAAGGCTTAAAGCCTGAGGTGCTCACAGACTTGCCAACTCCAAGCTTACACTGACACTGCACAGCGTTCCTCCACAGAGATAAAAGGCAGCAGGACTGCTCCTCCAAGTGCGTGCTGCCAATTCAATCAAATGCTCTGTTCCCATGTAGATCTAAACCATGATTAAGTGCAGAGTTTACTGGGGGTTGTTGACATTCCCAGTACCTGCTACATGGCAGAACTTGGGTTTATGGGAGGGACACTTCCAGAAACAAGTCCCCACTTGAAAACATGTAACCAGCCCATCTGTGTGAGGGCTGAAAAACGGAGCTCAGAGACGTCTCTCCAAATTACTGGAGGTCAGAGTTTTGAAATCATTTCTAGAGTGAGCTGCTGCTATTTCAGAAGAGAAGCAAATGACACTAATTCTATTCTGTCAGCATCAGTGACAGTTTGCTGCAGAAGTACGTCACCAGCCCTCGCTTGTCAGGCAGAGCAACTGTTACTCATGAAGAACATCATGAAGAGACTCCCTTGTTCAGTAAGTTCACATGTCAGATACACTTCAGTAAAGAATTTTCATTTAGCTGCTACAAAGTGCATTCTTTACCTTTTGACAGCAAGACTGTGCCTGTGCACACATGCACACACTCAGCTGGAAAACAAACTTGATAGGTTTTAAGCCAAGTCTTTACCCTCCCTTTTAAGCATGGGTGACAGGTTGGACTTCATGATCCTTGAGGTCTTTTCCAACCTCATTGATTCTATGATTCTAATACACTGATGAGCAAGCATGAACCAAGTGCCTCAGCTTGTTGTTCTGCAAGCTGCAGGACAGTGTATCACTCACAGGAAAACATGTTGCTGAAACTCCTTTCCTCCATTTAAGCTCACCTGGATATTCTGCTGAATGCGAGCCGGAGTGACGCTCTTGGGAATGGCAACCACTTGACGCTGCACTTGCCATCTGTAAGATGAGAAGGAAAGAGATTTTTCTGGGTGTGCAGCCCAAGAACCACAGTAGTTCTTTTGGCTGGATCTGTGCCATCAGAGATGCCACATTTCTATGTGAAATAAAAACACCCAGAAGAGGGCTGACGTAGCACTGTGTTGTATTAGGACCTAATGTGTCCAAGCTTAAGCAGAACAGCAGCCACTAGACTAATCAGTGAGAGGAAGCTGCTCATGCCTTGGAACAAGGAAGCAAGTTTCAGGTGCTTTAAGCTAAAAACCCAAGAAACAGTCAGATAAAACATGCTTAAGAATTTTATGCAAGTTATAGCATGACAACCACCAAGAAACTAGAAGAAAACTCCCAAACCTCAAATGCCTGTCTAGTAGTTTCAGAACAAAATCTTCAGCAGACAGGGTAACTGCTGGTGGCCCAGACTGTACTAGTGGTATTGAAAGAGCCAAGTCCAAAAGAAAAATCTCCTCTTTTACTTTACAAAGTGCTGACCATATTCTGATCAATCATCTTGTTTCCCAGTATCCAGCAGATAGCTTTTGCTATATAAAAAACCCCAGCAAATGGTCCTTCAGTGTGAAGATGGAAAGTCCCTTCCTCAGCCCCTCTTCCTGGGAGCCCATTTGAATGGAGGGTTCAAGCAACTGACCATCTGCAAATTCAGTAGCCAGCACTTAAATGTGGTGTACTGCTGCCTTAATTGTCCTACTGCTATCACTGGTCAGGCCACACCTTGAGTCCTGTGTCCAGTTCTGGGCCTCTCAGTTTAGGAGAGATGTTGGGTTGCTGGAACGTGTCCAGAGAAGGGCAACAAAGCTGGGGGAAGGTTTGGGGCACAGCCCTGTGAGGAGAGGCTGAGGGAGCTGAGGTTGCTTAGCCTGGAGAGGAGGAGACTCAGGGGTGACCTTATTGCTCTCTACAACTACCTGAAGGGAGATTGTAGCCAGGTGGGGGTTGGTCTCTTCTCCCAGACAACCAGCACCAGAACAAGAGGACACAGTCTCAAGCTGCACCAGGGGAGATTTATGCTGGAGGTGAGGAGAAAGTTCTTCACAGAAAGAGTGATTGGCCATTGGAATGTGCTGCCCAGGGAGGTGGTGGAGTCACCATCATTGGAAGTGTTTAGGAAGAGACTGGATGGGGCACTTGGTGCCATGGTTTAGTTGGTTAGATGGTGTTGGGTGATGGGTTGGACTTGATCTCAAAGGTCTTTTCCAATGTGGTTAACTCTATTCTATTCTAAAAGGTTGGGATCTGTCCCAGGCATGGATCCATGCCCTGAATGGACTCCTCTTACCCACTTCATCTGCTTGTCCTAAGGCAGAACCAACTCTACCACCTGTGTCAAAAAAGCACCACATGGGGTTTGCTTTTGGCACTCCCTATGGGTTTAGCTCCTCGCTGATGTGGAAGAATATGTCATTTAAGTTAATTTCTTCCAGCTTGTGTGTTTTTGACTGAGGGCTGTGTCCCCAGATGCCATCCTCTCTCACAACCCTTCTGTACCTGAGGATGATCTGTGCAGGTGACTTGCTGTATTTGTCTGCCAGTTTTTTGATGCCAGGCTCTTCTAGAAGCACAGGCTCATCTGGGTGTTTCCACATGCGGTCTGGAGAGCCAAGGGGACTGTAGGCAGTGACAACCAAGCCTCTCTTCTGGCAGTGAGCTATCAGCTCGTTCTGAGCTAGGTAAGGGTGGCACTCTACCTATTAAAACAATCCACAATGAGCAGCTAGATCACAGGTATCAACACAAAACTCTAAACAAACAGGATGGCAAAAGCACAACAGAACCAAGCGCATCACAGGTGGTTTTTCCAGACTCTGGAAGTCCGTAGGTGGTTCAGTTATACCTCACTACCAGGAGAGTGAAAGCTTACAGGAAAAGGAGAACAGACCACCCAAGTACAGTGTGCTGGATTTTTCCTATGTACCATATAGATCACAGAATGACCAAAGGAGGTCTTTACAGAAGGCATTCAAGTGACTCCCTCACAGTCTTCCTTTCTTATAGACTAAATGGATCCTCATGAGAGATGACCTCTACAAAAAAATCTGATCAACTAAACAAGCATAAATGACTGTGGAACATGGATACAGGCCTCCTCCCCAACAAATTAGTCTGTGTTTGTGTGCCTACACCTGCAGAGCTAGCTCCATTCTTCCCTTTATATAAGCACCTGCACCCCCTGTCTACACCTGGAGTATTGGTGTGCAAATCCTTCACCCCCAAGGACAAACAGCAAAGGCAGCCATGCTCTCCTTTGTTCACCTTACCTGCAGCACAGCTGGTTTCACAGTAGCCACACTGAGCACATCATCAATCTGACGACTGTTGAAGTTTGACAGCCCAATGGCCTTCACCAGACCTTTCCCCACCAGCTTCTCCATAGCCTTCCAGGTGTCCTTGTAATCAGTGTAGTCGTAGCGCATCGTGTTATCAGGGTTCTTGGGGAAGATGTTGTCCCCTCGTCTACAGCACCAAAGGTGAAGTGTAAGTACACATACCACATCATTTATAGCATGTTAGTTCTTCACTAACAGAAACTTTCCTCAAAGGACTCTAAAAAGCTTATACAGTTGGAAGGGTAGAGCACAAACTGAGCAGATTTGTTTGTCAAACTCCACTATGCTGACTTGGCCTATAAGAAGTTATTTCACATATAGTCACTCCCATGTAAACTTGCTACATGGCACTTGAAGCCACTTACCTGTACAGCAGTAACCATAAAGAACTGATAAGCCACTGTACATGCAGCAGGAGCTCTTTGCACATGCTGATCCTAGCAAGGCAGATGAGTTAGAGAGCAGCAACCTGGAGGGCAGCTTTGGGTTTTCAGTTTGGTTTTTTGAGAGAGGACTGATTCTACATAATCTGTTTGGATCTGCTACCAAAGGGATTTGGGGCTAAGGGCTCTCTAGGAGAGATTGTATTCAAAGTATACTGGCATAGGCTGGTATGGCTGGGCAGTAACTGGCTGGAAAGCAGCCCTGAGAACAAAGACTTGGGGGTGCTGGTGGACAAAAAGCTCAACAGGAGCTCTCAATGTGCACTTGCAGCCTGCAAAGCCAATCAGATCCTGGGCTGCATCAGGAGAAGTGTGGCCAGCAGGTCGAGGGAGGTGATCCTCCCCCTCTACTCAGCCCTGGTGAGACCCCACCTGGAGTACTGCCTCCAGTTCTGGAGCCCCTATTGCAGGAGGGATGTGGAGATGCTGGAAGGTGTCCAGAGAAGGGCCACAAGGATGATCAGAGGGCTGGAGCACCTCTCCTATGAGGACAGACTGAAGGAGTTGGGGCTGTTCAGTCTGCAGAAGAGAAGGCTCTGAGGTGACCTAATTGTGGCCTTCCAGTATCTGAAGGGGGCCTACAGGAAGGCTGGGGAAGGACTTCTCAGGATCTCAGGTAGTGATAGGACTAGGGGGAATGGAATGAAGCTGGAGGTGGGAGATTCAGGCTGGATGTGAGGAGGAAGTTCTTCACCATGAGAGTGGTGAAACGCTGGAATGGGTTGTCCAGGGAGGTGGTTGGGGCCCCATCCCTGGAGGTGTTTAAGCTCAGGCTGGACGAGGCTGTGGCCAGCCTGATCTAGTGTGGAGTGTCCCTGCCCATGGCAGGGGGGTTGGAACTAGATGATCCTTGTGGTCCCTTCCAACCCTGAATGATACTATGATACTATGATTCCCACTCCCTCTGGATTCTGTAGCAGTGCTGCCATCCAACAGAAGTGCAGATTCTCACAGAAATCTTAACATGTATGTGTTGCTTATAGGCTGGGTGTGCTTCCACCACCCCATGTTAAAAATAAACCAAAATAAAACCCACCCTAAAACATGCAAAAAGAACCTGGTTATGCAAGGTGACACCACCATACCAGAGGCCTACATCTGCTGTCTGAGCAGTCCATGCTTGGAGGGGTACAAGCTATCCCACTGGAAGAGCACTGCTCCATAACCACTGCAGGACACTGCTAGCTCAGATCTCAGAGACTGTCATATGTTGCTCTAGCCAAGCAGTGAATAGTGTAAGAAATGGCAGCAGCTGGGGATGGTTCCTCTTGATGTCATTGATGAATCTACAACCAAGAGTAACTCTGAAAGCTTTATGAGCTCCCAACTCAGAAAAGCAGCCTCAAATGCACACACATCCTGGGGTTGGAGTGACTGGAGAGCAGCCAGGCAGAAAGGGGCCTGGGGGTACTGGTTGACAGTAGGCTGAACACGAGACAGAAGTGTGCCCAGGGAGTCAAGAAGACCAATGGCATCCTGGCCTGCATCAGAAATAATGTGGCCAGCAAGAGCAGGGAAGTCATTGTGCCCTGTGCTCAGCACTGGTTAGGCCACACCTTGAGTCCGGTGTCCAGTTCTGGGCTCCTCAATTAAAGAAGGACACTGAGATACTTGAACATGTCCAGAGAAGGGCAACGAGGCTGGGGAGAGGCCTTGAACACAGCCCTGTGAGGAGAGGCTGAGGGAGCTGGGGTTGTTTAGCCTGGAGAAGAGGAGGTTCAAGGGAGACCTTATTGCTCTCTACAACTATCTGAAAGGAGGCTGCAGTCAGGAGGGGATGGTCTGTTCTCCCAGGCAGCCAGCACCAGAATAAGAGGACACAGCCAGGGGAAGTTCAGGCTGGAGGTGAGGAGAAAGTTCTTCCCAGAAAGAGTAATTTGCCATTGGAATGTGCTGCCCAGGGAGGTGATGGAGTGACTGTCCCTGGAGGTGTCCAAAAAAGGATTGGATGTGGCACTTGGTGCCATGGTTAAGTTAGTCATGAGGTGTCAGGTATTAGGTTGGACTTGATGATCTCTGAGGTCTTTTCCAAGCTGGTTGATTCTATGATGTGTCAAGACTACTATATGAAGCAAGAGATTAATTTCTAAGTCCTAGAGGCACTGTGATTTTCACCTGGAAGCCTGGTTTAATTTCTGTGTAAATAACACTTGTTTGCTCAGCTTCCCTCAGCTCACCAATGGGTGCTAGAGGTAACAACACATTAAACCAGCTGAAGTAGAGCTAATGGAAAACTGCAGAGTGAACAGTTTCTTTTCTGAGAGTGTCAGTTCTGCCAACTGTTTCCACATCACCATCAAGCCCATTTAAATATTAGTATTATCTAAAGATGCACAATTCTTTGTGTTGTGTTACTACCACAGCAATGTTTAATTTTGTTTTCAACCAACTGGAAAACAAACCTGTTTCACAACAGGGGGAATTTTTTAACAGTTCCTTCTCCAAACCAGCTCTAGCTGAAAACACTTCCTCATTCTGTTATGCTCTGGAACAGATCTCTACTTCCTTTTACTGTTAGTGTTGTATGCTTAGTAAAAGTTCATATGACTGGAAGTGGGGGGGGGGAGGAAAGGTTCTCAAATTTGTAGAACAGCCAGATGCCTTTTAAAGTGAGAGGCTTTCCACTGCTGAGTGGTCTCCAAACATTTGGTCAAGAGATTCACTCCCTCTCTGCCACATGCTTGTAGATGTGCAAGCAATGTTGTCATCAAAGCAAGGAACTTTGTTTCTGAGGGGGTTGTAGGATAAGTGCATTTAGCACTTAGCTAGTCAGCTTCCAGAGAATAGAATAGAGTAGAATAGTATCATAGTATCATAGTATCATTCAGGGTTGGAAGGGACCACAAGGATCATCTAGTTCCAACCCCCCTGCCATGGGCAGGGACACCCCACACTAGATCAGGCTGGCCACAGCCTCATCCAGCCTGGGCTTAAACACCTCCAGGGACGGGGCCTCAACCACCTCCCTGGACAACCCATTCCAGGGCTTCACCACTCTCATGGGGAAGAACCTCCTCCTCACATCCAGCCTGAATCTCCCCACCTCCAGCTTCATTCCATTCCCCCTAGTCCTATCACTACCTGAGATTCTGAGAAGTCCTTCCCCAGCCTTCCTGTAGGCCCCCTTCAGATACTAGAATAGAATAGAATAGGTTGGAAGAGGCCTTTGAGATCATTGAGTCCAACCTATCATCCAACACTATCTAATCAACTAAACCATGGCATACAAGCACACAAGGCTCTTGTATTTCCTCACAGCACAGAATCAAAGTGTCATAAGAAGTGATTTCACAGTATCACAGTATTGCCAAGGTTGGAAGAGACTTCAAGGATCATCGAGTCCAACCTGTCACCACAGACCTCATGACTAAACCATGGCACCAAGTGCCACGTCCAATCTCCTCTTGAGCACCTCTAGGGATGGTGACTCCACCACCTCCCTGGGCAGCACATTCCAATGGCTAACAACTCTTTCTGTGAAGAACTTTCTCCTCACCTCGAGCCTAAACTTCCCCTGGCACAGCTTGAGACTGTGTCCCCTCGTTCTGGTGCTGGTTGCCTGGGAGAAGAGACCAACTCCCATTTCCATTTACCCCTCATACAGATAGCACCATGACACTGCATCTGTTTGGCCAGTCCAGTTAATAACTACCAGCAAAAAGTTCTGTCACAGAACACTTAATTCTCATTTTACAGATAAATAAAGCTGCGGCCCGCGGAACTGCCAGGATTTAGAATAGAATAGAATAAACCAGGTTGGAAGAGACCTTCAAGATCATCGAGTCCAACCTACCATCCAACACCACCTAATCAACTAAACCATGCAACCAAGCACCCTGTCAAGTCTCCTCCTGAACACCTCCAATGATGGTGACTCCACCATCTCCCCGGGCAGCCCATTCCAATGGGCAATCACTCTCTCTGTGTAAAACTTCCTCCTGACCTCCAGCCTGAACCTCCCCTGGCGCAGCCTGAGACTGTGTCCTCTTGTTCTGGTACTGGCTGCCTGGGAGAAGAGACCAACATCTGCCTGTCTACAACCTCCCTTCAGGTAGTTGTAGACAGCAATAATGTCTCCCCTGAGTCTCCTCATCTCCAGGCTAAGCAACCCCAGCTCCCTCAGCCTCTCCTCATAGGGCTTGTGCTCCAAACCCCTCACCAATTTTGTTGCCCTTCTCTGGACTCGTTCCAGCAAGTCAACCTCCTTCCTAAACTGAGGGGCCCAGAACTGGACACAGGACTCGAGGTGTGGCCTAACCAGTGCAGTGTACAGGGGCAGAATGACCTCCCTGCTCCTGCTGGCCACACTGTTCTTGATGCAGGCCAGGATGCCATTGGCCCTCCTGGCCACCTGGGCACACTGCAGGCTCATGTTCAGCCTACCATCAACCAGCACCCCCAGGTCCCTCTCTGCCTGGCTGCTCTCCAGCCGCTCTGACCCTAGCCTGTAGCACTGCATGGGGTTGTTGTGGCCAATGTGGCCTCAAGGCTGCCACATAGGCCAGCAGCAGAACCACAAAGAGCTGCCACACTTCCCCAGTGCCTCGATGAAGACACTGGAGTATTTTAAAATTCAAATATACTATATATTTGACAAATTTCCAGCCAGTGTAAGAATGTAAGCTGCCTGTGCCATGAAGTTTTGTTACTTTTCCCCAGCTGGACTGCTTCCAGTCATCTGTCTCTGGCACCTGGTTGTTCTCACTATTAAAAAAATCTAAGTAATTGCTTAAAGATCTTAAATTAAGACTTAACATTCATTTTTTTTCCACCCTCAGCATTGCTACACAATAACAACAATTATCCCTTCTCTATTTACAGTGCTTCTACACAAAGCCAGAAGTTTTGTCTCCTCTACTGTTTATTTAAAAGACCTGCTGCAAATCTACTGTAGAATTCCCACCACAACCTGAAAGTCAAAGAAAAATGACATTTGAAGGATTGTTTCTGTGAATGAAAGGACCAACTATGGGTAAGTGTACAGGTGATGGGTGGAAAAGACTGGCCATACAGTGTCTATGGTGTAGTGTATAGGACTACACGATTAGCCACACTGAAAAACATCTTACAGGCAGTACACAAAGGAAGAAATTAATAACTTAGAAAGAAGGCCCTCAGGATATAACAACAGCCACTTATTAAAAACTGGAGTGTCTGCATTCTGTGCCCTTTCCAGGTAGAACTTACTCAAAAGCGTGAGGCCAGTGCATGAGGTACAGATCCAGGTAATCCAGTTTCAAATCACTAAGTGTTTTCCTTAATGCTGGCTCTACATCATCTGGGTGGTGCTTGGTATTCCAGAGCTTTGATGTTACAAACAGGTCCTCTCTTTTAATAGCCTGTAAGAAAGAAAGAAAGAAAAGAAAATGAAGAAGAAAGGGAAGGGACGAGGGAAGAAGAAAGGGAAGGGACGAGGGAAGAAGAAAGGGAAGGGAAGAGGGAAGAAGAAAGGGAAGGGACGAGGGAAGAAGAAAGGGAAGGGACGAGGGAAGAAGAAAGGGAAGGGACGAGGGAAGAAGAAACTGTAGTAACACAGAACCCATGAATTAAACCTTTCAAAAATCTATTGGATGGAGAACAGTGAGAGAAATATCACATTGGTGACAGAAATACACACCACATACTTAGACATTTATTAGGAGTTCTAAAACCCAAAATTGTCCTCTCCACCTACACAATTTTCCAAACTTTCCAATTCGAGGGTTTCTCTACTAAGTGTGATGTGGCCATAAAAAAAAAAGCAGCTTACTGAGTTTATTCATATGTAAATGTTGTAACTTCTATTTAACAGTTCACATATTCCAGGCACAGCCAGCTAATTTACTGTACTCATCATGTTATAAACTAAGAGTGCTTCTCATGGGAAGAGCGTGGGAAAAAGAGAAGTTTACCCAAACCTCTGCACTTCAGTTTCCAAGTTCTGAAGAAACACACTTAGAACTGAGTGCCCTGCATGTTGTAAAAGAAGGGAAATAGCCAGAAATGCAACAAACAGAAAGTTTGTTCACTAGGATGCATAAAATGCCAAAGGGAGATTGTACTTGGAAAGCTGAAGGACAGAACACCTTCAGAGGGCACTTCTCACTGTGTTATGTGTGACCAAATTTCACTCAGATCTATAGTATCATGGTATCAGTCAGGGTTGGAAGGGACCACAAGGATCATCTAGTTCCAACCCCCCTGCCATGGGCAGGGACACCCCACACTAGATCAGGCTGGACAGAGCCTCATCCAGCCTGGGCTTAAACACCTCCAGGGACGGGGCCCCAACCACCTCCCTGGACAACCCATTCCAGGGCTTCACCACTCTCACGGTGAAATAGTTTGTAGAAGATGGAATTATTAATTCCTTCATTTCTCTTCTCCAACCATCTAGTTATTTCTGTTTCACCTGTGGCTGCTGTATTCAAAGAGAAAAATGTTTTCAAATGTCTAGTATTAAGTTAGCTAGCTAGTACAAACTGAGGAAGAGAGTCCTATGCTTCCCTGAATTTGTTACCATATTTAATAGGAAGGAATCCTTGGGGCAAGCTGAGGGCAGCTTCTCTCAAGCTAATTATATAACAAAGGGAATGCTCTAAAGCCAAGGTAGAGCAGCAGGGAAGCAGAAACTTTCTTTCCATGGGCTCTGAGGCTGTTAGAGGTAATCCTTCTGGCCCCTCAGGCCACAGGGCAAGGGCTGATGAACTTAAGATTCCACTCCATGTCATCCACAGGAATGCCTGTCACACCACATTAGATTTAGGTCATGGCTTCTCAGGTGCAGGCCTTAGAGGCACAGTTACCAAACCCTCAAATGCAATCACTGCTTAAACAAAAGTGTATATATTTGCTGGAGCACCTCTCCTACGAGGACAGACTGAAGGAGTTGGGGCTGTTCAGTCTGGAGAAAAGAAGGCTCCAAAGTGACCTAATTGTGGCCTTCCAGTATCTGAAGGGGGCCTACAGGAAGGCTGGGGAGGGACTTCTCAGGATCTCAGGCAGTGATAGGACTAGTGGGAATGGAATGAAGCTGGAGGTGGGAAGATTCAGGCTGGATGTGAGGAGGAGGTTCTTCCCCATGAGAGTGGTGAAGCCCTGGAATGGGTTGTCCAGGGAGGTGGTCGAGGCCCCGTCCCTGGGGGTGTTTAAGACCAGGCTGGACGAGGCTCTGGGCAGCCTGATCTAGTGTGGGGTGTCCCTGCCCATGGCAGGGGGGTTGGAACTAGATGATCCTTGTGGTCCCTTCCAACCCTGACTGATACTATGATACTATAACCAGAAAAAAATCCATGCCACTGAATTTGCTGTGGATATCCACTGCTGCATCCTGTTCCAGAATGGCAAACTGGAGGAACTTTTCACCTACATCATGACAAATATCTTACATTATAACTACTGATTCTGGGAACCTCCAATTTTTGATACCCAAATTGGGATTCTTTGCCATGGGGAAAGGAGCAAGCAGAGACAATTTTTAACAGGCACTGTCTGTAGCTTGCTTGCAATTGTTCCAACAATCTTTTCCCCTTCTTACAGCCAGGAGAGGAAGCCCTCTTTTGTGTCTGTTCCTGATCAATAACAAACAGCTGTGATAGAGGAGGAGGAGGAAAATCACAAATGCTGACTTTACAGACTACTTTCAGGTAAGTCAGCATGGTGGTTCTTGCCCTTTTACCTTGTCGGGCCCAAGGCATTCCTGGAGAGCTTCACCAATCTCCCCTTCATTGCAGTAAGCTGCTGCACAATCGATGTGGCGATAACCTGCACTAAGGGCATATTTCACTGCTGCTTTCACCTGCAATCAGAAAGAGATTACCCAATGCAATCAGTGAAAAGGGACACATCACTTAGTGAGAAACATCTCCAACAACCTACATACAGTCATGAGCAAACAGAGCAGGATACATTCCCCTGTAGCATAGCTTTTAGGAGTGAGCAGATGCTTCAGAAGTAACATGAAAATGGACCATGCACACAAGCCAAGCATGCAAAATTCACCAGATAGAATCCCTATGCTTTCTTAACTGTAGTTGTCACACTTCTCTTAAATACAACATCAGCTTTAAGAAGCAGGTTTAAAATAAATTGCCTCTCAGGAAGACAGTCTTTCTGGAATTGATAAATTAATGGATCAATGTCACTCAAGGCTGGAAGATACCTCCTTTCTCCTGGTAAAGAGTCTTGTTTCTAATTCCAGAATTGCCACAGTTTGGGTTTGGTTCAACTGCTAACAATTTCTAAGATAATACTATTTATATACAGCACATTTTCCCTCCTTGTCTTCATTTGGACTGATTGCACAACAGAAGTCACTACACGGCTGAGTATTAACCCATGGCCTGCAGGGGATCTCCTGATGCTCTCAACTTTGCATATTGCTTTTCACATTGCTGACAATGAGAGTGTTGCCAGCAGCCACACACCCCTTGCAGGAACCGAAAATGACTGCAAATGTCAGTGTCATAATGATCTCCCATTAGGCTTCCAGTGAATAGTAAATCTATCTTCTCTTTTACACCTACCCCTCTGAAGTGCTACAGTAAGAGTACATCTTAACTGTACAGGGATTTCTATACCTTGCTTTTCACCCACTTGGGAATTACTCTGTATATAAAGCTTGATGCAATAAGGCCCTAAAGTATTTATAGAGATTAAATCTCTCACGTCAAAAGATTAGTAATGTGTTCACATAGACCAGAGAGAGATTGATTTCCTTCAACTTGAAGCACCAGCACTTTAAATTTTAAAGCTGACAACATTATTAACAGCAACTAAAGATGTGTACAGCCCTGCTTTTAGATGCTCAGAAAGAAGGGGAAATCAAGTGTGAAATAGATCTCTCTTCTACTGGTGGGTTTCATTTTTTCTCCTTGGCAAGGCAGACACAGGAATATCCTGATTGCATTCTTTGGCGTTTTGAGAGGAAAGCTGGAATGCAGACCAGTTTCCCTTAGCTAGAATGACAAAGCACTTCTATTACAGCAGTGAAGTAAGCTCTTCCTCTCTCTAGCAGGATGGCATTTACAACCCATTTCACTGTGACAAAGACATTCCTCGGAAGGTCACCACAAAGTCAATGTGGTGGTAATTCCGAAATCACTTGAGACACATTAAATGCTTTTCAGACTCAACATCCAATTTCAAGACTCCAAAAAGGTGAGAGCTGTGGAGCTGAAGCAGAAAGGAAAGGATCTTTGAGGTCTCTTCCAACCTTGGTGATACTTTGCTAAACAGAGGTGCTTGCTTTATTTATTTAGATTAAACCAGGTTGGAAGAGACCTTCAAGATCATAGTGTCCAACCCATCAACCAATCCAACCCACCCAAACAGCTAACCCATGGCACCAAGCACCCCATCAAGTCTCCTCCTGAACACCTCCAGTGACGACGACTCCACCACCTCCTCTGTACTGCTCTCCTGTTTCCTCTACCAGAGCAGCATAAATTTGTTTTTAATCCAAACAGGCACAAAATTTGCCATGAAATGAACAGCAGGCACCACTTGCAGAAAACTAGGGATAAGGCACTTCAAACACATTTTCTTGCAAAGCAAAAACACAGGAAGCTGTATTCCTGCATCAGCATGTTTTGATACTTTTCTAGCACTGCAAAACTGGGACTGGTCATTTAAATAAGGTTTGGATTGAAGCAGAAAAAAATCTGTGTTTGTGTAAACTACTGTCAGCCTGCTGAGCCATTCCAGTGTGAACTGAGAGTTCCTGTTCCACCAAATAAAAAAAGCAAACAATCAAGAGAAAATTGTGCAAAAAAAAAGCACTTCTAGAGGGGAAAGAAATCTCAACTACTGTAAATTTCAGAAGAGCAGTTTGTTTGAACAGAACAGTTTTGCATTTTTGAGATGATGTTCAGACAGGTGTATTCATTGCTGGAGAGGCAGAGGGGAAAAAAAGGCAACACAGAAGAAGATGGAGATTTCCTGAGCCTCTGGGTATTTGGTGCTGTGGAGTAACAATAGCTAAAGGATCCTTCAAGCTTGCCATATATTATAGTTTCATTGTTTCATTCAGGGTTGGAAGGGACCACAAGGATCATCTACTTCCAACCCCCCTGCCATGGGCAGGGACACCCCACACTAGATCAGGCTGCCCAGAGCCTCATCCAGCCTGCTCTTAAACACCTCCAGGGACGGGGCCTCGACCACCTCCCTGGACAACACATTCCAGGGTTTCACCACTCTCATGGTGAAGAACCTCCTCCTCACATCTAGCCTGAATCTCCCCACCTCCAGCTTCATTCCATTCCCCCTAGTCCTATCACTACCTGAGATCCTGAGAAGTCCTTCCCCAGCCTTCCTGTAGGCCCCCTTCAGATACTGGAAGGCCACAATTAGGTCACCTGGGAGCCTGTTGATGCTGCTATGGAAGGAGTAGCTGCTATGGAAGGAGTAGCTGCTATGGAAGGAGTAGCTGCTATGGAAGGAGTAGCTGCTATGGAAGGAGTAGCTGCTATGGAAGGAGTAGCTGCTATGGAAGGAGTAGCTGCTATGGAAGGAGTAGCTGCTATGGAAGGAGTAGCTAAGTTCATTTTGCATTAGGCAAGTTGAATCACACAGCTTAAGCATGACTCACAAACCCAGCATCATGTAACTACAGAAAGTTGGTCTGAGCAGATCCTGAGGCATTGCCTACTCGATCCCCACACCCTACAGAAAGGCAAACTTAAATCTAAGCCACTCCTAAGCACCTTTGTCAAAACTCTTAAGTGACAGGCAGTCTGTTCCAATGCTTAGGTATCTTTATGTTCAAGCCTTTTAGATGTCTAACCAAAACAGCCCAGATGTCACACCCCAGTCCTGAAATCCATGGTTTGTCCTTTTTAAGAGCTTTTTGCACATTTGGAATGCACCAGCACACCTTCTCTCAAGCTTCTCAGGCTCCTCCTTCCTTCATCACCACTCATTTTTTCCAAACCTTGCACCACTGTAGCTGCTGCCTCATCATCTGGCTTAAGTTTTTCTTGAATGGCTTTGATCCAAAACAGACACAGTATTTCAGCTGAAGCCTTACTCTCCTCCACTGTATAGCAAAGTCCTAAGAAATCACAATCCCATGTATACATCCTAACAAGAGACTTGGCCTTCCCTGCTCTTTTTGGATTTAAAGATGGAGGAACATGATACTGATGACAAGCAGTGGTAGGCTCAAAACCAGAATCTTTAAGTCCCACTTCATTATAGATTTCCAGCTGAAAAACTACTCAGCCATCTTTGTATTTCCAAGTAACACAGAGTTCAAGCGACTAGGGACCCTCTTCTGCACAGCCTCAAGACATTTTGAAGAGGTTTTCTCAGTTCCAGTCAACAACACTTGGAAGACAAGGGCTCTGACAGCCTCCCCTGCTTCCTGCAAAGATGTCACGTTTTAGCAGTCCAAGTATGTTTTGCTGACAGGAAACACAAAAAAACCCCAGGTCATCAGTCCACATGATACTGAAATACAAAATGACCAAACCTAAGTGTTGCTCTTCCACAGTTTGCACACACAATGCTAAACCAGGCTGAAAGAGAACTCAGACCACCACATAAGTAGTGCCAACTTAAGAACTGTCTCCTATCCTTCAGATGTTGAAGACCTTCCTTCAATATACACCTTCACTAATGCATTTCTGTGCACATAAACGGGATTCTCTAGATTGCCTGATAAGCTTTTCCAAGAACTAGTCTTCTCCACAGAAGCAATCCTGTCACAAGACACCCAGTCCAACTGCTTTTCTGAAGTACACATCCTCTTCAGCTTTCTTGCTGTTTCACACAGAAATAAAACTTCCCTAAGCCCTTTGTTTCTCTTCCCCAATCTGAGCCTCTCTGCCTCAGGAGATCAAACTGCTCATCAGGTGGGGATCAATCCTCCAGGCTGAAAGCATGGCACACTTGTAAGAAGAGAACAAAGCACTAAAGGATTACAGACATTCAAGGTCCAACATTAAAAACAAAAAAGCTTCAGTTATTCTTGATGCTCCTGTCTGAATGGACTTCTCTTTGAACTCATTTCATAAGCTTCTGTACTTTGCTCTCCCTGCCAGTCAATAGCCCTCTATCCTGCTCCTATGGTAACATGGAAAACAAATTCATCTTTCAGCTTTTGATCATGTAAGACACAAAATATCCTATTATTTTATAGGATCTACATTCTATGAAAGGATATAGAGGATCTAAATCCCATAAAATCCTGTGCTCTTCCAACATGGATTTAGATTCAATTATTTCCCCCATCTGCTGTTACCAGCAAGGAAACTAAGGCTGCAGATGCCCTTGCATTGCACTGCTAAGATCTGACTACAAGGTCAAGGCTTGTTTAAGATCAGCTTGGCAAGGAAAAGTGCTGGAAGCACTTCCTATGGCAAAAATCTATCTGAATTAGGCTTAAATTGTACCCAAGCAGGAGCTTCCTTGGTTCTCTTATGACACCATACTTTCCTCAGAACAGTTAAGTGCACACAATAAACAATGCATTGGTGTTCTGTTTCTTTAGTTTTAGGCAATGCACATTTAACTGCTTTGGGTGCACAGAAATTCATCTATTAAGCTCCTGCATGTTAATAAATGTAATTCAGCTGCCAGCTGATGTTTTGAGTGACAGAGCTGAACATTCACCCTTGTCCTCATTTAAGAGCTTGACTGAGCTCTCACCCCAACTCAGCTTCCATGTCAGCAAAGCTTCTACTCCTAACGCTCTCCGGACAGTTGCTCAGACTGGAAGACCAACAATAAAATGGCTTGGAAAAGATCTACTTTTTACAGCTTGTTTCCCACTGTTTTTCTAGCTGGCAGAATACCTTTCCCTCTCAGCCACAAGCACAATGCCATCTGACATCCTCAAAAGCCCATCATGAAACTAATGCAAGAGTAGCAGCAAGAAACACATTTATTGCAGACATGCAATGGTACACATAATCCAAGACACATAGAAACAACAATCCCAGCTATGAATTGCACCAAGCAGTAGATGATGCCTTTTACAGCAAGCATGTGCAATCTCTTCCCCCAAGAATGTCTCTTTTAACTAAATGAAACAGAAAAAAACCAAACACACACACCCCACAGAAAAGAGGGAGAAGTACTACACTAGAAGGGACAGTACACAGCATGCCAACATTCCCACAGAGGGTTTGTAGTAACACACTGAATTGTTTCCAAGTGTGGTGTTTGCCAATCCATTGCCTTTAGAAGCAGCATGACTGTCTAATGACATATTAGTCGTCTTAGCCTAAAAGCAGGGCAACCAAAGTAAGTTCTTTGTTTTTGACTAAACATAGGTTGACTGTTGGAACAGCACTTAAGAACAACTAGAGTTCTAGCCTCTCAAAAGTATGTGTTCAGCTGAGTCGCCAGCCCAAGCCAGAGGAATGTTTGGTCAAAGTGAAGGCCTGAGGATTTACCAGTGGAAGGGTCAGGCATTTTTCCCCATCTCACCCCACTCATTAACCTCTTTCTGGATTCATCTCCTAATGCATCACTGCCTAAGGCTTGGGTTGACAAGTCTTAAAGGATCTTCTGCTGCTGTTTTCATGCCTTAAGGTCTTAGTCATGCAAATACATACATACATTACACTGACTTCAAGGGACTTAAGACTAATCCCATTCAAGCAAAGGATCCAGGCCTCAGATCTAGGATCTTCAAGAGAGGTGCACATAATGCAAATACTAGTTGAGAGCACAACTCTGTATTGTTCTCTGCTTACTTGGCCAGGTTCACTTTTCCACGTTCCCAGTCCTATGAGAGGCATCTTCTGCCCAGTGTGGAGAGCAACAGAGCTGCATGCTGCCGACATCTTTCCCTAAAGAAGAAGAAGAGCAAACTGAGTTTCACAGCAAGTCAGTGATTTGCAACAATTTACCTTTTAATAGAAAAACAAATACCTAAAAGCACAGAGGTTCTCATGATGCTAAAGATGAAGTAGGTTCTTCACAGTTTTTACTGGTACAAAGGAAATTAATAGCTACCCTGGAGAGACTAAAAAAAAGGAGCCTTTTTTCTCCTCTTCCTTCTTTTTCTCTTTCCCTTTACAATGCACAGGTTTAATATTTCTCAGAGCTGAGAAGTACAAAAAGAAGCATCCTGGAATAACATAAAATTGAAAGGGAAGTTGAGATTTTAAAATATGGTTGTTTTTTTAAATCATCAGTGAGCTTTGATGAGGCAGAAGGGAGCAAGAGATGTTCCCCTCCCCTTAGTGTACAGTAATCCCACAGGACTTCAGCACTCTCTCTTTTACCAACTCACTACCAGCTGCCTCAGGAATGAAGCTTTCGGTTTTGCTGTAGTTAGGGATAAATTCTGACAGAAACTGCCAGTGCAGGTTAAGGTTTGCACCCCTCATACAGGCAGGGTTTTGATTTGGAGTGAGCCACGAAGGCATTGCCCAGAAAAACAAACCAAAAATTAATGCTCTGAAGAACATCACTGCTCATATCAATCCCATCTTTTTATGCCATGTACGTCCTTTGTCACCCTTCAATCCGAATTTTCACCCACTCAGAGAGAAAATACTCATTATCAAGGCTGTCTGGTGTTGTGAAGAAAACCAGAAACACTGTGGCTGCCTTTGTAGCAAGCATGGAGGTGTTCAGGAGGAGACTTGATGGGGTATTTGGTGCCATGGGTTAGCTGTTTGGGTGGGTTGGATTGGTTGATGGGTTGGACACGATGATCTTGAAGGTCTCTTCCAACCTGGTTTGGTTTATTCTAAATAAAGGTTATTCATAATTGCTTATGAATTGTTAGATACCTGCAACAGGTAAATGCTGCCAAATGAGGAGACTACTTTTTTCATCACAAAATCAAAACTCATTTTCTGTTGTGAAGTCAGGGTTAGCAGAGAGGACAAAACAGAAGCACCTTCAAAGGCAGACACTGGGAAATAACACTTCAGTAAACAGATCACATAAAATGGGTGCATATATAACATCTTTCCATCTTTCTGACATGGAACCAGCTGTCTGCAAAGTGAGATTAAAATGCAATAGGTCCTGGCATATTCATATGTTTTGATTCCCCCCCAAAATAACTTTGTCTTCCTGCTCTTTCAGAAAGGGACATTATCTTCTCAAAGAGCTAGAAGATTCCTTGTTCCCATACTGCTAAAACCTTCACGTGGACTCTGATGAAAACTCAAGATTGAGAGCTCAACTCTTGCATAAGATGCACTTCAAGTGTAAACAGAACATAAGAGCTAGCACTCTGTTATACAGAGTGTCACACACCTAGCTTGGCAGAAATTCACAGAAGAGTAGTGTTGTTCAGTGACTAAAGGGAGAATGATAAAAGATTATGCAAAGTCACTGGTCACTCTTGAGAGTGGGATTCTCTCTCCTGTTTAGTTAGCACCGTGATATTCAAGCATCTTCCCTGTGAAAGTCAACAGGACAAAGGTCCAGCAAGATCTTCTATTACCTGTTGCTGCAAATAGCAATCTACTCACAGTGGCAAAGCTTTTGAACAAGAGAAAGGTTTTACAGCATGTCTTCACACTTTACATTTCTGGTCAAACCATTAACAAGAAATCATAGTAGTAGTATCATAGTATCAGTCAGGGTTGGAAGGGACCACAAGGATCAGCTAGTTCCAACCCCCCTGCCATGGGCAGGGACACCCCACACTAGATCAGGCTGGACAGAGCCTCAGCCAGCCTGGGCTTAAACACCTCCAGGGACGGGGCCTCAACCACCTCCCTGAACAACCCATTCCAGGGCTTCACCACTCTCATGGTGAAGAACCTCCTCCTCACATCCAGCCTGAATCTCCCCACCTCCAGCTTCATTCCATTCCCCCTAGTCCTATCACTACCTGAGATCCTGAGCAGTCCTTCCCCAGCCTTCCTGTAGACCCCCTTCAGATACTGGAAGGCCACAATTAGGTCACCTCGAAGCCTTCTCCTCTGCAGACTGAACAGCCCCAACTCCTTCAGTCTGTCCTCATAGGAGAGGTGCTGCAGCCCTCTGATCATCCTTGTGGCCCTTGTGGATGGACTCCAAAACTGGCTAGCTTATTTCATCAGAAGCTGAGCAAGCTAATTCCACCGTTCAGCTGTGTCCAAAATCATTTACATTATTTGTTTCCTTAAGGGAAAAAATAAAGTCAGTTGAATGGCTGTGTAGGAAGAAGGGATGCTTTCAAAGCAAAGCATTCACACAGCATGCTACCCCGAAATAGCTCTGCCTTCTCCACGTTCTTATCATTTTCCTCAGATAACTGAGACCCAGCTGATGGATGTGTTCACACAGGATGTTTATGTTACGTTTCTTGCTTAGCTTCTCAAGCCTTATTTTTGTAGATTGACAGCAGACACCAAAGATTGCACTTGTTTTATGGAGATATAATAGAGCAGTTGGAGTGATCCTGACCCGAAGACTGTTGAACACCAAGTACTCAGTGATCCATGTAACAGTTAATCTAAGCAGGTCCAAAGCTTGCCTTGTGCTGCACTTCAGTTACAACAGCGTGGCCTTGAGGCCTCTGCTGTAGGACACAACCCACAGCTGCAGGATAAGCTCAGCAGCTGGTTGTGAAAGGGAAGCCTGCAGGCAGCTCCCACATAGTACCTGCAATTACACCACCTGTGTGTCCTCAGCCATTATCTTAAAAAAGCAGGAAGTTCTCATGGGAGCATCCTTTGTTTGACAGCAGGAATGATGAATAGAGTTATTTTGCTCTAGGAGAATCCCTACCAGCTCCAGCAACTGAAAGAGAGTAATCCCTTCTGTGCAGGGTCTGCACAACATGCTGCATATGAATTGGAGGAGGTGTGTTCAAAGCTGCACAGCTCAGGGGTCAGAAGGGAATTAAGATTATCAACACTATCCTCCTTCTTTGTACAATTAGCTATAACAAGAGGCATTTGCCTTTCTTATCAGGGCTGTAACAGACCAGCACCTCCTGCTGCAAAAGTGCAGTTAAACATAAACCCATGGCTCTGGATTTGCACTGGGATATGTATTCAGTCCAGATGGTACTGCTAAAGGCCATCACCAGTGAACCAAACTGTGGGTGTGTCTCTTTTTCTGGGCAAGAAGCAGAAAAGGAAGAAAAACAATGACAAAAACATTCTAGTGGGAATTGGCATAGCAATTTTGTAGTCAGCTACACGCTGGTAGATGCCTTTTACCTGAATTGAGTTGCCTAAATACTGGTATCTTCTCACACCATCACTGGAAGTGGTTAAGAAGCGAGTGGATGAGGCACTTGGTGCCAAGGTTTAGCTGAGTAGATTGTGTTGGGTGATGGGTTGGACTTGATGATTTTGAAGTTTTTTTCCAACCTGGTTAATTCTATTCTATTGCAGCTGAAGACTTAAGGCTTTTTTTGATTCACATTAACCTATAACACAAACATGAGAAACCCATATGCTTTACACAAGTGTGTTGCACAATCACCTTGAAGGCAGCACTTCGACCCAGAAGACAAGGTACACGTTTAATCAACAACTAGCAGGAGCATATTTTCTAACCACCACCTTGCTTCATGCAATGCTGTTTTATATTAACATTGCAAAGAGAGATGAACTACAGACTCTGGAAGACTGGAAACAGGCCAGAATTAGAAACACTGGAAGAAAATACAGTAACTAATATTTTCCACTGAGATGCTTCCCTTAACAAGGAGATGCAAGAGAACCAGAGTGCCTGCTAGCTACCATAATTGGGTTCATTAAAAAGCTCCAAGCCTCCTTTCAAACAAGCAAAAGAAAAAATAAACACAGAAGCAAAGTAATGCTGGACATGTAAGATGTGGTTTTGGCTTAATAACTCCTACCGATTGCCACATTCACATAAAATAATTAAAGCTCAGGGTAACTCAAAGGCCTGGCTAGGAGAATGTTTTAATAACAAGGAATGTCAACTCCAGCTCTGCATCCACCCACGGATACGATTGACTTGTAATATAAAGCATAGAGACTTCCGCTAGCAAACCAGACATAAATATGCACGGAATGAATGTACATAGAGAGCAAACACGTTGCAAACACAGAAACGCCTACTACGGAACGGCTTCAGCCCCACAACTGGAGCTAAACCTCCTCTTCCTGGCTGCCACGGAGACGGCAGCGCGCCTACCTGCCCCTTATCGGGGCGGCCCAGGGCTAGTCCGCCCGCGGCGGGGGGCGATAAGGAGCCCGCCAGCCTCGTTCATCCCCCGCTGTACTCACCCGCGCCCGCCGAGTACAGATCTCCCGCCTACGCTACCTCTGTCTTCTACTACTGCCGCTAGCGGTGCTTCCGCTTCCGGCCAGGACTGCTACCGGACCGAGCGCTCCGCTCCGGCGCCGCGCTGTGGGGCTGTGGTGCTCTGTACCCTGTACCCTCCCGCGCTGGCTGCCGCTGCGGCTGTGCCAGGCAAGGCGTCCGTGACCCAGCCGGAGCAGCACGGGGTGGTTCTCCCGAAAAACAACCAATAGTGCACCCAGCGCTGAGGGTTTGCGGAGGGACCCATGACCTAGTGGGGCTCCTGCAGATTCTGCATCCCCAGCGTGGGGCTGCCACCGGGCCATGTGGGGCTGAAGCGCCTCGGCACGGCTTGCACCCGGCTAAGCCCTGTGCTGCTCGGCTTTCCTTTTCTCTTGGAAGCTCAGGCAGCCCGGGCTCGCCCATCTGTCGCCGAGTACCCAAGTGATAAATCTGATGGCCTGCGCCACGGAGAGGGAAATGGCAAAGCTAGCAAATAAGGACTGCGTGAATTGTGTGCGTTTACATAAGAGCCTCCCTGTCTGATGTTTGTCTTGGCCTCTTGAGGCTGTTACTGGCAGAATGATGGAATTTCCCCAGTTTTATTTGCATCCTTAAATAATAGGAATGCAGGGAAAGTCTAAAGCCAGTTGCGTTCATTTTCCTTCACTTTTGGTGGAAAAAGGCATGCAAAGAGAAACAGCACTTCGCAGAGGACTTGGACTCCTCTTGTTGCAGGTGCACAAGAATGTATTTCCCTATTTGTGCAAGAGTGAAAGCAAGATTAAAGCGGACTGATTTCAGTAGAGTGCTTCCTTCTGGGTAGTTATAATCCTGCTACTGTAGTCAGGCCTGTAACTGAGTGACTTCTAGGCTTACGGGACTGTATGTGTAATCTTAACCAGCTTTCACTTCCGTTTTTGTACCTACTTTATAAATATTCATAATTTGAAAACAGTAAGATAACATCAAAAATAGGGCAAAATACATACCCAACAGGGCTCTGGAGAGGCTGTGAGTTTCCAGAAAGATAATTCTGTTGGAGATTCTTGCTGTTTGGACTTGAATTACTCAGGAGGCTCAAAGGCACAACTGTTAATTAATCTCTTGGGCATATTCACATGATCAGCCTTTCCTGCGTGCAACCCATTCAGACAAAACACAGGAAAGTGGCAAGAGTGCAAGGGCAAGACGGTTAAAAGGAACAGGAAACAGAAATTTGAGAAGAGGAAGGAATATAGGGGGAGGAAACACTGCTGGGTTTGATTTATTTTTATGGCCCTGTCAATCGCAAATCCGTTTGAAAATAGATGATGCTTGAATTGTGTGAATAGTTTAACAAACCTCAGCCTCTGATATGTAATAGGGAGGAAAAAGTTTCATAGTTTCATAGTTTCATTCAGGGTTGGAAGGGACCACAAGGATCATCTAGTTCCAACCCCCCTGCCATGGGCAGGGACACCCCACACTAGATCAGGCTGCCCAGAGCCTCATCCAGCCTGGTCTTAAACACCCCCAGGGACGGGGCCTCGACCACCTCCCTGGACAACCCATTCCAGGGTTTCACCACTCTCCTGGTGAAGAACCTCCTCCTCACATCCAGCCTGAATCTCCCCACCTCCAGCTTCATTCCATTCCCCCTAGTCCTATCACTACCTGATATCCTGAGAAGTCCTTCCCCAGCCTTCCTGTAGGCCCCTTTCAGATACTGGAAGGCCACAATTAGGTCACCTCAGAGCCTTCTCTTCTGCAGACTGAACAGCCCCAACTCCTTCAGTCTGTCCTCATAGGAGAGGTGCTCTAGCCCTCTGATCATCCTTGTGGCCCTTCTCTGGACACGTTCCAGCACCTCCACATCCCTCTTGTAATAGGGGCTCCAGAACTGGACACAGTACTCCAGGTGGGGTCTCACCAGGGCTGAGTAGAGGGAGAGGATCACCTCCCTCGACCTGCTAGCCACACTTCTCCTGATGCAGCCCAGGATCTGATTGGCTTTGCGGGCTGCAAGTGCACACTGAGAGCTCATGTTGAGCTTTTTGTCCAACAGCACCCCCAAGTCTCTCTCTTCAGGGCTACTGAAGTAAGGATGGCTAAGACATTTGTCATCAAAAGGCAGTGGTTATCTGAACATAAAGTTTGTTAATTAAAAAAATGCATGCAGAGAAGAGGTAATACAAGACATTTTAACTAGAATTGCAGTCTTCACTTGAGCAAAACAAGGGAGGCAGTTACACGCGTTGTATATTTAGTAGCATGTAATTGCTTTAATGAACGCTATTGTTCACCAGCTGCTTGTGCATAATTGCCCCACGTCTTGGGATCATGTCGGTTGTTGACTTTCCAGTTTACTTTTGTGTATATTATATTAAAATGTCCCCACATGGCCAGGTTTTTACTGTGGCCCTGATGGTACCATATGTATACAGTAAGTCCAGGATTTGGAAGGCTTTCTGCACATCATAGTATCACAGTATCATTCAGGGTTGGAAGGGACCACAAGGATCATCTAGTTCCAACCCCCCTGCCATGGGCAGGGACACCCCACACTAGATCAGGCTGGCCACAGCCTCGTCCAGCCTGGGCTTAAACACCTCCAGGGACGGGGCCTCAACCACCTCCCTGGACAACCCATTCCAGGGTTTCACCACTCTCATGGTGAAGAACCTCCTCCTCACATGCAGAGTTCAGCTCTGCAGAAGATACGTGATAATGTCCTGAAGTGTTGTCTTTAGAGGGCATGCACAGATCCTCTCTGCTGCAGAACAGATGTGTGTATGCTCAAGGTGTGTGCCCAGGATTGCCCAAACCCAGTTCACACTGCTGTTTCAGCTAAGGTCACCTTATTCCATGAAAGTCCTGGATACGCTTAGGTAAAATCCCCAAATTCTCTTCTGACATCATGTGTGGAAAATCGAAAGTGGTAGTGTTCTGATTTCTTTGGTTTTGCACTCAGCAGGGGTTTGGGTTCTCATAATGGGGATGCATTCCCAACCAAGGTATGTGGGAGATACTGTGATCAGGAGGATACATGTAAAATCTGGCATGCTTACCAATCTGTAAATCTTTGGATAGTTTCAGTGCTGTGGCACTACAGGGCTGGCTCTCCTTTGTTAAACTTCTTACTGTGTTATAGCTGTATGGATAGGTGCAAAGAGGTCTACACTATGCTAATCCGGTACAAGCTGATCCTGTCTGGTAGCTGTTTTAGCAGAACATTACACTGCAGAAACTGATATTTGGAAAGACTACCTCAGAAACTAATCAAAAATAATGAGGCCATGGACATATGAATGGAAATGCAATGCTTAAGGCACAAACTTGGAATGAACTCCTTTGCAGCAGCTGTGCAAAATGGGTGTATTATGCATCTGAAAGTGTGAGCAATGAGCATCATAAGCTTTAAAGGAGTCTGGAATCATGAGAAAGTTATTACTGTTTTGTCTATTGGTAAACATACCAGAGCTGCAGAAAGGCTACATTGTTCTAGAGGCTTTAATTAGGACTGCCTAATCTTTCAGGGGTTAATTTGTTCACAGGTTCCTGGCCTGCAAAGTAGGCATATACGTGTCAATTCACAGACCTCAATTATTGTCACAACACTGATATTAAGCGAATTACAAACTGTTTCTGTAAAAGATTAAGCATGCTGTAACAGAAACAGAAGCAGTGTTAAGCTGAGCACAGACTTATTTCCTGAGTGCATATATACATGTTATTTCGCAATGATTATTTAAGGAGTGATTTCATCTGGACTGAAATCAGACATCTCTTGGGTGAATCACCATATGGGCATAGTCACCCAGCAACGCTACACAGTGAAGTAGATTATAAACATGTAAAGTTTGTCAATCCTATGTGGTTTTCTCTTAATTACAACTTATAATCAAGTTTTAGCAGACAGAAGAAACAGAAGTGTAAACTGCAAAACAGACAAAAATCAGCTGGCAAGCATTTTTATCACATTTGACTAAAGCAAGCAGGTTTTGTCATTAATATGGCATTTGGGATTTACTATCTTACAAAGCTTTTATATCTAAATCCTGGATTTAGTCCTCAAAAAGTATTACACTGCTTCAGCTCAGCCTTGGATACAAACACAAAGAAGCTTCACGCTGGGAATGATGCAAAACTCCCTGAAGTGAGCGACTGTTTCTTCTGAGTTTCCATCCTGCTCCTGAACTTAACAGGTAAGCTTAATTTAGTTGTGATTTTTATGGCCAACTTGTGTTACTTGGTTTGGTCCTCCACTGACAGAGAAGAATCATAGGGAGTCAATGAAAGCGCTGGGAACTACTGTCGGGTTGAGGAGGAAGTTATTACTGCAGAGTGACAGAACAGAGATGGCCCCAAGTGTTTAGCACTGCACATGGACATTGCTTTCTTAGCAGGTCCGATCTGATTGAAGCCAATGGCAAACTCCCACTCTGCTCATGACACACCAGTGCTCTCTTATTTTCCCTCAGAACCCTGTGTATCCTCTGCCTCTTTGATGACGTCTAATAATTACGATTTGGTTGTAGCAAGGCATTTAAAAAAAAGGTAATTTCTTCTTGCAACAAGCCGACCGAATCCCCTTCCCGTTGTTTACAGCCGTCACAATGGATATTTCCACAGCATCTCCCTGGAGCGAATCCAGAGAGTTATCTCCATCTGCTCACGGTCTTCTGTTGCTCTGCACAGCCGGGACCGTGTTCCCGCAGCGATAAGCGGTGCCACCCCGCTATCGAGGGGCCGGCTGGCACCGGCCGCAGATGTGCCGAGTCACGCTGCCCTGGCAGGCGGCGGCGGGGGGCGGTGGCGGTCCCGGTCCCGAGCTCCCGCGCCCGTCTCCTCGCGAGAGCGGGGCGGCTATAAAGGGGGCGGCGCGGTAAAGCTGCCGCAGTTCGTGGGACCTGTCGTTGTTGTGTGTCTTCGGCTTCGTGTGAGTGCGGGGTGGGGGGGACAGGGGGGAAGAGCCGTGGGAGCGCGCTCGTCGCGGAGCGGTATCGGGATGGCATTCGCATCGGGATTTGCGCACTGCCTTTTCTTTTTTTCTTTTCCCCCCCTCACCAATTCCTTTTGTGTGTTTTGTTGTCCCCTCCCCCTCTGCGCGGATGGTCTCTGGAACGAAGCCTGTAGTGCGAGCTCTTGCTTTCTGTATCCCACCGCACCACTTCCCTCATTCCCTGGAAGGGCTCTTTGGGGGCTGCCTCTTTTTTGCCTTCTTTATTTTTTTTCTTTCGTGGGGGGCGGACAGATAACTCGCCCCTGCGCTCAGGCCTTTATCAGCTCTCCCGGCCGTGCCGCACGGGGAGGGGCCGCGGGGCGATCTCCGGGAACGGGGCGGGGGGGCGTGTGCAGCTTGGCTGCCGGGCGCGGAGCCGCCTCGCGGTGCGCCTGCAGCCCTGTGAGCCTGGAGGCCGTGGCTCGCGGGCGGGCGAGCGGTGAGCGGGGCGGCGGCTCGCTGCGCGGGCGTCAAAAGTAAAACACAACGGGGGATTCAGTGAGGGAGCGTGCAGGGGCACAGCTGTCGCCACCGCTGAGCAGTGCAGGGCCCTTCTGCGCAGGTGGATGCTGCGATCTCGCTCCGGAGCATTTTGGGCTATAGAAGGCATTTCGTGGTCTGCGTGTAGCTGTCTGCGGTGTGCTGGGACCGAAGAGAGCAGTGGCAGTATCTGACCGCAGCGCAGCAGCTTAACCGCGTTTATGTGAGAGGCTGACTGTAGCAAGGTGGAAGGCTGATGGCGTGTGTTGAAGTGACCTTTCACTTTTGCTCAAGGTGTCCTAAAGCTATGAATTGCTAGCGAGGAGTACAGGCCTGGCTCGTTATAATTGCAGTGTGAAGATAATTGAGGCCGTGTGGCTGTGAGCAGCAGAAAGCTGTTCTGACCTGATTCAAATGCACTTTATCTGCAGTGCCCATTCTCCTTTTCCCTAGAATGAAAGGAAATCACATTGAGGCTGTGGTCTGTTTCTCTTGGTTAGGAAATGATGTGGCTAAAATCTAAGCAGTATATGTGAGAACACAGTGGGGGGGGAAAAGGGGAAATGTTGCCAGGTTTCTGAGGAAGGCATATGCTGTAGTACAAGGCAGCTGAAATCTCCTGCCACTATTAAAGACTTTCACACTGCCTGAAAATAGGGGCAATAACTTGTAGCTTTAGAAAAGGGAAGTAGCAAAGATCAGTCTGCCAGCTTTTGTTTGGCATGGAATACCTAGTAAAATACTTCAGGCAATGGCTAATGGAACAGAAGGACTGGCATGGTGCTGAGCAAAAGGATGACCTTGAGTAATGGATAAGAATACAGTTTAGTGGTGAAGCTCAGTAGTTGGAGGCATCTCAAATAAATACTGTGCAATGGCTTGTCCCTCTTACAGAACTGGTTTGAGAATTGCAGATGTGTTCATGGTTACATGGGATGCTTGGCAGAGGGATTATCTATGTCTTTCTGCTGGACTGTTTCAGTGCAGTCCTGTGACTGATCTGTAGTTCTGGCCACCTTTGATCTTACAACTTAAGTCCGCTGCAGGTGAAAACTAAACCTTTGAATGAATATGGGGATAAAGAGCTTTGTTGCAATAGATAGTTAGAAATGCTGAACACGTTGGCACTTCTCAAAATGAAAACTGAAAGGTAGCTTAATTAGTGACTGCAAACTGTCAGGGTATGCAAGAGAAACTTCTGAAGGTAAAACCATTGCTGAAAACACTAGACTTGGATTAAATGCTTTATGGCTTGTGGCTAGCAAGGGGCAAGGAGCTGAAAGATGTGGTGCTCTCAATGTTTTCTAGAATGGACTCGGTGCCTTGCAGGCAGGGCTTGGAAGGATCTTTGATTCTCAGCTTTTCTTAGCAACGCTTGTATTACCATTGCAGAGGCTTTGTCAAGGCAGCTAGTGCATGTGTATAGCTAGTGTGTAGAACAACTTGAGTTAAATCACTTTCAAGGAGGTTTTGTGAGTCGAAACAGTGTTAATGAAGTTACCTTTTTGGAAGTGGAATTCTAAAGTGATAGACCATGTGGTCAGACAGCAGGGCGTATTGCAAATGACTGGTTTCTAGGGCAGACAGCCAGAAATGGAATTCTCCTGTCCTTGTATATCCTCTTGCTCTTTCAGTCGACCTGAGGAGGGAAAAAAACATGGCTGTACTGAATTAAGACCTGGTGAAATTGTAATTGTTAACATGGAACATAATTAGCATGTGTACTGTGAGTCTTTTCGGTTGCAAATAAACCAAGAAATAATAGTTTGAAAGTGTAGTCATGCAGAGCACTTTTCTCTGGGGATTAAGAAAAGGTCTTTTGGAGAGTCAACAGGAAGATAATGTTTAAGGTCTTCAATTCCCCTGTAAAACTGAACAAGGGTCTCCTCCTCAAAAGTTCTGTAACCCAGACTTCTAACCCATCCAAAATTGGAACAGGAAGAGTTAGTGAGTACTATAGTGACTTGATCTGGCTGTCTAGGCTGTGACTGTTGAACTGTACCTTACTGTGCTTCACTGGGGGGGGAATGATAGTGTTGACTGAACTGCCCAGATGACAAAGTAGGAAGTAATTTAACTCAGGCTTTGTGTTGTAAGACCAAGTGCTGATAAACTGTCTTTGATGTTCAATATAAATTGATAAGGGCCTTTGAGTAAATGCTTAGTTTTCATGTGCAAATGTAATATGATCTAAACTGTGGTGTTATTAACTCCTATCCAGATTAAATCAAGATGTCTTCAGGAAATGCTTTCATTGGCAAACCAGCCCCTAACTTCACTGCCACGGCTGTGATGCCAGATGGGCAATTCAAAGACATCAAACTCTCTGACTATAAAGGTAAACCTACATGCTGCTTTAATTACATGTGCATAACTGGCCATAGGCAGGAGTGGAGGGCATCTAAGAATACACCTTGTTTTGGCTTTCAGGTCATGACCACCTGGCAGCAGGCTGAAAGACACAACTTGGGCAGTGGTTCAGTGATGGCTGTCAGCTGTTGGGAAGCTGTCAGCAGTGTGGCTGAATGTTGCAGCTATGATAATTGTTGCTAATTAGTGTAAAACTCCTCTAAACACTAATCTTGGATCAGGCTACTTTGTCATGCTATGAGATTGTTGTAACATCTCCACACTATGTGGGACAGTTAAGACTTCACTTGTAGGCTGTCAGTGGAAAGTAGATTTTATTTCTTTTTAAATACATATGTATTCCCCACCTCCCCCTGCCACCAACCAGGTTCCTTTCTCTAGAATACTGGCAAAATATTTGCCTTGCCAAAAAGCTTACTGAAACCAAAGGGAAAGGCTGAAGTATTAATATGGATGGCTTTAGAAAGACATTTCTCATGAAGCTGTAGCCCTCAAATCACCTGAGGGTGGTGAGTAGGTATAGAATATTCACCTGCTCAATTAAAATACCTCCTTGGCTTGTAACCTTTTGGACCCATGGCATTTCTGCACCTCGTTAGCAGTCAACTGTAGGGCCTTCTAGTGTTAGGTACTCTGGGCAGGCCCCTGAGTAGATCCAGGAGATAAGCATTTGCTGTCAAATTTGACACTGGTTTTGGAGACTCCAGTGGAGGTAGGGTTCTGCACTAGTAGCTTTAGAGTGGCCTTGAAGAGTGTTATAAATGGTGTTGGCTGAAGTGTAAATCCCCTAGGTGCTTTTTGGTTTTACCACCTCTGCAGCAAGGCTTAAAATAGAGGCATCTGTGGTTTGCCATTTAATCTTGATCAGTATTTGTATGGTTGGTACTGAACATGACAGCTCCTAAAAAGGCAAGAGATTCACTGGTTATCTTGCTCTTCTAGGAAAATATGTTGTCTTCTTCTTCTACCCCCTGGACTTCACATTTGTCTGTCCAACTGAAATTATTGCCTACAGTGACAGAGCTGATGAATTCAAGAAAATTAACTGTGAAGTAATTGGAGCTTCTGTTGACTCTCACTTTTGTCACCTTGCCTGGTAAGAATCAGCCTTTTAACTTACTTCTTTGGTCTCAGTTCTTGTAGGAACTGAATCTTGAGTTTACTCAGACTTGCTTGCTGAAGTATCAAAGGCACTTCGGAAGTATCGGTGATGCCAGGTGCTTCTGAGCATACCCTTCAGTTCTTTTGCTGCCTCATGGCAGACAGTGCAACATTCCAGAAGGGGTCAGCTTCTGTTGTCCTTTATACTTTATTCTGAACTGTCCATATTGTTAACACTTAAACTTCCTCCTTTTAGGATCAATACTCCTAAGAAACAAGGTGGCTTGGGCACTATGAAAATCCCATTGGTTTCTGACACAAACCGTGCCATTGCCAAAGATTATGGAGTACTGAAAGAGGATGAAGGTATTGCATACAGGTAATATGCAAGAAGGTAAACTTGTATTGCAGAGCCTCAAAATGAGACTAGTCATGTGCTTGAAAATGAGATTTATTCTAATCAGAGCTGTTTAGCATTCCCAACAGACATTAGTAAACTACGGACTCAGATGTCAATTAAATGGAATTAATACTACCCAGACAACTTAAGCTGAAGTCTTGGGGGTGACGACCTGAAACGTCACTTGCCTAAGATAAGTGCTCCCAGCCTTTGGAGGAGTTACCTTAGGCAGCATCCTGATCTAAGGGGAGACTCTCTGACTGCAGACTTGCTGCTCTGAGTGGGACTGTCTCAATTTGATAGGACTCCATTTGTATCTTAGTTAAATCTGATCTGGGCATATGTGGTCAGTGGTTCAGAAACTTCTTCACCCAGCTGTTTCGCTGGTTGAGGGCTTTGTCTGTTAATTGAAGAGCCTTGGCTTCCCTATCCCTCAATGTCTCAACCCTCAAACCCTGCAACTTTTAGCAGTTCAGAAGGTTCAGCCTTCACTGGGATGTTTATGCCTGCCACAACTTGCTGTTGAAAGTCTTATGCTGCAATCATGTGGAGCATGTCAGATGAACACAGAGCTTGAATAAATTTGAATGCCTGTAGCAAGCTGAAACTATTTCAGTTGTAAACTACTTTAAAGCTATCAAACACGCCAAGGACTGATCCTGCTTGACTCACTTTAGTGTTGAGACTTCTCACAGTTTTGTTAAGCTATATAACTCTGCACTACTTCCCTTTGAGTCTGCACAGTGCAGGAGCCTTATGCCAGGTGAGCCTCTGTAAACATTGGCAATGTAAGACCTATGTAGTTACAAGAGTGATTACAGATATTTAATGATTGAAGTACAGAGTGAAATCCAAGCCTTAACTTCTAATTCAGCTGTTCAAGTAGCTGAGGGAGCTGAACTTCTAACTCTTAGTGTGACTTTGGAGGACTAACTGATGAGCCACTGCTGGGTTTGGGGTCTTTTGAGAGCAGTCTGTTTGTGTATTCTTTTTTCCTTGAATACAAGAACACCTCTGCAATTCACTTTTTTTCCCCTGGGTTTCTCTTCAGTGTGGTGGTGGTGAGGTTTTTTGGGTTTTGTCTTAAGGTTTTTTTTCCCCTACTACTACCATTTCTTTCCTGGATTAGTGTTTTGACTCTAGTTCCTGCTGAGTGTTAGTCTTTCAGCTGCTAAGGTTTTAGAGCTGTGCATAGACTGCAGGTGTCAGTTGTCATCTAGTTAGTGGCTCTGTAAGTACTGACTGCCATAACAGAATACTGAACTTGAGGGATTGAAACTTGCTCCAGTCAAATCAGTCTTGAAATGCTGTGTTTAACTTAGGGCTGTTTGGATTTTCTTAGGGGTCTGTTCATAATTGATGACAAGGGGATCTTGAGGCAGATAACAATCAATGATCTTCCTGTTGGCCGCTCTGTTGATGAAACCCTCAGGCTTGTCCAGGCTTTCCAGTTTACAGATAAGCATGGAGAAGGTAAGAGTTCTTCATTCTCATTTTGTTTTTTCCCCTGGAGAATACTAGGCAGGTTAAACTGAGGTTTACTGAAAAGTATGAAGTACATGTATTGATCTGTGTGGGGCAAGTAATTGTGCCTCTTTAAACATACCTGCTTCTGTAAAGCTGCTTTCTGAAGGGTGCCATAGTGCAGTGCTACATTTATTCTAGTCCACTGAGTACTTGCTAATGCTGAAGTGCCACTTAAATCAGTTGTACTGGATGTCTTGTTGAGCACACAGCAGTTGTCTCAACTTGAAGCAGAAATGAAGAGCATGTAATAACTTAGCCTGCAAGGGTGAACAGAATTCAGGCTGCTCTCAGGTACAGTAGGTGGAGACCATCAGTTCTAATGCAGTGTTTTATACAGTCTGTTAGACAAAGCACTTAAATTCCCAGAAAGCCTGCTGATAATGTGCCCATGTGTAGTGAGGAGAAAATGGGTGGGGGTCTTTGTGCCCATAGCTCAAGAGTAATAAGGTGTTTGAGGCTGGTCACTTTTGCAGGAGTTAAAAAGGGCAATGCAAATGAGAAGTTTAAACCAGGCTGTGGAAACTCAACTGCTCTGTAGGTGTTAGTAGTCTCCAGCTGTCATTAACTAATGTGTTGCTGCTGGTCATGCTTAATTTGCTTCAGAACTGGCAATTCCATGGCAAATTTCAATAAAACAAGCTGCTGCTGTGGTTGTACTATAGCCTGAAGACAGACAGTGCTTCTCAACTTGTATGCTAATCTCTCAGCTGAGAAGACACTCCTAATACTTGATGGTGGAGCAGTCACATTTCATGTAAATGAAGCTTAGAGTTTACTATGCCTTAGAGTAGCCAAAAGCTAGCAATAGTGCTTCCTCCAGAATTAGGGCTGTAGTCTTGTCTAAACCAGGATAGACCAAAATAAGTTGTGCAGCAACACTTGGAAGCTGAGAATGTTATAGCTAAAACTGCCAGTCTTGTGTGGCCCAAGCATCAAACCTTGCATAGCTGTAGACAAGGAGGACTGTCCAAAAAAATGCTGCTCAGGCTTTACAGCAATTTTGAGGCCTTGCAACTCTGCATTGTGGTGGCCTTTTGATAGCCATATAGAGGAACTAAAGACATCTTAACTATTCTTCCTCCTCTCCAATAAACTGGAGAATGGGACCAGAGCTGATTTAAAGATAAGGAGAACATAGACCTGCCTGGATCCAAGGAGAGAAGTGCTGTAGTAGTAAAGCCTTTCTGACTTGAGTGCTGGAGCTGGTCAAGCTGTCACCTTGCTGTCAAGCTTCCATAAAGTTTCTAAGCAGGGGTGTGGGGGGTGCATGTGTAAAGGAGCTGCTGTTCCATGGGCTTACACCTGATTCCTTGGGTACCCTTACCTGGTGGACAAATGGAAATGCACCTTCTGTATGTTGCAAATATGTGTACATGTTTGTTGCTTTACTGTGTAAAATGCTCTGCAGGAGCAGCTGTTATAATTTAAACACTTCTATCATTTCAGTGTGCCCAGCTGGCTGGAAGCCTGGCAGTGACACAATCAAGCCTGATGTTCAGAAAAGTAAAGAGTATTTTGCCAAGCAGAAATAAACTTCCAGTCTTGGATGGAAACTAGTATGCCTTACGTAAAGAACAAGCATCAGTTACTGAACTTTGACTAAGTCATTGCATCCAAGTCAAGGGATCATGCTGTAGGTATAAACAGTAACTTTTTTACTTGAAGGAAAGTTTGTTCTGTTGACAGTACCTTCATAGAAAATCTAAATGATCAGTATCTGTACATCAAGCCCTGTTGACTTTAGTGACAATGCTGTGCATGTGGCTAGCCATGTATTGCATATAGAGCAGTGGTATCCTTTTGTAACTCTATTAAACTTGTGGAAAAGCACACTGTCTACTGTTCTTGTGTAGTCATCAGAAGACCTGAAGGCAATGCAAGCTGCACTTCTGAAAGCTCTGTCTACTGAGCTGTCTGCAGAGAGAGCTCAATTCCCTAGGCCTTTTAAAGTACTGTTAGAATGGAGGTAGCAACACTTGGTTTTGCAGTAGTAAAGTAGTGTTTACCCTCATCTGTCAGACATAAGCAATACTAAATTGTCCAGAACATGAAGCATAGATGTGACTGGCAAAAGCTGGGTGTATTTTCACACTGTCAATGCCTTTCTGCATCTGCTTTGATCAAAACTGACTGTTCATAATAAATTTGGGCGAGTCAATATTCAGTTTGAACAGTCTGTGAAGAGTGGAAGACTGGGCCTTCTGAAAAGCAAAGTTCCTTGGATACACAGCATTAATCCTAGTGTCTCCCACTACATGGAATGGAGGTGAGAATATTCCTGTTATCTGTCACCTTGTTACATGATTAAGATCAAAAGAAGGGTGGCACTATAAAACCTAGTAGGTGCGTGTGCTCAGCCTTATCTTTGATCTTTGTATTCCAAATGCTTACATGCATACTGTAAAACTCAAAGCATATTACTGTGGCCTTAAGTTACACGAAAGCTGTGTCTGCTGTTTAACTTAATGATTCAAGTTGGCTTGTAATAAAGTGCTGAACTTCAGAGCAAAGGATATGGATAAAGAGCTATTACCTAGCAAAGTGAGTTAGAAGGCTGTGATCTTTATGTAGCTATAAAGATTAAACTGGTTTAAAGGTTTGTATCTAACTTCAGTTCAAGTAGTAAAGAAGTTCTATGGTGCTTAAAGGGAGCAGTAACAAAATGGAGGCTCAGGGTTGCTTGAGTCAGAAGTGAAAGCAGCCTGCCTGGAGAAGTGAACTTGTGCTGTTAGAAAAAAATGAAAATAGACTTATGAGAGAGGCCTTACTCTTAAAATACTGCAATAAATACTGAAATAGCTACTTCCCTGGGTGTAAGTGCCACAAATCTTAGTGAAGATGTGAAAGTGATGCTTAGTTTGATCACTTTTGCTTAGTATTTCAAATCCAACTTGCTAGCCTCAATAGGCTAACATCCTAGGAGTGTTTGTGTATAATTTCTATAGGATGTGGTTCAAGGTAAGCAAATAAATTAATTGGTAGGGCTGAGTACAAAGTTATCTATCAGACTTTCTTGGCTAAATGAGTAAAGTCAAGGCTAATCTAATGTAAAACTTAAGAGTTGTATCTAGCTGTATTAGCACTAGTTCTTTGGAGGGTACAGTGTTAGTGTGGTCTAGGCCTGAAGAATGAGTACCCTGATGTGCCTGAAGTGACTTTTGCTGAGAAGTAAAATGGAACCTGTGCTACCTAGTCCTGCTAGCCCCTGAGTGCCTAGCAGATGAGCATGTTTTGTGCCCTGAGAGCCTTTGTGTTAATGACCAAGTTCAGCCCCTCCCAACACTATAAGCAGCCCTTAACTCCTCCGCGTGTGTAAATGTAAACAATTCAGGAGAAAGGAATGGATGGGCTAGCTGCCTTCTCTCCTGTCCCCTGCAGTAAGAGATAAATGGCTTCCATGTTCTGGCCTTGCAGCTGCCTCGCCATCAGCCAGAGGCAGGCTTAGCACACCTTCCCCGGTTCTCGCAGGCGGGGCTGCTGGCTCCGGCGGCGCCTGCGGAGTGGAGCGAGCAGCGCTGGCCGCGCCCTGCCCTCACGGGGGCGCCTCCCGCACGCTCCCGACTGCTGCGCTGCTCTGCTCCCGCAGGCGCACGCGGAGGCTAGGGATTGGCTGCGCCCGGGGCGCGCGGCCGGCGGCGGGCTGCTTGGCGGGCTGCTGCGCGGGCTGTGGCCTTTGCTTGCGGCTGCTGGCTGGGAGCTCAGGTCAGAGCTGCCTTGGTGGGAGATCCGGGCGTAGGGGTGTACCGTGAAAATACCTCTGGTCTTCGTGTGTTTAACCCTCGCCTCTGATGCACCGTTTTTCCTTTGGTATGTCAGTGCCTTCCTGCGCTGGTCGTGTGGAGATTCTTGCTCTTGACAGGGAGCTGGTTACCTGCTGGCGTTCGCCGTCGATGCTAGCACTGTCCACTTCTGGAGTGACACCTAATTCCACCCAAAGGCAGTTTCAACACTTCCCACCTTTTAAATGCCCAGATAGTCGTGCATGTGTATTAACTAACTTTGAAAGTGGTTAATCTTGATAGCCACCTAAGTAGCCATTAGAAAACACTCTGTGACTGAGGGAAACATCTTGGCTGTAGCTGTCTGCTGCTGTCCACTTGGAGCTGGTATGCTGAGACACTGCTAAAGGTATGGATTTAAGCTTCATAGTCACTGGTGAATGTTGACAATGTAGAAATTCAAAGCTGCCAAAAAAAACCCCAAAAAACACAAACCTGTGGTTCAAGAACAGTGTTTGCACCAATTGGCTGACTGGGGGAATTAATACAGCTCTTTTTCTTCAGCCATATGAGGCATTCATACCACACATTCATTTTAATATGTTCCCAAGAGTGTAACACAAAACTTCCTGAGTCAGGTTTATTTCTCCTCTTCAACTCAATACTGATTCAAAGGTAGCTTGGAATTTCCACTTAAGCCTTCTGAGGCTTTCACCCTACTCCTAGTTCTGTCATATCTAAGGCTGGGGTGATGTTTATGACATTCAAAGAATTACAGTCCTTATTTACTGAGAAACACTTTTTTTCCATGTACCAAGATGCCTGTTGCATTTTTCATTGCATTATGAGCTGACTCTGCTTTCATGATCAGTGGGTGCCATATTTCCCAGTAAGTTACCTCATCACACATTAAACCTCATCAAACACCTCAGCAGTTTTGGTGACAAGACTGATAGCTGTACTAGTTAATACTAACTAGTGATTATTTTTTTTCCCCCTGAGGATGCATACAACAGATGCTATTTAGAGAGGACTGCATTCCTCTCAAAAGCAGAGAGCCAATGGAAACAAATGTACTAACAAGTCATCCATGGACAATATGATAGTTAAATTTGCTATATGTTAATATATATTGGTTTTGAGGGCTGACCTACTTGCTTATACTGGTAAGCAACTATCATAAGTGTAACGTATGTTCAACAAGAGCAAGTGTAGGGTCCTGCATCTGGGTGGAGGCAATCCCAGGCACAAATCCAGGCTGGACAGCGACTGGCTGGAAGGCAGCCCTGAGGAGAGAGACTTGGGGGTGCTGGTGGATGAGAAGCTCAACAGGAGCTCTCAATGTGCACTTGCAGCCCGCAAAACCAATCAGATCCTGGGCTGCATCAGGAGAAGTGTGGCCAGCAGGTCAAGGGAGGTGATCCTCCCCCTCTACTCAGCCCTGGTGAGACCCCACCTGGAGTACTGCCTCCAGTTCTGGAGCCCCTATTACAAGAGGGATGTGGAAGTGCTGGAAGGTGTCCAGAGAAGGGCCACAAGGATGAGCAGAGGACTGGAGCACCTCTCCTGTGAGGACAGACTGAAGGAGTTGAGGTTGTTCAGTCTGGAGAAGAGAAGGCTCCGAGGTGACCTAATTGTGGCCTTCCAGTATCTGAAGGGGGCCTACAGGAAGGCTGGGGAAGGACTTCTCAGGATGTCAGGTAGTGATAGGACTAGGGGGAATGGAATGAAGCTGGAGGTGGGGAGATTCAGGCTGGATGTGAGGAGGAGGTTCTTCACCATGAGAGTGGTGAAGCCCTGGAATGGGTTGTCCAGGGAGGTGGTTGGGGCGCCGTCCCTGGAGGTGTTTAAGCCCAGGCTGGATGAGGCTGTGGCCAGCCTGATCTAGTGTGGGGTGTCCCTGCCCATGGCGGCGGGGTTGGAACTAGATGATCCTTGTGGTCCCTTCCAACCCTGACTGATACTATGATACGGGATTTTATTTGTTTGAGATCCCTAAACCAGCTAAAACTATGTAATAAATGTTTCAAAATCATACCCAGCAGTAGCTGACAAGAGCAAACTCTCTGTAGTCTTTGAAACTGAACTTTTAACAGCTGTGGTGAAGTAGCCCTGACATCTTCTCTCTTGGGTGGTGTCATTGGAGGTGTTCAGGAGGAGACTTGATGGGGTGCTTGGTGCCATGGGTTAGTTGTTTAGGTGGGTTGGATTGGTTGATAGATTGGACGCGATGATCTTGAAGGTCTCTTCCAACCTGGTCTGGTCTATTTATTCTATTCTATTCTATTCTATTCTATTCTATTCTATTCTATTCTATTCTATTCTATTCTATTCTATTCTATTCTATTCTATTCTACCCGCAAAATAAATGGCAAAGGTCATGTTCCCTGCAGTGCTACAATGTCTTAGGGTACTGATTTGTCTGATCTTTTCCAAGAGTAAAAGCAGAAGGAAATTATGCATTGCATTCTTCATATGTTATGTACAAATATGTGTATTTGCTCCCTTTTGTGCCAGATAGCTGTAATCAAGTTTTTTAGACAATAACACTTGTCTGAGAACAACAGGATTTTTTAGGTAGGTGTAATACAAAGCAGTGCATCAGACTTTAAGTTCTATACCTAATGTGTTCATGATAGGAGACACAGAATGGCTTTTGATATCTGACATACAGAACCTAACCTTTAGGAGATTCCCTGCATCTTTTAGGAGTATGGTATTTCAAAATTAACAATGCATGTTCATGTTTAGATGTTCATATGGAAAAACAAATGCTTAGGGATGTTTAAAGAATTAGCACTTTGTTACACTTTGTCACTGGTTTTGAGGAATAGTGTCCAAAGTTACCAAGTTTAAAGAATACTACTTTCTTAAGTGCTCCAGCCTTTTTATCAGGCTTTTGATGACAGTATCACAGTATAACTTAAGTTGGAAAGGACCTCAAGGATCACCGAGTCCAACCTATCAACACAGACCCCATGACTAGACCATGGACAGTATCACAGTATAACTTAGGTTGGAAAGGACCTCGAGGATCATTGAGTCCAACCTATCAGCACAGGTTACTGGATGGTCCAGCAAATCAATACAGTTCAAAGAACAAAAGCAAGGGGTTCTGCATTCCACAGGTGTTGCAAAATGATGCACTTTGGTTAGGAAGGTATGTTTACAAAAGCTCCCTGACTGCAGGTTTTAATAAGGTTATGTATCAAAACAGGCATGTCACAATTATGGTAAAATGAGGGAATTTATCAGGTTGGGTTTGGGATACATATTATCTGAAATGTTCAGTGGGGCTGATGTTCAGTATTAAACAACAGTGTGTAAATGTTTATTCAGAAGTAGCAATAGAATAGAATAGAATTAACCAGGTTGGAAGAGACCTTTGAGATTATTGAGTCCAACCTATCACCCAACACCATCTAATCAACTAAACCATGGCACCAAGTGCCTCATCCAGTCTCTTCCTAAACACCTCCAGTGTTGGTGACTCCACCACCTCCCTGGGCAGCCCATTCCAATGGGCAATCACTCTTTCTGTGAAGAACTTGTTCCTAACATCCAGCCTAAACCTCCCCTGGCACAGCTTGAGACTGTGTCCTCTTGTTCTGGTGCTGGTTGCCTGGGAGAAGAGACCAACCCCCACCTGGCTACAACCTCTCTTCAGGTAGTTGTAGAGAGCAAGAAGGTCTCCCCTGAGCCTCCTTTTCTCCAGGCTAAGCAACCCCAGCTCACTCAGCCTCTCTTCACAGGGCTGTGCTCCAGACCTCTCCCCAGCTTTGTTGCCCTTCTCTGGACACCTTCCAGCAACTCTACATCTTTCCTAAACTGAGAGGCCCTGAACTGGACACAGGACTCAAGGTGTGGCTTGACCAGTGCTGAGTACAGGAGCAGAATGACTTCCCTGCTCCTGTTGGCCACACTATTCCTGATGCAGGCCAGGATGCCGTTGGCCTTCTTGGCTGCCTGGGCACACTGCTGTCTCATATTCAGCCTAGTATCGAGCAGTACCCCCAGGTCCCTTTCTGCCTGGCTGCTCTCCAGCCACTCTGACCCCAGCCTGTAGCACTGCATGGGGTTGTTGTGGCCAATGTGCAGAACCCAGCACTTAGATGTGTAAAGTACCTTGCTAGACAGATACAAGCACACAGGACTTAAAACTGAAACCTCATGATTCTGCTTTGCAAAGGGTGAAATAAGTGCAGAGCAGCAGTGTGAAACCTTGAGCAGTTACCTCTGTCCAGTAGGACTGCACTTAGACATTGATTCATAAATTGTGTTAAATCTGGCACTGCTTTTCTGTGATACAAATTAATAGTACATATAAAAAGAATACTGAGCTAGGACTATCATGGTTTAACCCCAGCAGGCAACTAAGCACCACACAGCTGCTTGCCCACTTCCTCACCCTCCCAGCAGGATGGGGAGGTGAACCTCACACATGCACACACAAAACTGAGTAAAACTCCTGGGGTGAGGTAAGGACAGTTTAATAGCAAAGCTAAAATATTCTAATAGTGGTAATAAAAATTAATGTAGCAAAGAAGAAAAACCTGAGAGAGACAAGTGATGCACAGATGCTTACCACTTGCTGACTGAAAACCAGCCAGTCCTTGAGAAGCCAAGTTTACACCCTGAGCATGACACCATTTGATATGGAACATCCCTTTGGCTAGGTTGGGTCTGCTGTCCTGGCCATGCTTCCTCCCATCCTCTTGTGCACCTCCTTGCTGGCAGAGCATGGGAAGCTGAAAAGTCCTTGAGTTAAGCACTACTAAAAGGTCACTCTGTTATCAACATTATTTTCACACTAAATCCACAGCACTGCACTATCAAGTGGAAGAAAATTAATTCTATCTAAGCCAAGAATAGGAGAGGAGGTATCTGTATCATAGTATCAGTCAGGGTTGGAAGGGACCACAAATATATATGAGCTTCTAATTTTAATACTAGAAGAGAAAAGCAGATATGTTTTCCTTTAATCTACAGCCAGAAGTGCATTTAGTTTGGCTATCTACATGTCTGTTTATATTGTGCCACTAGCCAGGGTCTTCACTTTGACACTGGTGTAATCTAAGCACCTCACAGAATATTAGTGTAGGCTATTACAGAATGGCTTTGCAGGCCAAAGCCTGTGCAAATCCAACAGCTCTGCATTAGCAGCTAATCCATGCTGCAGGAGAACAGGTTGCCATCGTGCTGTGAACTGTTTGTAGTGTTCCTGAACAAGAGACATGATTGTGGTAAGCTCTTCTCACCACACCTAGTGATGATGGGTTTGGACCTTCATGTGAAACTTGGCTCTTTCACCTGAAACTTAAATAATTGTACCTATTGTGGGACACGTGTCTCAATTTGAAAGTTCCTCTGCAAGATACCATTTGACCACAGATACACGAGCCTGTGTGATGTCATTAAGATTGCACTGCCCTGAAACTGTGAGCCCAGTAGATTTATGTTCTGTACTCTAGAGCAGTGTGTTTTTGAAGTATCTGAATTGGCAAATGAGATCAATACCCTTTGTCAAGAGACAAAGTCTTAGTGTCAGTCAGGGCTGGAAGGGACCACAAGGATCACAGAATCACCAAGGTTGGAAGAGACCTCAAAGATCATCAAGTCTGACCTGTCACCACAGACCTCATGACTAGACCATGGCACGGAGTGCCATGTCCAATCCCCTCTTGAACATCTCCAGGGATGGTGACTCCACCACCTCCCTGGGCAGCACATCCCAATGGCAAACAACTCTCTCTGTGAAGAACTTTCTCCTCACCTTGAGTCTAAACTTCCCCTGGTGCAGCTTGAGACTGTGTCCTCTTGTTCTGGTGCTGGTTGCCTGGGAGAAGAGACCAATCCCTTCCTGACTACAACCACCTTTCAGGTAGTTGTAGACAGCAATGAGGTCTCCCCTGAGCCTCCTCTTTTCCAGGCTCAACAATCCCAGCTCCCTCAGCCTCTCCTCATAGGGCTGTGCTCAAGGCCTCTCACCAGCCTCGTTGCCCTTGGTTCTTTCTGTTTCCTCTTTGAAAACCTAGAAGGGAAGTGCTCTGTTCTTTCTGAAGCAGATGTGATGGATGATCTGTAACAGGCTAGATGATGGGGCAGGAAGTCAACAGCAAAAAAAAAAACCAACCCAAAAAAGCCTCTTGAATACATTAATCCATTTTGGTAAATGAATTTGTGAGAGATTGTAGAGGCACAGCTGGGTCTGTGCTGCAGTAAATGGCAAGCCCCACTTCCCCTTAGCAGAAGGAACTTTGGAGCTGTTGCCACGTAATCAGTACTCAAAGCTGGCTTTCTAAATATTTGCATAGGGATGAACAAAGGGTGCTGATTCAGATTATTGTTTGTTTGCTACTCAAATTCAAATCACTGTCCATTAGCAGTAATTGAACCTACAGTAAGTCATAGCTAAACCACTAAGAGCTTTGACCACAAATTGGTAGGAGACCACGTATACAAGACCGAAGGAGTAAAATTGTGCTTATGACCCGGAGGAGGGCAACACAGCCCCACAGGAAAAGAACAGAACAGAACAGAAAAAGAAAAAGAAAAAGAAAAAGAAAAAGAAAAAGAAAAAGAAAAAGAAAAAGAAAGAAAAAGAAAAAAGAAGAAAAGATAAAAGAAAAAAAAAAGAAAAGAAAGGAAAAGAGAAAAGAAAAGAAAAGAAAAGAAAAGAAAAGAAAAGAAAAGAAAAGAAAAGAAAAGAAAAGAAAAGAAAAGAAAAGAAAAGAAAAGAAAAGAAAAAGAAAAGAAAAGAAAAGAAAAGAGAAAAAAAAAAGAGAAAAGAAAAGAACAGAAGAAAAGTGAAAAGAAAAAAGAAAAGAAAAAAGAAAAGAAAAGAAAAAGGAGGGGGAGAGGAGGAGGGGAGGGGGAGAGGAAGAGGGGAGAGGAGGAGGGGGAGGGGAGGGGAGGAGAGGAGAGGAGAGGTTCAGAGAGGAGAGGAGAGGTTCGGAGAGGAGAGGTTCGGAGAGGAGAGGTTCAGAGAGGAGAGGAGAGGTTCGGAGAGGAGAGGTTCAGAGAGGAGAGGTTCAGAGAGGAGAGGAGAGGAGAGGAGAGGAGAGGAGAGGAGAGGAGAGGAGAGGAGAGGAGAGGAGAGGAGAGGAGAGGAGAGGAGAGGAGAGGAGAGGAGAGGAGAGGAGAGGAGAGGAGAGGAGTGGAGAGGAGAGGAGAGGAGAGGAGAGGAGAGGTGAGGAGAGGAGAGGAGAGGTTCAGAGAGGAGAGGTTCAGAGAGGAGAGGTTCAGAGAGGAGAGGAGAGGTTCAGAGAGGAGAGGTTCAGAGAGGAGAGGTTCAGAGAGGAAAGGAGAGGTTCAGAGAGGAGAGGAGAGGAGAGGAGAGGAGAGGAGAGGAGAGGAGAGGAGAGGTTCAGAGAGGAGAGGTTCAGAGAGGAGAGGAGAGGAGAGGAGAGGTTCAGAGAGGAGAGGAGAGGAGAGGAGAGGAGAGGTTCAGAGAGGAGAGGTTCAGAGAGGAGAGGAGAGGAGAGAGGAGAGGAGAGGAGAGGTTCAGAGGAGAGGAGAGGAGAGGAGAGGTTCGGAGAGGAGAGGAGAGGTTCAGAGAGGAGAGGTTCGGAGAGGAGAGGTTCAGAGAGGAGAGGTTCGGAGAGGAGAGGAGAGGTTCGGAGAGGAGAGGTTCGGAGAGGAGAGGAGAGGTTCGGAGAGGAGAGGTTCGGAGAAGAGAGGTTCGGAGAGGAGAGGTTCGGAGAGGAGAGGAGAGGAGAGGTTCGGAGAGGAGAGGAGAGGTTCGGAGAGGAGAGGAGAGGAGAGGAGAGGAGAGGAGAGGAGAGGAGAGGAGAGGAGAGGAGAGGAGAGGAGAGGAGAGGAGAGGAGAGGAGAGGAGAGGAAAAAAAAAGAGGAAAAAAAAGGGGAAAAAAAAATTTAAGAAAAAGGAAATTAAAAAGAAAGGAAGAAAAAAAGACACTAAAAAATTAACCCCCAGAAGAGTGCACTGCTCTCACATGGTTGGCTATTTTCGTCTGACATGACAGCAACAATTTATACAGCAAACCATCTTTAGTCTTCCATAGTTTACAGTAAGACAGGATCATTACAAGATGCCACTTCTGTAGGAGGAAATAAGGCAACATCAGGACTTAAGTTTGTCAAACTCTACTTCACACCCCAAAGAACCATCAGTGCTTTTTCTTGCTGAGATGTAATCCATTAGCCAGAAAAAAAAACCTTCCACAACCCCAAACCCAACTGCGTCTTCTCAAGTGGTTTTCTTTCTGAGCAATAATCCAGAGAGCTGCTTGTCACCAGATTGTGCTTTGCATTGAATCAGTATTTTCTGTCACATCTTTAAAAGTTCAGTTCATTGTATCATAGTATCAGTCAGGGTTGGAAGGGACCACAAGGATGATCTAGTTCCAACCCCCCTGCCATGGGCAGGGACACCCCACACTAGATCAGGCTGGCCAGAGCCTCATCCAGCCTGGGCTTAAACACCTCCAGGGACAGGGCCCCAACCACCTCCCTGGACAACCCATTCCAGGGCTTCACCACTCTCATGGTGAAGAACCTCCTCCTCACATCCAGCCTGAATCTCCCCACCTCCAGCTTCATTCCATTCCTCCTAGTCCTATTACTACCTGAGATCCTGAGAAGTCCCTCCCCAGCCTTCCTGTAGGCCCCCTTCAGACACTGGAAGGCCACAATGAGGTCACCTGGGAGCCTTCTCTTCTGCAGACTGAACAGCCCCAACTCCTTCAGTCTGTCCTCATAGGAGAGGTGCTCCAGCCCTCTGCTCATCCTCGTGGTCCTTCTCTGGACACGTTGCAGCACCTCCACATCCCTCTTGTAATAGGGGCTCCGGAACTGGAGGCAGTACTCCAGGTGTGGTCTCACCAGGGCTGAGTAGAGGGGGAGAATCACCTCCCTTGACCTGCTGGCCACACTTCTCTTGATGCAGCCCAGGATCTGATTGGCTTTGCAGGCTGCAAGTGCACACTGAGAGCTCATGTTGAGCTTTTTGTCCACCAAAAAGTTGTTTTAAGGTTAGTGAAAAAAAAAAATCCCTCAAGAAGATGACTGACATTATGTGCCTGAAAACATTACACATTTGTTAACTTACTCCAAAATATTAGCTTGAAACCTGCCAAATACCTCGTGACTAAAATCTGACTCAAGTAACTTACTATTATCTTTTACTGTTCAGCTCTCACATGTTCACCCTATAGGTTATATAGAGGGGGGAAATGAAAAGATAACTTGAATAAATGTTTAAAAATTAGGATTTAGAGAAGAACTTGGCTGAAAATGTGCTAGTTGAATTAGTGATTCTGTCCAAGTATTTGCAATTACTTGTCTGACGTTTGCAAGTGCTGAAAATGTCTTCGCAACGCCTCAGGATCCAAGAATAATCCGTGCCTCACCATGTCTAGTCTTGTCCCAAGAGATAAGTCAAACAGGTTCTCAAAGTTCAGTTTTACAAGACCAAGTCCATTATACTCCAACCAGCAAGGGAAGAAAATTACTAGCTGCAGCTGTGGTTCTTGGTGACCAGGCTAAGAGAAAGCCTGTACAAACCAATTCACTGCAGAATTACCCTAGCAGGAATGGATAAGCCATCAAGTATTTGCACTCTGTTCTGCCTGATGTAACTGTGCCAGAAGCACAACCCCCACAGATCTGCCCTTCCTGTGACTCAGCATTCACTAATATGTTTTAACAAAAAAGAATTCCAGTACTTGGCTGCACCTTGAGTCCTGTGTCCAGCTCTGGGCCCCTCAGTTTAGGAAGGACATCGAGACACTTGAACATGTCCAGAGAAGGGCAACAAGGCTGGGGAGAGGCCTTGAACACAAGCCCTGTGAGAAGAGGCTGAGGGAGCTGGGATTGTTTAGCCTGGAGAAGAGGAGGCTCAGGGGTGACCTCATTGCCCTCTACAACTACCTGAAGGGTGGTTGTATCCAGGAAGGGGTTGGTCTCTTCTCCCATGCAACTAGCACCAGAACAAGGGGACACAGTCTCAAGCTGCACCAGGGGAAGTTTAGGCTCGAGGTGAGGAGACAGTTCTTCACCGAGCGAGTTGTTCATCATTGGAATGTGCTGCCCGGGGAGGTGGTGGAGTCACCATCCCTGGAGGAGTTCAAGAGGGGATTGGATGTGGCACTTGGTGCCATGGTCTAGTCATGAGGTCTGTGTTGATAGGTTGGACTCGATGATCCTCGAGGTCTCTTTCAACCTTAGTTATACTGTGATACTCTGATACTTTCAAGTTATTGAGGGAAAATCCCTCAAGTATCAGTTAGGTATCACTGGATACCTCGAACTTTTATTACTACAAGAATAGAGGAAGAAATGCAAGTGCACCATCATGTGCATGCTGGTAAATAATCTTGTTGGAATAACCTGGGAAAGATAAACATACATTAGATTTACTCATAATGTGCTGTATGTTACTCATAATGTGCTGTATGTTACCTTATATGCCAGAGGATCCTGCCTTAATAGTTTACTAACTTCTACTGAGAGAACTAACCTTGTCTTTTGTTCTCAGATACAGGATGTTGTGTGTCTGAGGCAGCTTGCTCTTTTCAGTATGTTAAAACCACAGTGACTGGTTCTCACTTTAACATCTTGAGCTCTCCCCATGACTTGAAGTGCATTGTTTAAATAACAACACTCCACACTGAGGGTTGCTTACAACTTCTTGTATTTTATTAACCAAAATACCATGTGAATAGAAATAAATTACAAAAATTGAAATGAAAGGACTATGGGGATCTGTTTAATAAATCAACTGGAACAAAACATTAAGTATTTAAAGAATTCCACCCCAAAAACAGCAAAACATTTTACTTTAAATTGTGATCTCTGCATATAAAATTAATGTAAAAATATAAATCTGGTTTAACTCTGTATTTATCCTTCTAAGAATAGAAATAGAATAAAGAGGAGAAGAGAGGAGAGAGGAGAAGAGAGGAGAGAGGAGAAGAGAGGAGAGAGGAGAAGAGAGGAGAGAGGAGAAGAGAGGAGAGAGGAGAAGAGAGGAGAGAGGAGAAGAGAGGAGAGAGGAGAAGAGAGGAGAGAGGAGAAGAGAGGAGAAAGGAGAAGAGAGGAGAGAGGAGAAGAGAGGAGAGAGAGAAGAGAATAACCCAGGTTGGAAAAGACCTTTGAGATCATCAAGTCCAACCCATCACCCAACACCATCTAATCAACTTAACCATGGCACTAAGTGCCTCATCTAGTCTCTTCTTAAAACACTTCCAGTCTTTTGTGTGTTACTAATATGAATTAGTAATAATTAGTAATAATTAATAAAATACTAATATTAATTACATTCAGTTGGAAAGCTCTGGAAGATCAAGCAGCATTTCAACCAGAAGTGATTCTACAGCAAACAGAATCTTTTTACATGTCATCATTTTGCTTAAATTGAAGACTGCAGCACCACAGTCAGTCAGGTGTCTGCCTCACAGTCAGATGTTGTGGACAAAGCATGGAAAGCAACAAAGACTTTTTTGTAGTAGCAAACCCACTGAACAAACCCACTGATCACATGCTCACTCCTCCATGTACAGGAAAACAAACTCATTGTGCTGAGTTTTGATTATGCTTAGTATATAGAGTATGAAAAACTGTATTAAGCAGTGACTTGCTACGAGGGCAAACTTAGTGCTTGAGCCTTCAAAAAGCATGAAGAATCACAACTAAAATGCAAAGGACTCAGTGTTGCAAAGTGAGTATTTTTGCCTCCTCATGTTGCTATCAGGGAAAGGGGAAAAGTGCTTAGTGGTTGGCAGCATTGTAGCACAGTTGAGTAACTAAACTCCCATGAAATACTGGTTTAATTTATTATACCTCATTTTAATGAGGCCTGAGCATCAGTGTGCTCCAAAACCAATTAACTCCTGATCCACAGTACCACTGTATCCTCTGAACAAATCTACCAAGACTATGTCATCTGAAAGTTATGTTTCTGTCTGAAGATGTTTTATGCAGCAGTGTAAGTAACAAGAATGTCATGAGTAGTTTCTCTTCTCTGCTTGCTGCCTTGCATGCGACAATGCTTCATGCAGTGGTTCTTAAGTGCATGCAAGTTTACAGTCTCCACACTATAGAAAGTACAACAGGAAACTATGGTATTAAAACTGGGGGGGTGGGGTGGCCTGTGCTGGCATGGCACTGAAAAGTATTGAAAATACAGACCTCATCTACCTGTCTTTTGCAGTCAGTTATCTTAACATGAGTAAAATAACCACATAGGTATTTTCCCAAAGGTTTTATTTGGCTGGTCTATACCAATGGATAAATGCTTGAAACTGACCTAATGATGTCACCTTGTTCTGAGAAGCTGACCCTGGGCAAAAAGGAAACAGCAGGCTCAGCTGCGACCTTTGTACTGTCCCTCTCATAACTGAAGGAGGTGGCTGCTGTTGGCTGTTTTCCTTCTTCCTGCTCCATGCACAGGACCACACTGCTCAGTGGAACAATTTTGGGAACTTTCTTTTGGATGTTAAGGAAAGGATGCAATAAAACATTTCATAAATAAACTAAACCAGCTTCACTGCAAGAGAAGGAATACAGGGCACATTTTTTTTTCCTGAGGAAGGCAAGACAGAAAAGCTTGAACACTTTTTCCCTAGGGAGAGTTATGACACAATGCTGGATACATCTAAAAAAAGTATCTGCCCTGAGTTCAGATGGGAAAAAAAAGTATTTTGGAGTGCAATGACTGAAAATTAACTTTTCTTACTCTTACACAAAATAAACCCAAAATTCTGGGGAACAAAAACTACTTCTTTAATGAGCAGCAAAATTACTTCTATAACGAGCAGCAAAATTACTTCTATAATGAGCAGCAAAATTACTTCTATAATGAGCAAGCAAAGGTTTTTCAGTTGTCAGGGTGTCTGAACTTTTCCTAACCAAAGGCTCATTGGCATCTTACCATACTCCCAAAAAGCCTCATCAAACAGAACAGACTTCTCCCACCTTCCTCCACACTACAAGTACTCTGATGCAGTGCTCCCTCTTAACACTGAGATGCTGCTGTTTGGATTGAGACTGCTTGGATTTGCCATCTCTGTATCACCATGCTGTTCTCCTCAGCACTGAGGCAAAGGTGATGATGAGTTACACTTCACTTGCACTCTGTTCCCCATTAGGGAGCCACGTTGCTCACTGAAATGTTTCTCTGGGCTTCACATGTCAGCCCTAGCAGTCTGAATCTCTCTGCTGGAGGAGTGGCAAAGTAGGCTCTTTGCTCCTCTGAATACCTTTCCTTCACTTCAATTATGTCCCTGTAGCGGCCATCCATCCAGTGGAAATTGAACTGCTCCAGCAACTCAATTCTTTTCTCCTCTGTGCTCACACAGTCAACAGGGGCAGACTGTTTCAGCAGCAGTACCTGAATATCTGGGAAGAGCACGAGACCCCGGATAGCAAACCAACCGCCGTACTTGGGGTGGATACATACCCCATAGATCTTCTGGAAGAAAATAAAGGAAGGACCTAGAATGTCTTACTCTGACTCTAATAAGGTTTAAGAAAGCAAAGCATCAAGCTTTGATACAACTTCTCATACTCCTAACCCTGCTACACAGAAAAGCAAAGGTCTTTCCTGAACACACAGCTCAAAACATAGCATTTCATTCCCATTTTCCCATGCCCCCACACACCACCCTGTAATGTGGAGAGAGATACCTTTTAGAACATCTAACACAGAAACTAACCATACTGCATTTCCCCCCCTGTTTATAACGCTCCAAGCAACAGGTCTTAGTAGATTGAATAGATCAAGATACTCTTCTCCACATATTCATCTCCCTACAATCCTGAAGAATCTTGGGACCTTGCCACTCCTGTCTGAAACACATTGTGCACCAATAGATGATGTGGATTTTGTATGTCCCTGCAGGAAGAACTGGTAAATAAACAGTAATTGTATGATTCAGTGATTGCCATTTAATGATTCTTCCCAGGTTGTGTTTTTGCCTCACCTTTGTCCCCCAAGGATCAAGCTTCACATCCTTCCTTTGGTAGTAATATGCAGCTCCAGCAACATGGGCAGCTGTCTGTGCCAAGAACTTGGGCTTTCGGCTTGGCAGGATCTCATAATCGAAGATGATGTCCACCTTCTGGTCAGGGAATTTCTGAGGAAATTAAACAAGCATGAGCCCAGGCACATGGGAAAGTTTTCGCCATCACAGAAGTACTGGACACCGGCAAATCAGGCACGTGTAAAGGTTTTCAAACACGACTGTAAAGCACTCTACACAGCTCCAGGTTTTAACACCAAAGCGACAGAATATGCAAGTGAGCAGCCTGTTGATGTTCTTATGAGCCAGCAGTGTGCCCAGGTGGCCAAGAGGGCCAATGGCATCCTGGTCTGCATTAGGAATAGTGTGGCCAGCAGGAGCAGGGAAGTCATTGTACCCCTGTACTCTGCTTTGGTTAGGCCACACCTTGAGTACTGTGTCCAGTTCTGGGCCCCTCAGTTTAAGAAGGACATCAAAACACTTGAACGTGTCCAGAGAAGGGCAACAAGGCTGGGGAGAGGCCTTGAGCACAGCCCTGTGAGGAGAGGCTGAGGGAGTTGGGATTGTTTAGCCTGGAGAAGAGGAGGCTCAGGGGTGACCTCATTGCCCTCTACAACTACCTGAGGGGTGGTTGTGGCCGGGAAGGGGTTGGTCTCTTCTCCCAGGCAACCAGCACCAGAACAAGGGGACACAGTCTCAAGCTGCACCAGGGGAGGTTTAGACTCGAGGTGAGGAGAAAGTTCTTCACCAAGCCAGTTGTTCGTCATTGGAACGGGCTGCACAGGGAGGTGGTGGAGTCACCGTCCCTGGAGGCGTTCAAGAGGGGATTGGACGTGGCACTTGGTGCCATGGTCTAGTCATGGGGTCTGTGTTGATAGGTTGGACTCGATGATCCTCGAGGTCCTTTCCAACCTAAGTTATACTGTGATACTGTGATACTTTGCAGGGTAGGAACCTGGAAGGCTTTGTCTACTGTTCAACTCACCTGGTTGTAGGCACAGTAGTAAAAGGAATTGGTATTTCAGGTTCTTACCTCCTTCAGACGTGACAAATGGTGAGAAACACACTGATCCACGGGATCCCTGATGATTTTGAACCGCTCTTTGTTGATAAAAGGCTTAAGGGCTTTATCAAACATGGAAGGTGTGCTGAGAACCACAAAGGCCAGCGTGTCATCTGGGTAGGGGAGATGAAAGGCTGGCTGGAGAACAGCATTGTACCATCCAACCTTTGGCAAAACAAAACAAATCTCCATTAAAACAGGGATACCATTCTTGTGCTAGTGGGCATGCAGGATTTCTTAAAAGTGAAAGAACTGTAACCACCTTCATTTGTACCCCAGATATGCTGCCTGCCAAGTGCCTGCCATGCAAACCAAGCTGTTTTGCATACTGAGATTTACAGTTTCTGGAAGCTGTACTGTGAGCTGTACCTGAGAGATAAAGATCATGTAATTCATTCAGCTCAAGACTGCCCTTTATGCTCTGCTCAGAAGCTGCAGAAGGAAGTATGAGCAACTAATACTGCCCATTGTTTTGGTTTGGATTAAGGTTTCACAGATTTTTCTTAATCTTCAACCAGAAAGAAGCTGGTACTCACTTTGCTCATGTGACAAACTGCATGATTTATTCCTTCAGTAAGAAACACTTATGTGTGGAAACAAAGTATGTGAAGCTGCTAGTAGTGCTAAAATAACTCAGAACTGTCAGCTGTGGTGCAGAGATTCTGACATATCCACTCTCTGATACTTTTTTGTGGGGCTGGATGTGTTAGAACAGTCCAGAAACAAAGGAACAAGCCTGGGCAACAGGAAGACATGGCCAAAAGGATAGGGCTCAGACCAGCTGCCAAGCAGGAGGAGGTAATAGCTGAAACCACCTACAGGCCACTACTCATGTATGGCACAATAACATAGGCCCTTTTATAGGTTATGACAACTCCCACTCTCCCAGGATGCCACATAGAGCAGATCCAACATTCATAAATGCCAAGTAATGTAACTCTTTAGTCTGAGAACAAAATTGCTGGTCACCTCTAAATATCAGAGAAATTAACCTGAGAAGTGACTTTACAGGTGGCAGTGGCAGCCAGAACTGTGCATATGGAAACACTGAATCAGAACTACCTTGTATCAACCTCCAAATGCAATCAGTTCCGTGGCTCTTGTTTAAGATGCTGAATTGAGATGTTACAAGAAATTACAGACATGCAAAACTGAAGTTTGCTGATTTTCAGTATACATCAGCCAGTGCACCAAGGGTAGCTGTATTGGAACTAAATCTAGAAAGAGAGGCGCTGCTCTGGTAGCTGTAGTCTTGCTGATTTGGTGTCTGCTCTTAATTCTGCTGCTGTGCTTGGGGAAAGCAGAGTTAAATTCTCCAAATCTGGAGATTTCACTTTTCTCCCTTTTACTGTCTGTAAATTCGGGAACATAGCAGGAATTACAAATGTTTCAGGTGACAAATACAACATCCCCCAAGGAGAGGAAAGCTGATCTGTATTTGATTGTAGATTTGTGATTTGGTAATGCAGTATGGTTTACTGCAGATTGCCCCTGGAATGGGCCAAACAGGAGCACGAAGCTTTGGTGGAAACTGAGTGTATAAGGTTTCAACACAGGGTACAGAGCCTGCCTCCCTTGCAAGGAAGGCCCAATGGCCCGAGTGCCAGTGGACCCTCCACAAATGAGGTCGCCTGCACCTTAGTACACTAGAGCTTCTACTTTTAGATTAAAATTTAACCTTGCTTAGAGGACTTTACTCTCTGCTGGTCCAACTCTCCTGACGTTATTGGACTCGGACCACTCTCTTGAGCAGACGTGCAGTTCAGCTGGTGCGCTGCCGATGTTAAGATGCAGTAATAACCTTGAGTAGCTTTATCGGGCGTCCTGAACAGCCCTACCGCTTGTTCATTATCTGCGCCGGCAGCAGCGTAACGCAGCCCACGAACCGCTGCGGCAAGGCCCTGGCCCCGCACAGCAACGGCCGCCTCTCCTGTGTCCGCAGGAGGTGTGAGCGGCGCCGTGGTAGGGGTCTGGCGCCGCTCCCCACAGTCACTCGCAGACGATTGCTTTCCCCTGAGCGGGGCCTGAGGGGCGCAGCGGCGGCCGCCGAGACTCGGGCGAGCAGCGCCGCCTGCTGTCGGCCGCACGAAAAGCACAACAGACCCCAACACCCCGTTAGAGCGGGGGGCTCGTCCCTCGTCCTGCCTGCCCCGGGCCCGGGCCTGGGCTCGGAGCAGGCAGGAACCTCGGCCACGGAGACGCAGCAGCCTCCCGAGCCGGCGGTGTGCTGCCCCGAGTCGGTGTTGAGTGGGGGAGCAAAGGGCCTGCCCTCCCCAGGAACTCTCGCCGCGGGGCAGCTCAGCGAGACCTGCGCTTCGACCAGGTCCCCCTGTCCCCAGCCGTAACCGCCTGCCTCGGGAACTGCCACCATCCCCACGCTCCCCTAACCCCGGCAGTAATGACGTCGCTCTTAGTGACGTCACCACGGGAAACGTCACGGCGAGCCCCATGACGTCAGTACCTTGAAGGCGTGCACCTCGAAGCCGAAGGGACCCAAGGCGCCACGGAGCCGCTCCGCCACGCGCTCCTCCATGCTGCCCGCCCTGCGGGGCATGGCGGGAAGAGTAGTTCTGGCAGCACGTGGAGCACCACGGGACCCAGTGTCGCGGGTGCAGGCCACGGGCTGCCGCGCAAGGCATTCTGGGACTTAGAGTGCGCGCCTCTCTCCACTCGGTGAGAGTCAGCCCGGCAGGGACTCCATGTCCCAGCAGGAACTCCATGTCCCAGCAGGCTCCCCGCCTCTCGGAGCCTGTGCGGCGTGAGGGATAGCCTTGGCTGCCGGAGGGAGGCGCTGGGAGTTCGGAGAGTCGTGGAATCCTTTAGGTGGGAAAAGACCTTTAAGGTTATTGAGGCCAACCTTTAACCCAGCGATACCAGGTCACGAGTAAACCGTGATCCTCAGCAGCCACGTTTACATGCAGGGATGGAGACTTCACCACTTCCCTGGGCAGCCTGTTTCAGTGTTTGACAACATTTTGGGGAGGAAATTTTCCCTAATGTGCAAGTGAAACCTCTCCTGGTGCAGCACGAGGCTGTTTCCTGTTGTCTTACTGCTTCTTGCTTGTAAGAACAGAACAATCCTCATCTTGCTACAACGTCTTTTCAGGTAGCTGTAAATAACAAGGTCTCCCATCAGCTTCCTTTTCTCCAAGCTGAACAACCTAAGTCCCCTCAGCTGTTCCTCATAAAATGTGCTCAGAAAACCCCTCCCTAGCTTTGTTGCTGTTCTATGGATGAGGGACACAAAACTGAACCCGGGGTGTGAGGTGTGGCCAAGCACAGGAGGACAATCGCTGCCCTACTCCTGCTGGCCTCGCCGTTTCTGATACAAGTTAGGATGCCGTTTGCCGCCTTGGCCACCTGGGCACGGTGCTAACTCCTATTCAGAAGGCTGTCCCAGGGCAGCAGAGAAGGCTTCTGGAAGTCAGCTGCAGGGCTAAGCAGTGGAGCAGCTGGGTGCCAGTAGGGTGCTGCGGAGCACTGTTTGCTCGGCTCAAAATCCCCAGCAGCTGCCGGTGAGCTCCTGCTGTGCCTGTGCAGCACATTGCCCCCGTGGTGACCAGTGGTTACACTGATCATTTTGGTACAGGCCTGCCATTTCTAACGGCTGTGTGTGATCGTGTAGCTTGAGTGGGAAAGGGAAGAACATTGGTATCTTGATGTATGCCCTGGCCAGTTTCCAAGCTCCTGGCTGCAGCGCTAGCTGAGGCAAGTTTAACGATGCAGCAGGCCCAGGTGGGCTCTTTTCCTTCACAGCCCTTGGTAATGTCTTGCTTTTGATCTGCTGTGGGTTTGTAGCTTGACAGACCAGGCTCTGAGAAAGCTGCAACTGAGCAGCACCTGCCTGGCAGCCAGCAGCTGTGTCGTACCTGCATGTGTCTCCACACGTGAGGCAAAAGGGGAGCTAGCAGCGCTGGAAACCAAGGTGATTTGAGAGCTCTGATGAGATTGTCTCACTTCTGAGAGCAGCTTTTCCTAGCAGGGTTGCACAGTGTGCCCATCCACGCTGCACCCCTCTGGATTGTGCATATTTTTCTTTCATCATGCACTGTTTGAAAGCCCCACCTTCCTGTGTGGGTGGACATTGCTCGGTAAAACAGTTAGCAAGGTTTTTGTGCTGATAGTCCTTTCTCCTTCCTCATCTGAAAGTGTGTGGTTTTTGCAACTTTCCTATTGCCTACCAACACATTTGCTACATTGGAGATCAAGTCCCAGATTTGGATCTCCTTACCCTAATCTTTGTAACAGCTTAACATAATGTTTACAGTTCTTGTGCAGTGTTCTCCAGACGTTACTCCTGAGTCTTATGAGGTGTCAGGACACTAGATCTGCAATTTCTTGGGGACAAAACTACTTCAGATCTATAAACATCTTTCTTCCTGGAGTTCCCTTATATCTTCTAGAACTCCAAGAGTTGTTTCTTACTATATCCATGCTCTCTGCAGGAGGAGGACAGAAGGATCCCATCTATTCTTGGTTAGAATTAAGGTTTGTTCTCCCCATATTTCCAGCTGCTGAAATTGAACCATCTTACTGTGTTCTTTCCTGGACTAAGTTATTCTCATGCAAAATCTGGGTGTGCTCATCCACTCAGATAATTCAGTCACTCTCTCAGTTTGTGAACTGACTAAAGCAGGAGAAAGAGCTCCAGAAAGTGCACATCAATAAGCTAGACGGTAGTGAAGCTGGAGCGAGGAGGGCAACAAAGCTGCTGAAGGGCCTGGAGAATAACTCTCATGAAGGGTGACTGAAGGAGCTGGGGCTGTTTAGTTTGAAAAGGAGGAGGCTGAGGGGAGACCTCATTGCTGTCTACATCTATCTGAAAAGATGTTGTAGAGAGGCTGGTGCTGGTCTCTTCTCACTAGTAGTTAGTGGTAGAACAAGAGGGAATGGCCTCAAGCTGCGACTGGGTAGGTTTAGACTGGACATTAGGAAAAGATTTTTCACAGAAGGAGTGGTCAGGCATTGGAATGAGCTGCCCAGGGAGGTGGTGGAGTCACCAACCTTGGATGTGTTTAAAGGTGGTTGGGATGTGGTGCTTGGGGATATGGTTCAGGGGTGAGCTTTGTAGAGTAAGGTTCTCAGTTGGACTTGGTGATCCTGAGGGTCTTTTCCAACCTGAAAATTTCTGTGATTCTGTGAAGGTAAAGACACTGAAACACTGATGATTACAGCAGCTTCCTACACAGATTGCTTCTTGTTTAGGTTGCTGAAGTCCTGCTGAGGAAACACCAGGTTGAGAGTGTAGCCTGGCCCAGTGTGGCTTCACCTCCATGCTGAACAAGGGAGCACGAAGTGTTGGATACAAGGCCAAAAGGGCTTTTTTAGTTTTAGTTTCTTCCTTGGCCTTTTCTTTAGTGATCTGAAAACCTGAGGAACAACTTTGCTTTCCAGGAGAGAAAATGGACAGTGGAAAACAAAGTAATTTTCTGGAGAGCTATGACCAAGAACGGTCTTGAGTCAGCTATCCTCACACGGAGTCCTTTGCTGGAACCCTTGTGATGCACAATATTTACTCAGCTGGCCAAGTTGCCTTTGAGGGCAGTTAGTTCAAACATTTACATTCTTAATGTGCATCTTGCCTGTTTTTCTGTCTGGATGTAATGATCCAACAAGACAGAGTTTCAGTGGTCTGCTCACCATACAGCATAATGCAGGGGGGAATTCTTGGGCTACTGCTATACTCTGCTTCTGTCAGGGACTGGTATGGGATTGCACCTTGAAACCATCTTACTCGGTGTTCCTTGACCTCATCTTTCCCAGCAACTAAAGAGCTAGGCAGGGACCTTAACACCTCTTGCCTTTTGCATCTATTGTTAGAGGATGCTCAGTGATTGCAGAACAGCACTTAGAGCAGCTTGAAGGCTTTGCTGAGGAGGACAGGGGAGTTGAAAAGTGAATGCCCTAACTAGCAAGAGCAAGTGCTTCACCAACAGTATGGAATTGTGCATCTCATTTGAATCTCAAAACCAAAAGTCCACAGGAAATAAATGAGACATCAGTGCTAAGGACTTTGTAGATTCAGGGCTAGTGCATGAAAAGTACTGGAGGAAAAGTTAACTTTTCCCACACATGAATGTATGTTGGAGAAACTGCAGCATAAAGTCAGCTAGTGGTGTTCTGCTCCTTGCATGATCTGAACTCTGATTCTTCACAGGACAACTTTTTGCTCCCTTAAGTGGTCTAGCAGAAATAGCTCCCACAGAAATCCCTGTAGCACTGGTTGTAGCTGAGGTCTGTGTTCAGGAACATGAAACCAGGGAGTACAGCTGAATAGATAATGCTGGAAGAAGAATAAGAATACAGAGCTCTGGCAACTTATGACTCCATGCTGTGCCCAGAGCAAGCTGTGGGAGGAGAACATGTATGAAGCTTCCCTGCAGCCTCTGAATTCACTCTGCCTTGGGAGAGATGTAGGTAGGTTTAGTTCTGTAAGGTTTTGCCTGGTGCTAGGTCTGCTGAACAGCCACAAAGCACAGTCTTACAGTTTGGACAAACTCAGGATGGAAGTGTGGAGCACCCAGCAGAAGCTTGGCCACATCAGACAGAGGGGACACACGTGGGTCTGTGTGTGCCATGTGAGAGCTACTGCAGGGCCAAGTGCAGCTCTTGGGTTTCAAGGGGAGTAATTGTTTGGGAGATACAGGAGTGTGTCAGAGGAGGGTGCTGCTGGGTGGTGGCTGCTGAGAGCTCCACAGGAAAGCTCTTGCTCTTGCAGCTCGTTCTCACAGGGCTGATTAGTAAGCTCAGAAGTGCTGGGCACTGATCTCTCATCTTGCCGTTCTTTGTTGGCTATCCTTTGGACCTGCCTGGATAGAGTACTTGCCTTGTGGAACACAGTGTCCATGTCTAGTATGGTACTAACTCTACTGATCTTGAAGGTAGCAGATTTGTCAGCTTTGTGAGGTGAGGTCTTCTGTTTAAATCCTGAAGTGGCAGAGCTTGAAGTGGGTGTGGTTGCAGTGTCTGCCCCCTCTGGGGGAGGACCTTTGGCTGAATGCCGGCAATGCATTCAGTCCATCTGGGACAGCTGGCAAAGGGGTGAAACACCAGCCTTTGTTCCTGAGATATTTGTATCCTGAGGGTTAGTACCTTCCAATTATTCCATGTGGGTGCTGGGAATGGGTACCTGCTGTTCCCTTCCTAGCTGTCCTTGGAGTTGGGCTGGCAGGTTGTGAAGTTGGCTCATGGCTTCCCTGAGCCATCTCGTCTGCCCTGTTTGATTAGGATCGTTGCTATCTCCTGCTCAAGCACGCTGCTAGGGCAGTGGTGCTCACTGCATGCTCTCCAAATTGCTAGTTGGACAGTGGCTTACTTGCATTCTGTTGAAGTTAGTGGCAATAATAATCAGTGCCTTGAAGAAGAGGTGCATGTTTGAATTGCCTGGGCTGTAATTCTTTCCCAATTTCCCCAGCCACCCTCCCTTCCTCAACACACTTTGCTGGTGGGAACCAGTTCTGCTTGTGTCTCTAACCTCCACTAGCCTGGCCCTTGCTCTCCCCAGCCCCTACCAGAGAGCTCTAACATGGTCCCTGGAGAAAAATGAGCAACATCAGAGCTTCCTGGTTGAGTATCCTTAGATCTTTCTGTCTCTGTTTAATTGTATCCTCTGTCTAACCCCAGCTGCCCTCAGACAGCTGCCAGATGTCCTGTCACAGGTTTAGCTGAGGATTCATGTCACTGTTCCCAGGGTTTGCTAACCCACACCTTTTTGTGAGACAGTAAAACAGCATCCAGAGAATACTCATCACCCTCTGGGGGAAGGCAGTGATGTCTCTCTGACATGTATGTGTCCCAGGTAGGGGTTTGGTTGGTTTTGGTTTTTTATTATTAGGAAACCCACAGCACTATCAGTCATCTCCCTCAGGCTAGTATCATAGTATCAGTCAGGGTTGGAAGGGACCACAAGGATCATCTAGTTCCACCCCCCTGCCATGGGCAGGGACACCCCACACTAGATCAGGCTGGCCACAGCCTCATCCAGCCTGGACTTAAACACCTCCAGGGACGGGGCCTCAACCACCTCCCTGGATAACCCATTCCAGGGCTTCACCACTCTCATGGGAAAGAACCTCCTCCTCACCTCCAGCCTGAATCTCCCCACCTCCAGCTTCATTCCATTCCCCCTAGTCCTATCACTACCTAAGATCCTGAGAAGTCCCTCCCCAGCCTTCCTGATGTCATATAGGCTGCAGCAAGATTTGATGCCATCACATTCATACAGTAAGGATCATTCCTTCTCTGTGTTCTCCAGAACAATAAGCAACTGTCACGGAGACACAATGTTGTAATGCTTGTAACACAAGGGACCTTCCTTCTGCTTTCCATCCACAGCTCTTGAAGCCTTTTTCTCACTTTGTTAAAGAATCATTGTTCTGCACTAAGTAAGAGCTCAAGAGAGAGAGTCACTCAAATAGTTTGAAAACTGCTGGCACTTTGGTAACTGAAATGAATTCAAAGTTATCTTAATTCCTTGTCTGTTTTTTGCCTGGTCTTTTCTGTTCTTGACCATAAGCACATTGATCTAGAGTAGAGTAGACCAGACCAGACCAGGTTGGAAGAGACCTTCAAGGTCATTGTATCTAACCTATCATCCAACACCACCTAACCAACTAAACCATGTAACCAAGCACCCTATCAAGTCTCCTCCTGAACACCTCCAATGATGGTGACTCCACCACCTCCCCGGGCAGCCCATTCCAATGGGCAATCACTCTCTCTGTATAGAACTTCTTCCTAACCTCCAGCCTAAACCCCCCCCAGTGCAGCCTGAGACTGTGTCCTCTTGTTCTGGTGCTGGTTGCCTGGGAGAAAAGACCAACCTCTGCCTGTCTACAACCTCCCTTCAGGTAGTTGTAGAGAGCAATAAGGTCACCCCTGAGCCTCCTCTTCTCCAGGCTAAGCAACCCCAGCTCCCTCAGCCTCTCCTCATAGGGCTTGTGTTCCAAACCCCTCACCAACTTTGTTGCCCTTCTCTGGACACTTTCCAGCAAGTCAACCTCCTTCCTAAATTGAGGGGCCCAGAACTGGACACGGGACTTGAGGTGCAGCCTAACCAGTGCAGTGTACAGGGGGAGAATCACCTCCCTGCTCCTGCTGGCCATATTGTTCCTGATACAGGCCAGGAGTCTATCTTATGCAGGCCATGTCTATCTTTATTAGTGGACACAGGATTGTGGAGCTCAATGTAGCTCTATTATTAGGTTTTATTTGATAAAGGATATTGTCCCAACCTGGTGAGATACTTTCCATAATGAAACTTAATTGCAGTTCCCCTGTAATTAAATATTGATTTCCTATTTCTTTCTATGGAAGCCTAAGGTCTTATTATGTCACTCTCCCACCTATTGTCAAGCTGTGATTGCATGAGATGTGTCTGTGCTGTCAGTGTCAGCTTAAAATGTGCTCACCTCTCTGCTTTTTCCTGCCCTGACCTCACAGAACATTGCCTACAGAGCTTCTGCTGCTGCAGTTGTTGATGTGCTGTAAATCCGATCAGGGGAGCGAGCTGGTTCGAACAAGTGCGGCATTGTTTTGCTTGCTTTGTTTTGCCCCCCAAAGTGGTGTGCTTCACAGTGCTGCTGCTGCTGCTGCAGGAAAAAATTGTGCTGGCACAAGTGAGATAACCATGTGCATGGGGGTAGGTGGGGAGGCACAGGTTCTGCTGTCAGACCTTTCATCTGCTGAGAACACAACTGAATTGCTCAGCAGAACAGCCTGCTGCTGCTGCCAGGCATGACTTTGTCACACAAACCCCATTAAAGTGGTTCCCACCCCATCCCCACCCCCAAGAGCTGTTCCAGTAGGCACTGCTAAGCTTAATGGATTGTCAGTTTTGTAATTTTTCTTCAATCAGATCTGCAGCCACTGATCTGAATGATCAAGTGAAAAGTCTGTTCTTGAAGGCTGGAGAGGTGGGCACAGGCCAACCTCATGAAGTTCAATAAGAGCAAGTGCAGGGTCCTGCATCTGGGTCGAGGCAATCCCAGGCACAAATACAGGCTGGGCAGTGACTGGCTGGAAAGCAGCCCTGAGGAGAGAGACTTGGGGGTGCTGGTGGATGAGAATCTCAACATGAGCTCTCAGTGTGCACTTGCAGCCCGCAAAGCCAATCAGATCCTGGGCTACATCAGGAGAAGTGTGGCCAGCAGGTCAAGGGAGGTGATCCTCCCCCTCTACTCAGCCCTGGTGAGACCCCACCTGGAGTACTGTGTCCAGTTCTGGAGCCCCTATTACAAGAGGGATATGGAGGTGCTGGAAGGTGTCCAGAGAAGGGCCACAAGGATGAGCAGAAGGCTGGAGCACCTCTCCTATGAGGACAGACTGAAGGAGCTGGGGCTGTTCAGTCTGGAGAAGAGAAGGCTCCGAGGTGACCTAATTGTGGCCTTCCAGTATCTGAAGGGGGCCTACAGGAAGGCTGGGGAAGGACTTCTCAGGATCTCAGGTAGTGATAGGACTAGGGGGAATGGAATGAAGCTGGAGGTGGGGAGATTCAGGCTGGATGTGAGGAGGAGGTTCTTCCCCATGAGAGTGGTGAAGCCCTGGAATGGGTTGTCCAGGGAGGTGGTTGAGGCCCCGTCCCTGGAGGTGTTTAAGTCCAGGCTGGATGAGGCTGTGGCCAGCCTGATCTAGTGTGAGGTGTCCCTGCCCATGGCAAGGGGGTTGGAACTAGATGATCCTTGTGGTCCCTTCCAACCCTGAATGATACTATGATACTGTGATACTATGATACTATGAAGGAGATACCATTCACTGGCCTGCAGGGAAGCACAGGGATCATAGGAACTATTATCCTCACTTACTCCACTGTTATTAACACTCTGGGATGTAGTATTCCAACTTCTTTTTGTTTTAGAGACCTCATGGTCAGGTCAGGTGGATTCTTGTCCCCTTCCAACACAAGTTGTCCTGTGTGTTGGCAGGGTTTGGCATTATGACTGTGGGTTTGAGCAGAAATGAGCTTTGCTTTAAGCCTGCATGGTTTGAAGTTGGTTGAGGCTGTTGGTGTCAAAGGCTGATGAAATGCAGTGCCTGAGCATTTCTGCTGATGCATTTTCCTGCCTAATTTTGGAGTATTGTGGGACCTGCTTTTTGCTGCTTGGTGCCACTGCTTGTACCCATGCAAGAATAAGTATTAAATATTAAATCAGAATAACAGCAGTTTCTGCATGTGATAAGAGGTGTCACAAAAGGTAGACAGTGGAGGCCTGGACTCAGTAAGTTCATCCTTAAACTTTTGACCTAATCTGTTACTTGTTTAATTTCTTTTAGAGAGAAGCAAGAATTTGCTGAGAGAGGCAGAGTGGTTTTCTCCATCTTTGGGTGAGGTTAACACCTCAGAGACTTCACCTCTGACGAGCTGTCCAGCACTGCAGAGAGCAAGGTGGCTGAAGGTAAGCATGTCTGGTTTGTGTACACTCAGGATCTGAAGAACTAAAAACTGCCAAATAGAGAGGGACCTGGGGGTGCTGATTGACAGCTGCCTAAACATGAGCCAGCAGTGTGCCCAGGTGGCCAAGAAGGCCAATTAGGAATAATGTGGCCAGCAGGAGCAGGGAAGTCATTGTGCCACTGTACTCTGCACTGGTTAGGCCACACCTTGAGTACTGTGTCCAGTTCTGGGCCCCTCAGTTTAAGAAGGACATTGAGACACTTGAACGTGTCCAGAGAAGGGCAACAAGGCTGGGGAGAGGCCTTGAGCACAGCCCTATGAGGAGAGGCTGAGGGAGCTGGGGTTGTTTAGCCTGGAGAAGAGGAGGCTCAAGGGAGACCTCATTGCCCTCTACAACTACCTGAAGGGTGGTTGTAGCCAGGAGGGGATTGGGCTCTTCTCCCAGGCAACCAGTGCCAAAACAAGAGGACACAGTCTCAAGCTGCGCCAGGGGAAGTTTAGGCTTGAGGTGAGGAGAAAGTTCTTCACTGAGAGAGTCATTTGCCATTGGAATGTGCTGCCTGGGGAGGTGGTGGAGTCACCGTCCCTGGAGGTGTTCACGAGGGGATTGGATGTGGCACTTGGTGCCATGGTCTAGTCATGAGGTCTGTGGTGACAGGTTAGACTCGATGATCTTTGAGGTCTCTTCCAACCTTGGTGATTCTGTGATTCTGTGATTTCTGTAATGCAGATGACAGAGGTCTGCAGAGCCTCTACTGTTCAGGGCATTCCAGAGATCATATTAGTAATTTGGTTAGAGGCATCTGCTGTACCAAATTTTCCTGGTAGGGCTGACTATTAGGCACCTAAAGGCAGGAAGGCAGCACAATTTGGAGTAGTGGCCTAGCTTTGCTCTGAGAACACTTGCTGTGCCAGGGCAGAGATAACATGTGTCTGCCTGTCTGTTCTTTCATATTCCCTCCCCCTTCTTGTGTCAGGGTAATGCCAAACTGCGTGTGAAGGCCAATTATTATACTTAGCACTTCCTCTGACAGCACCAAGACACCACCACTTTTTAATGTGGCTCCATTTTTGTTGTGGTGCTGTCTGTCACTCAGCCAGTGAGATTAGGAATGTGAAAATTGCTCACTTCATCTCTCAGCCTCTGTATCCTTTTGGATTTATTCCTTGCTTTGAGGATATTAAATTCTTGTGTTTGCATTAACACTTAGCATTAAAGGAAACCAGGAACAAAGAGGTAATGTTCCTTTAAAAGAACAAAATCATGCCCTACTTTAATAAGGTGCTTAAGATTCTTGTGAATGGAGGCTGTAAGGCACATTAAACTGCCCTGTGTTCTGTTTTTCTAATGTACTAATCCTGCTGATTCAGACTTTTACTACCAAACCTGCTACAATTAACTGCTTTGTAGGTGCAGTCATAACATGTCAGGTTGCTGTCAGGACAACGCTTAAGGTGTGTTCACGTCCCATCAAAGGGTTAAGGTTCTTCTGTTTATCATTTATCCTGAGGTACACACCAGGCAGGGACTCCTCTATAGCACTTTACTGATAAAATGCTCAAGGAGTACTCCTCATTAAAGAAGAAGCAATCAGTTACCTGTTGCTTAGTATTGGTAGGGAACATTTGTATTTGTAGTAGTGTCAGAAACCCTGACCAGTAGTACACTAAGGGCACCCAGCAGCTGTGTTGGCAGCTTGCTAGGACATTTGGAACCATGATTCACTTACGTGGGCACCTATTTTAATCTGAGCTTGCACAGGCTGTGAGGATGCTTGTTGGTATTTCACTGTTTCAGAAGAAGATGAATGAGGATATTTTTTATTAGAGTTTAGCAGGGATTGCAGTCCACACTGAACCAGCAGTGCTTGAGGGGCTAGACATATGCTGCCATGTGTTCCCAGGGCTGACATATGGGGCAAGGAGGCTGGGGAAGGCTAATTCCTTGTTCTGTTGGTATAGGTTGCAAAGAGATCTCCATGCTGTGTTTTGAGCTGGAGGAGAGCAGTGCTGGAGAAGAGGCTAGAAATAGCTGGAGTGGCTGAACTCAGGAGTGGTCTGAAAGCCTGCCTGCACTAAAGCTGTATGACCTTTAATGTTAACTAAAAGATGCAATCTTTACTGTGGGGAACAAGTAAACAACAGAAAAGATATTGGCTTCCCTAGGTGGGCAAACTCCTCTCCTTGACTTGTTTGTTACCTGGATTTACCAGAACTGGAAGCTGTGAGGTTTGGAGCTGACCTAAGTGAGGCATCTCAATGAAGGGAAACTGCCATTTCAATAAGTTATTCACAGACTTGTCCAGTACCACACTGTACTGGAGACCTGAATGCCTGGTTGTCAGCTCACGTTCTCTTGCTTAGACCTACACCTTTTAACTTCACAACACAGTGTTGCATATTCTGTCATCACCCTCTGTGGCAGATAGTGATGAAGGGCCTGGTTTGTGCTGCATCCATCAGCTTTTGCTGTTGCAGGTGGCTTGTAGAGGGAGAGATGCTGTGGTGCTTGTCTGCAACAAGGGGTTTCCTCCAGGGTCAGAAAATTCCTAGCTGCAGCCCTTTGCTCCAGCCCTTTCCTGTGGGATGTGGTGCATGATTCTGTCTTCTGAGCTCTCACTTGGTGGATTAGAACAAATGGAGAGAATAGAGTTTGTTGTCTTTAATAATGCCTTCAAATGTTTTGGGCAAGTTTTGGATTGTATTGGATATTGTTTAAACTGTTGGTTAGCTAAACCTCTGGGATATAGAGCTGCTTAGATTGTGCCTATGGGGGAGACTGCACATAGCAAGAACAGAGCAGATGTAGGCTGGCCATGGATTTACCCTGTCTGGTAAGACCCAGTGTGGAGCAGCTGACTTGACAGGTGTTAAATTGCTTCCTCTTCTGTGGCACAAAACAAGCTATGAAATCTTATTCCTTGAACAGAAACTTCTGTGACCACCATAAAGGGAAGGTTGCTGGGTTTGTTTTTATGAGAGTAAAGCACAACAGCCCATGAAAAAGGCCTCGTGAAATTTCCTAGTGCAGTCTGGATTTTTTTTGTTCCATTTTCCTCTGAGATAACTTAATTTTAGATTTCTAGCTGGAGAAGGGAGGAGGTGAATTCATGACACTGGGTTCAGAAGGTCTCAAGGCTATGGAGGAAGAGAACAACTGCCTATTTGATGGTGGAAGCTTTGTAGTCTGGCAGGCGGGATAGTGCAGGAAATGGATCTGTGGCATTCTCTTTGCTGCCTACCTCTCAGTCAATACAAAGGACCTCGGGATGTAGCAGAGCATCAGAGACTGTAAAGGGAGGCCTGTAGACTTTTGAAAAGCAGGCAGAGACAAGTGGTGCTGAGATTAGCAACAACACTTACCAAGTGAAGGCTTGAATACAGATCAAGCCAGGACACGGTGGCAGAGGCTGCTCCTGTGACCTTCATCTCATTCAGTTGCATGCACTGTGGCTTTGGATTTAAAAATCAGGCTGAGATCAGTTAGCCTTCCCTCTCTAGTGAGCAGCTGCTTCCTAGAGTTCAACTCTGCTTCGAGTGGCCCTCAGTGTATGAACAGCTATTGGCAGATCACGGTCAGGATATGAAAGCCTGCTTGGATCTGTCAGAAGCTGAGCTGAAATTCGATGCATCCAAGAAAGAGACCAATCAAGATGCAAGTACCAACTCTGTCACTCAGTGTAGGCCCCTAGGTTAGACTGTAAAACAAAGGGGGCTGTCTTCCCAGTGCTTCTCTCAGCCCTTTGGGAAATGGGTTCTCTTTCTGCTATCCAGACACAAACTGTAGTGCCTTCTACCCACAAATATTGAGACCCTTTATAAAAGAGAGGTGAAAATTGTCATCCTGCTCTCAAGCTTATTGGGAGGGAAATTGAAGCAATGATCACGTTAGTGGCTTGATCTGCCTGTGTGATCAGAAGGCACAGCCAGGATTAGCACAAGGAAAACTTCACTACTTTTGCAGTTGTCTGTGGTAAAACCCTTCTCAGTCATAATTAGACGAGGGCCTAAATCTGGCTGAAAGGCATGTTCCAGAATGCATCAGCCTTGTCTTGTTCCAAGCAGAACCTGTAATTTAACATTGAAAGCTTCTGGAATTCAGATATAACAGTAAATTTTAAAGGAAATACTGAACAGGGCCGACTGCACATCCCTCTTCCTCCTACTCCCAAGAAAGAGCCTTGTGAAAGAAACACTCTGAGACTTACGAGAGTCATCCTGTGGCAACTGATGTGTCTGATTTCAGAGTCAAAGTACTTCTGAAGGAGAGAGGATTAAAACAGGGAAGGGGAGAATTTACCCTGCAGGAGATTGTCAACAGATGTTCCATTATAGTTCAAAGAGCACTAGCAAAAGGCTTCTGCTGCAGGGATATATTAATTCTGGGCAGTTCATCACAGGGAGACTTGTTTTATGACTGGGAGGATACCTCTGGTAACTTACTTAGCTCTTTATTTGAACCATGAGTGGGGGATTGCATCTACCTGTAAACAGAGAGGGAGCTGAAGAGGAACACACACATTTCTTTTCTTGCAGCTCTGACAACTGTCCATCAGATCAAGATCAGGCTGGCTTGGTGGCTCAGGAGGTTATTTGGCTGATGTATCTTTCAAAAGAAAGAAGTGTTGAGCAGAGAAACTGAGGCTAACCATTGTTAGACTGCTGGGGCACGTGAAGCAGACCTGGGCTGAGTGTGTCTTTCAAATACATTTATTAGACAGGAAGTGGGAACAAACACAAGGAAGGCTGTGCACACTCTCAAGCACTGATCCCTTTGTTATTAAAATGCACACATTCCTCACATTTCATGCCATCTAGCACCTTATCTATGCTTCCTTCATGTAATAGTTAATGATTTCTTATGGAAGTTTACTAATGTTGCAGAATCAGCTGTAGTAGGGGATCTGCTTTGCAAGCTGTATATCATCAGCCACAATCAGAAGATCCTCTTCTGGGCTGCACTTAGTGCTCTAACTTCTGAGACTGTTTTGAAGCTGTGCTCTGGGTAAGGTTGATTTTTCTCAGCTCTGGAAGGAAACGTCCCCTGTGGCATTAGGAGTGGGGAAGATGGGCTGAATGTGGTTGGGTGGGAAAAGTTTAAAGACCTTCATTATCTTATAAAGTTCTGGGGGATTAAACAAAATAAACCACAAATGGTTCTGGGGATCTAATCCTGATGAAGGCTTTTATATTAGCAGTCAAGGTATTCCAGCTTTGCTGATCACTTAGCTATGTACCAGTAGGACCACATGATTTCTTTTTCCTTTGTGGAAGAGAGGATTGGAGATCACTCTCTCACTTTTGCTATGCAGTGAAGCAGAGGTGGCAGATAGATGGGAACATCCCTGGCAGAGTCACAGGGGTTACTCTTAGACAAACTCTCCCCCTTCCTGAATTGAAGATAGTCATAGGAAAAATGAGTATAAATAATGTGGAATCACACAGCCTCCTGCCTCCTTCCTAGGTATCTGGGAGATTACAACAGGCATTTTCTCTTCTCTTCTCTCCTGGGTGTGAGAAGACCACTGGCTATAAAAGCTTCCCAGGGTATGCATAATTTTGTAGCCTTAACTACCAAAAGTTTACTGCTCTGCTTCCCTGGCTTGCTTCTGCACACAGCTCCCTGGTTCAGTGCAATGCCTTTTTCATTCTGCTTTAAGCGGTAGCAAGCACAGGAGACTATTACCTGTGGGAGAGCCTCATGGGGTTGTTGATCTTACAAGATCCACATACTGGTTTTTCCACTACAGTGCTCCCCAAGGCAGTGTCTCTGGACACTGTCTGTAGCCTTATTTACAGACTTGCAGTGTAACATGATGGTGAAAATACACAGTGTCCAAAGCTGAACGACAGGCACTGAGCCATGAAGGACAAGTGAGTGGGCAGAGAACTGGCACACAGTACAGGTAGCCCTGCCCTTGGCACATCAGCTCTAGCACTGTCACTTTTCAGCTAATTAATTCCCTTTGCCTTCAAAACATGAGTCCAAAGAGAGGAGGAGGGGAGGGTAGCAAAGGCAGATGGGTCTCAAACTAGTTTTGTTTTATCTGGATTTCTTCCCTCCTATGAGGACAGACTGAAAGAGTTGGGGCTGTTCAGTCTGCAGAAGAGAAGGCTCCCAGGTGACCTAATTGTGGCCTTCCAGTATGTGAAGGGGACCTACAGGAAGGCTGGGGAAGGACTTCTCAGGATCTCAGGTAGTAATAGGACTAGGGGGAATGGAATGAAGCTGGAGGTGGGGAGATTCAGGCTAGATGTGAGGAGGAGGTTCTTCACCATGAGTGGTGAGGCCCTGGAATGGGTTGTCCAGGGAGGTGGTCGAGGCCCCGTCCCTGGAGGTGTTTAAGCCCAGGCTGGATGAGGCTCTGGCCAGCCTGATCTAGTGTGGGGTGTCCCTGCCCATGGCAGGGGGGTTGGAAGTAGATGATCCTTGTGGTCCCTTCCAACCCTGAATGATACTATGATACTATTTAGCTTTAAATCTAAGTGATTTTATTGATTCTTATTCCCTTGCTAATTAATAACACAATCATACCTTAGGCTAGAAGGCATTAAAACTAAGCCTGATCAAAAGCAAGAGCCGTCTTCAAGGGGACATCCAGAAATCAGCAACGGTTGCTTTCTGGTTCTGTCAGTTTGCTTTGCTGCACTGGAGAGATGAAGCCCACACAACTAGCCCATGGTCCACTGCCAAACCTGGCTACCTCAGAGATTGCATCACCTGGCTGGGAGATCAGAACCTGGCTGGGCAAAGGCAGTAAGCTTTGTGCCTCCCAAAGCTGGCTACCTGCAAAAGCCTGTCCTGCTGGTGCCTCTCCAGCTAACACACATCTGCTGTGTGCTACCTCCGACAAGGCAGGCTCAGCAGTTTGCTCTGCAAAGAATCAGCTCTGAGTGGGGCTGGTGGTAAAACGAAGAGAGGAAGCTCTGACATAAAGCAGCAGAATAATGCTGACTTCAGCCCTGAGAAGACTGGCTTAGCTGTAGTACGTTTGTTCTTAGTTCTGGTTTGTGTGGTTGTAAGTTGGGTCAGGATTGAAATCTGCAGGGTTTAAAGTTCAACCCCAGTTCTTCGGACTCCTTAGCTAGGCTAAGAAGTTCTTGTGTGCTTTCTCCTTGCCCTGGATCTTCCAGGGATGTGCCTTTCTAGGTTTGTTGCAAGAACCCTTCCAAAACCAGGAAAAAGAAACACATGAACAAAACCAAACACCTAAAGACCAAGTAGTTTTATTCACCATATTATTCTTATGCAGTAGAAAATGTTGTAACAGAGTTTGTGGGAGGAGCTGGATGATGTTGCCCGAGCTGAGGAGAGACTTACCAGCTCTGCAGTAAGAGACAGGCTTTTGAAATGAACTATCAGTGCTTACCTCCCTGAATCTGAGCTCCTAAGAGTTCAAAACAGCTGTAAAGCTAAACAAAAAGTACATCTCTTTCAATTTGCTTTGTCTTCTATACTATAGAAAGAAGCATGACAGATGATGCTACTTACATTTGGATTAGGCTGGTTTTCAGGCTATTTCTGTAGAGTTCAGGGTTACAGTTGACAAGAGATAAGAATAGGGGTATATTCAGTCAGAGGCAAAGGATGAGAGCCTGAAGGTGTATGTTAGATTATTTAGTCTATTGTGGTTCTCTTAAGACGCATTACATTTGATTTGACTATATAGAAACTAATCACAGCCAACCCAGACAGGGAATGACCCTGAAGAGAAACAATACAAGCAGTGGGTGGTGTCCTTCTGAACCAATAGAATAGAATAGAATAGAATAGAATAGAATAGAATAGAATAGAATAGAATAGAATAGAATAGAATAGAATAGAATAGAATAGAATAGAATAGAATAGAATAACCCAGGCTGGAAGAGACCTTCCAGATCACTGTGTCCAACCTATTATGCAACACCACCTGATCAACTAAGCCATGGCACCAAGCACCCTATCAAGTCTCCTCCTAAACACCTCCAATGATGGTGACTCCACCACCTCCCTGGGCAGCACATTCCAATGGGCAATCACTCTGCTTAGAATTTCTTCCTAACCTTCAGCCTAAACCTCCCCTGATGCAGCTTGAGACTGTGTCCTCTTGTTCTGGTGCTGGTTGCTTGGGAGCAGAGTCCAACCTCCTCCTGTCCACAACCTCCCTTCCTTTACAGCTATAGTTCACAGCTGTCTGGCATTTTCACTAGAATCAGCTCTGTGAGTCTTCCTACCTCATACTGCTGCTGTGAATGACAGGATTCATTGTGCTCTGGGAAGGCTTTCAGTTCCATGTTTGCAATGAAAGCAGAAGGACCAGGACACATTTGGCATTTGTAACTTTATTGCAGAAAAAAAACAAACAAAATTCCACTATTAACATATTTTACAAAGAAAGTTGCACTTTGGTGTTGGGCAAGTTTTCTTCCTGACCCCTTTCCCCTGGACAGAGATGCATGGGAACCCAGAAGAGTGAGCCCCTGCCCTTTCGCTTGTGTGCAGAGACACCTTCCAGCTCTGCCAGCCTGCGCCAGTTCTAGCCAGGCTGGAGCTGTTTTCCACCACTAACTTGCCTCTCTTCGTGCCAAAACCCAGTAGCACCCTGCCCTCCGGCCGAGGAAACAAGTCTGTAGCTAGGGAGATTGCTCTGTGCAGACAATGCTTGACACAAAAGCTTTGGAGTTGTGACAATTGCCCTTTAGTTTTCATGCAGCAGCAGGAGAACCAACCCTTCTTTCCTATTTTACTGGACATCCTTACAATTAACAGATGCAAGAGCAAAGCCAACAGCTGAACCCAAACTGCACTGCAGCCATTTGACAGACACTGCAGAAGCAGTAATGCCGAAAAGAGGATCTGCTGCCTTACTCAGTTCATCTATTTAACCCAGGCTGGTTCTGCTCCATCTTCAGGCTTTCCAGATCACTTGAGCCCTGCTGATGAGGAAACTCCCCTTTGCCTGCTAAGAAAAGCAGTAATGGCACTGGAAAAAAATACAGTGAGGCCTGCTATCTGTCCTTTGTGGGGCCAGAGAGTGTTGCTACTGAAAGAAGAGAAGAGACAGACTTGTTAAGAGCAATGTGGTAGGTAATTTCTAGCCCTTGCTGTATCCTGAGGGACCAACTGCCTTAGTCAAAAATCAACTACTTTAGAGAGGACATGTGTTTTTCTTTACCTACAGTCAAACATGAGTTAGAAAACAGGAGCAGGTGTTCATTACATGAAAGCTTTCATGTCATGCACACTCTGGTCTTTCTGAGGCAAGGGTAGAAGCCCCATCCCTGGAGGTTCTTAAGGCCAGGCTGGATGTGGCTCTGGACAACCGGATCACTATAGTGTGAGGAGTCCCTGCCCATGGCAGGGGGGTTGGAACTAGATGATCCTTGAGGTCCTGTCCAACCCTAACAATTCTACAGTTCTATGATTCTTAGACTTACACTTAGAAGCTCTGGTCTTTGAGTTTCCTTGAGGAGCCTCAAGAACCTTGGATACAGTGTACACCAGTGATATTTTCAGGCAAAAGTGCAGAATCTAATGAGCCTAATGCTTAGAAAGGGAAGGGGAGGAAGGCACCTACATCCAAGATCTGGCCTCATCACAAGACATCAACTGGCTCAAAGACCAACATTAGAAGGTAAAGGAGTTTTGACCTTGCATAGCAGAGGAGAGAGAATGCAGAGCTAGTTTTGTACAACAACATGCAGCAACCAGATGCTAGCAGCAAAATGGGAGGTACCTGAGGAAAGGCATAGGTCAGTCCAGGCAGGGAAATGGACTAAAGCATTTACTGAGCCTGGGCAAGGAGTTTACAGATATGCTGCAAGCATCAACCATGGGAGACATAATTTAGGTGAGACCAAATTAGTGTGTCTAATTGGCAATAGATGGAGTCCCATCAAGCCCTGTTAAGATAAAATTATGTTCACTTTCCTCCCAGTAACTTCAAAGCAACATCAAGTAGCAAGGGCACTTCTCCAGTGGCCACAAAACTGTTTTCCCTGGTTAAAGATAAAAGGTATGCATGTAGGAGGGAAGCAGAGCAGTCTGCCATCCTCCTCATAGGCGTTTCAGGATGGGCAGTGCCAATCCTAGGACTAAAGCTGAAACAGGAACAAAAAAAGTGCAAGGAAAAAAAAAAAACAACCCAAACAAACAAACAACCTTAAAAATACAGAACAGGAGGGAGCCCAAAAGAGCTGATTTCCACATCCTTGGCTCCCTAAGAAAATGGCAGTCTCTTTTGCTAGCACTGTGCTGACACCAACAGTGTTAAGAGCTCATGTGTGATGGATCACTTGCCCACATCCTTTGAAAGCAGCAGCTGCCAAGATGGACAGAAGAGATCCATGCAGAATGTGATGGTAAATGTTCTCTTGGCTAATTGGTCACCGCACTAAAAGGAGGAGGCACCTCTTCAGGGCATTGTTTCAAGGAGAGCCTGGAGGAAAGGGCCAGACTTGGGCTCTGATTCTCAGCATTAAAACATCAACACTGAACTACTTAAAATGTCAAAACCCAAAAGCCACCTGAAAGGGATCTTTCAGTTGTGTGCAAATCACAGCCCCTTATTTCTCAGCAGATCATCTGGGACCAAGTCCTCAAGGCCTTCTCCTCTGGGAAGTTCAGCCGGCCAGGCAGAGGACAGCCTGGTTGCCTAGTAGCTGTAGAGTGAGAGAGGGGTGTCCTCCATCATGTCATCCTAGAAGCAGAGAAGAGTGTGCTTTAATAAGATGTCTGCAGAATGGCATACAGTCCCAGCCTGGAAGAGTGCTGTGCAGGCAGCAAGGCCTTCTCTTCCACGCTGTCACAGTGTGACCATCTGCCCAGCAATCCACCTAGATGCCATTCTTGTGTGATTCCTGGATCTCTGGACTCTTGCTTTGCCCTCCTGCTGCAGGAGGTGTATGCAGGAACAGCCTGTCTGTTGCAGGGATGTGGAAAACCCTGGCTGTGGAAAAATCCACTCAGCTTCATACAGCATCAGCTTGCTTGCTAGCTGCTGAAGGGAATCGGCACTCCTCTCAGAAAGAGCAGGGAGTTAGCTGCAGCTTTCCTACAGCTAATCCAGCTTTTGAAATCCTCATACCTTTTTGTGTCCCCAAACAGTCAAAAGCAGATAGACAGACAACATCCTCAGAACAGAGCACAGAATCTGCTAGGTCACAGTCACAAAGCAAACAGATCAGAACACAGGAGGAGAGGCTAAGAAGGTGTCATTCAGGGGAAGTTTGGATGGAGTTCCCCTTCCTCTATTGACCCCTTAGCATTCCCCTGCAGAGTGAGGGGAACGCAGAGAGCTTCTTTAGTGGCCAACCTTGAGACTTGCTGTCTTGATTCAAACCCTGGATGGAAGGAGAGGGACCTAAGAGGGAACAGGAGTTGTGATCAGCATTCTTGCTGCTGCAGATACTCAAAGCATTGCTAATGTAGTAGAAGGGGAACTGCAAAGCAGTCAGTAGCAAGCCAGACCACATAAGGCTGAGGCTGAAAGCATTACTCACCATGGGCAGGTCCTGCAGGCGCCGGAACTCCATGCGACTGTTGTGCTGGCGGTATCTCAAGAAACCCACCAAGCCCAGGATGCCCACCATGACAATGAAGATGGAGATCACAGTGATTACCAAAGGGTCAGCCTTTGTTGTGTCAGCCAAAGGAGAACTGGGTAGCTCTGCAAGGATACAAATGGAATGAGGCCAAACGAGAGCTTTCAAGGGCCAGAGTAGCAAAACCTTGTATGTTTTGTGTTTGCTGAGAGGCAGTTTGAGGTAGCCCTAACTTAACCCTTTGTCATGTTTTATAAGAGCAGGAACAAAAGCAGAGCACTTACCTGGATTTTCATCATCACCAACATCCAACACAGAAGCTTTCTCATGCATGGGCTCTAACGGCTGCTCCGGCGTAGATGTGGTGGGGGGGGGTGGCAGCTACAGCAGCAGATGTGGAGCGGCTCACAAGGGGTGGTGTCACCATCACAGTACTGGAGCTGGTAGCAGAGGATGTGCTCCCCATGGTGGAGACAGAAGCAGAGTAGGTTCTGGGCTCCATGGTGCTCTCCTCTCTGGAATCCACAGGACTCATTCCTGGCCTGGTTTCAGACCTTGTTGCTGTGGTCCCCACAGTCTGGCCATTAGAAGGCCCCAGCTGAGAGCGGTTAGTTGTTGCTGCAAGACAGGGACAAGCAGTTATTTCAAGGAATAAAGTGGAAGTGCACTGTTCTGTGGGACTGGATGAGAAGGAAGCAGGGCTGTAAGGAAAACTGCTGAGACTATAGGAAAAGCAGCTTATTGACAACCCTTTGAAAAACAAGAATGTCCTACAGCACAGCTACAGCTGAGCCACATTGTAAGGCACAGTGCTTAGAAAGTCCTCTTGGCTTTCACATGGGACGATCTGCACTGTCAGCTGGGCTCTCAAGTCCTGTTCTATGGGAAGAAAGGACAAGCAGAGAAGCCTCAAAGAGCACTGCCTAGAGCTGGGGATCAGCACAGAGCAAGAGATTGGGAAAGGTCTTTCATCCCTCCTTACAGGGAGCATTTATAGGGGGCTGCCCAAGGCACTGGGTATCAGCCATCCCCAAGGCTGTGTCTGTGCGTCACAGAACAGCAGGACCCTGTGACACAAACCAGGGTGAAGGATGCAGTTGTGCATGAACATCATGCAAATCAATGGTCAGTCAATGTCTGCCTTGCATCAGGGATGTGTGACAGTCTGGCAGGCCCCAAGGTGGGTGAGAGTGGGACTGCAGACCCTATAGCTAGTCCCCATGCTGCCCAGAGGGATCTGAGGGTAGGCTTCCCTGGCTACCCAGGGTTGGATGGGCCGATGTTTATGCCTGCCCATCTCCATGCTTTATTTTAAGGGAAGGCATGCTGCCCCATTCTGCAGGCAGCAGGGAATGCTCTTGTGGTTGCCCCAGCCCTGATGCAGGAAAAGCCCAGCTGGGCAGCACTGCTGAAGCATATTGTTTTGGATGGCACAGGTAAAGGACTTCCTTGACCACAATCAATGTCCTCATCAGAAAGGAGCCAGCACAATACCACAACTGGGTTTGCAAAGAGGATGCCAAACTAACAGCACCTCTGCCACTCAATCCCATTGAGCTGGCTATACTTAATATCTCATTCCCCCTTCTCCCCCTCCATCCAAAGCTCCCATGAGAGTTCACAGAAAAGGTTGTGCATTTTTTGGGCAGGACTTTCTGTACAGGCAGTAAAGGCAAAACCTCACCCAGCACACTGTTCAGAGGAAGAGTAGGTGTTGCACTGCTAGCATCATCCGTTTCTTCTGTTGTGCTGAAGGGCTCTGTGACTTCGGGGTTGGGCTGTTTTCCTTCCAGAGTACTGGCAGAGGGGCTAGGGGAGGAGATTCCAGCGCTGCTGTTGCCTGTCAAGCTCTCATTGTGGTGCTCATGCTGTGTGAGTGTGATGTCTCCAGGGCTGGCAGTGGTGGAAGCCGGCAGTGTCTCTGCCTTGGTGCCTACCATGGTGGTGATAGGGATGGAGGCATTCTCCACATCTGTAGTGTGGGCTCCAGTGGCATTCAGTGTTTCAGCAGTCAGGTTTTTCTCCAGGCTTGTCTCAGAATTGTTAGTAGTCACTGGACTGAAGTCAGAGTCTTGCCTTGGCTGATGTGAGGTTAGCACTGTGCTAAGAAAAGGTGAAGGTGTCACCAAGGTCTCTGCTGTCTTCTGTCCTTCCCCTGCAGAACAGAGTTAAGAAATGCTGAAAAGTTTGCCAGATATCCCAGAGAGGAAATAGAGAAAGTAGCCAGGAGTTGAACATATTTATCCCCTTAACTCCAAATCCAGTACAGGTTCACACTTGGGGAAGGAGGTCAAATAGCTCCTCTGTCCTGCTGTCCGCACTTTATCCTCCTGCTGTCTTTATCCTCCTCCCTCTCAAGTCCTCTGTTCCTGTTCTGTGGAGTCAGCATCACTAATCCCTCTTCCCCAGATTACCTTTTAAACCTTTCTGGAGGACTTTTTTTTTTTTAAGTACCACCTGAGACCTGATTGTGTGAGAAACTTAGAGAAGTCTTCCTTGGTTCATTGAGACTCAGAAGTGGTGCAGTAAAAATACAAGCTGGGAAAAAATGGACTCAGTGGAGTGTAGAGAGAGTTTAAAAAGTGTGTGGGTGGCAAGGATAAAACATATCTTGCCAGTCATCTCAGTAGTGTTCTGGGCTTGCTGCTGGAATGGAAGGTGAAGTGGGTAGTAAGAGAGTATTGCAGCTAACAGAGCTGGTGGTGTACTTCGGGAGCCGCCTTCATGAGCTATTTATGAACACATCACCACCATAAAGTGTGCCTGTTGTCATAGAAATGGGGAGCTACTCAGCCTTCCACTACAGCAAACAGGGCCAGGTTTCCTCATGGGGACCCACAGCAAACAAGGATCCCCCCCCTCCCCGCCCCGGATCCACAGCTGCTAGACAGTGTGACAGCAGCATGGGAGGAGGAAAGCCACAGGGCTCTTACAGTGCCTGTTCATAAATGTGGATCTTGTGAGGATGTTTAGGGCATAACCAGGCATAAAACAGAAATGTAGCCACATCAGGATGGACCTCCTAACGATTTCCATTAAAGTTTCTACCTGAGCCACAGAGGTGTGGTGAGCCAAATACAGGAAACAAAAGAAAGGTGTTAAAGAAAATCCATCTTCATGCCCACTCTTTCCACAGCAGAGAAGCATGGGAGGCAGATGCCATGACCAAGAAACATTTATCCACCCACAGAGCAGCCCACTCTTTTACTAAGGCTTTGGGGAAATCCCAGCTGTTTTTAAAAGCTCTCCAGAATGGACACAGTTATCAGAGTTCTTTTCCAGCTACAGCACTTAACAGGCCCTAAAAAAAGACACAATACATCTCCGTCAGAAGACCTTTACAGTACCCTGACCAGCTGGAGAATTCAAACCCTCGAAGCAGCCTGACAGAGCTGTGCTTCCCCAGCCCAGGGCCCCAGTCCCAGGAGAGGGCTGCCATGGAGGACACGCAAGAAGACAGCAAAACCCAGCTCAGCACATTTGGAGAATGAGCTCTCCAGGGGAGCCCCAGCTGGGGCGACTTAAACTTGAAGGCTGAAGGCATAAAGTGATGCTCCCTTCGGCCTTGCCTGGATCCAGCAGTCCATGGCCAGAATGTGCCTCTAAACAAAACAAGCTGCTCTCTGAAACAGAGCTAAGGTGTAGGGTGCATTTACAACAGTAAGACTCATAAGGAAAAGAGCTAAGCACTGTGTTTCCCAGGATCAGGCTCCACAGCTCACAGCTCTTCATGTGACAGTCTCCAGCCTTGAACCCACCATTGCTATTCAGTGTGCCGCTCGCTGGGCAAAGTCCCAGCAGCTCCAGATCCTGTGCTGGACAACACCGAAGGATCCCAGCTGGGCATTGGCAGATGCTCTTTCTGTAAACACCTGACTACCTGCTCCTGTGCAGGAAAAGCAGCAAACAGAGCTTCACTGTCACCATGGGGTAAACAGGAAAGGTGGTGGCCAGGTGCCGAGCCAGTGGTGAGCCTGGCTACGTGCTGGTTTGAATAGCTGGCCTGTGCCCCAGGCAGCCTCCCATGGGGCAGCAAGCAGAGGGAAAGTTTGGGGAGAGCTGTCTTGCACAAAGGCCTGAGCACCTCTTAAACAGTCTTGCCCATTTCTGACCAGGAAAGCAAGCCAGGGGGAAGGCTTACAAGTCTGGGCCCTACATGCCAGGGCATCTCCCTGTCGTGCCAGGAGGGGCTGTGGGGCAGGATGAACTGTGGGAACAAGCAGGTTCCCCCCTCCCTGCAAATAAGGACAAGCTCTACACGGTCTGCAAGAGGGAGAGCTACTGGGAGTAGGATTTCTCCACACTCTTCTCTCTATAAATAGCCACCTGGCTCCTTCCCCCAGAAGTACCTGGTGTCCATCACCGCCAAGGAAGCAGTGCCCAGGCCGATGGGTCGCTACGGCCCTGCATCCTACAGGAATGCAGCCAGACCACTGTGCTTGTGCTGGTGCTGTAGCAGCAGCTGGCCCGGGTCTAGTCTAACACAGCACTGTGGTGTGTAAAACCTGCTTTGTAGACAATTGCAGAAGAGATGTTAATATTGGCAGGTACGGAGCAGGAAGAGCCCTGCCTTTGAGCGTGGCAGGTGTTGATTGCGCCTGGATTAGCAGGTCATCCAGCCCAACACATCACAGCGCAAGCAAACAAAGGAGAGCCTAAACCAGGCTAACACAAAAGACTCCAGCCATTAAGAGATGGTGGTGGGAAGACAGAGAACAAAGCAAGAGCCTTAAGATGGGCAAGGAGACAAAAGACAGTGAGTAAATCCTGATCACTCCGGGACAAAAGGACAAAAGAGCACCATCACCATCTGTTACCTCCATCCAAAGGCAGCACAGTCATCAAGCAAAGCACCTGGGGAAGTACCAGATAGGTGCAACTTGGTGCTTGTGAATATGTAGGTCTTAAAAGCCCAAGCACTAGCGAGTTTTACTTTGGCTTTAAAACAAAACCACTCCCAGACAGGGTCTTACTACGTCTTTGCAGCGTTGTTGCTGCAATGCCACTATTTTGTTTCCCCCAGTTTTATCACCCACCCAGGCAACTCCTTCCCACTCTGGTGCAAACCCTGCAGTACAGCCGGGAGAACACAACTCTGCCGCGAAGCTGCTGTGCCTGGCTGTGCTGAATGAGACCCTGCAAACCCACATCAGCTGTGGTTCTCCAGGGTCAAGCCATTGTGGTTTCTTCTGGATCTTTGCTGCCCAACAGCTTGGAGAATCCGCAGCTCCAGCGCTGTCACTGCTGCTCTAGCCACTGAGCAGTGATGTTTGTAGCTGTTTATCAGTTACTTAGAGAGACGCAGGTCAGAGCTCGTTACTCTGACGTCTTCCTGGAGGAGCTCTGCTTCCTGCACCACATGCCAGGAAGGCTGTTGCTGCATTACCTAAGACATCACCATCATCGGCTCTTCCAGACAAGAGGGAACCATACCCCTCATGTCTCAGATGGAAAGGGAATGAGTTAGTATGGATGCTTCCCTTTTTCTGGGATCCTCCAAGGCCTGACAGTTGGTTAAGGTGCAGTCACCCTTAGAACAAAGCAAACACCATAGTAGAGCAAGTGAAGAAGTGGGATCAGCTCAAGCAACAGCTCTGATAATAACAGCATCTGTTTCCCTGACAGGCAACCATAGGTGGGTTTGCTTTGGTTACACTGCAGTGCCTGCTAAAGCATAGATGGCTGCTGGTCCCCTGGCTACAGCCCTACTCCTGCCTCAGGTCTGTGCTAACCACTAGGCTCAGTCAGTGCTTGGTGAGAATCAGTGATCTCAGGCCACATCAGTGCAGGGCTGGTGGATTTGGAGCAGCAGCTCCCATCAGACAGTGCTGACTGCAGTGACCTCTGTCTGGGAAATGAGAGGGGCAAAGGAAGAGAAACATCCCCCAGGGGAGGAGGGATGCAGCCAGACGAGAAGCCCCTGACTTGAACAAGGGTGGGAAACGCTCCTGGCTCCTCAAGGGAGGGGAGCTTCAGCTCCTCTTCTGCCCAGCATGACAACACTGAGGGACCTCTACACATCAGCCTGAGCTCCCACCAGTTCCAGAGCAGACACGGTATAAATATGCCATAATGGGAAGGAGTAAAGGAAGCCAGCTCTGCAGGAGGTGGGGCCATTCCTGCTTTCCACTCCCTGCCCAAGTTTCAGGCCCAAGGCCAAATGAGGGGCTGAGGAAAGTGTGCACGAGAAGGGCAGAACATCCCTGCTGTGTCAGGACAGTGAGGAAGTCTCCTCCATCCTCTGCCACTGCAGCCACCTCACCAACTATTGGTTTCTCGAAGTAAAACAAGACAGAGAGAACAGGGCCTCAGCTGGACCAGCTGCATGTGAGTTCTTAACAACCATCCTGCCCCCATCCCAGCAGCATCCTCTGCACCCTCCTTCCTATCTCACCCAGAAACAGTAGCTTGAGCTCCCCAAGGGTCAACACAAACCTCACTCCAATCCATAGCCTTTACCACCGTTTCTAAAATCCCTCTTAAAGTGAGATGTAGGAGAGCCATGTAACGTAAGGAAGCGAGCAGCAGGCTGGCTGCTGGGATTCGAGGGAGAGCAGGGTGCAGGCACTACTGGAAGGGGCACACAGAGACCCAGGCAAGAGCTAAGCATGAAGAGAAGAAAGGATCCTCTGAGGATTTCAGAAAAAGTGCCCGTGGGAGCAGGACTCCCTGGTGAGGATGTACCCTCCTGCACAGGCTGCCACTCTCTGTGGGTAGCACCTCACTTGAATCAGCTTCCTACAGAACACATGTCACACCACTACTCTGATTCATTGAAAAGGCACCCAAGCCCTTCCAAAATGCTATTTTTGTGCCTTCACTGAATTTGATTTCCACTTAAGTGTAACAGCTCAAGTCCCAAACAACCTACTAACATGCAAAGTGAAGGCATTGTTTAAAAAGGAACAGTCTAAGCTGCAACCTCTATGTGTTTAAGCAATTATAGTATATCCTTCTGCTTAGCAAAGTACTCCATTAAGTGTAGAAATTATCTTTTGTTGCCAGTTATTACATCTTTATGGTTACCAACCAACGGTAATTAAACAACCTCTTCAAGGAAAAAGAGCTGGAGTATAAATGCAAATAAAACCATGGAGTGGGATTTCAACTCCAGGCTCTTCATTTCATTTAAAAGCAGAACCAGAGTAGCTGCTGCTGAGGTATCAGCTGAGCCTGACCTCTTCCCCTTAACTCAGAGCTTGGAACAAAAAAAGCCCCAAGTGGCAGAACAGATTTCTAGAGCCTTTCAGGTAGGTGCCAGATGCAACCAGAGATGTTGTAGAGCAAACATCCTCGTTGCAACAAAGCAAGGCTTGGATCTGGTACAAAGGGCAACTGCTTTGTAAATCAGCTCCAGTTTGATACCCTGCAGGACCCCGGGGGAGGCAGGATGCCACCGGGCTGCATTTGCTGCAGGCTCCAGTGATGTCCCTGCCATGGCTGATGCCAGGACTGTTCCCATCCTGAGAGATGGGCACAGGGACAGACAGGACCTTGCAGCCCAGATGGAGACCACAGCAGAGCTCTTGCATGGTGACAAGTTAATTTCCTGTACCCCACATGGCCTCTGTGAGTGGAGCCATGGCAGCTAAACTGCGGGGGGCTGAACTGGGGGTGCTGAGCACCCAGCACAGCCCTGGAAAATGGCCAGGCCAGGCCTGCTGCAAAGCAAGGGTTGCAGTGAGGGCCAGGAATAGAACCCAGGTCTCCTGACCAAGAAGCTCCTTCCAGCCCGATAAGCAGGTGGCCACAAGCTGAGCACGAGACGGGGCTCTGATTAGATATGGGGCACTGAGTGAACATGGCACTGGGGAGGGACAGCTTAGCATCTGGCCTGCCCAGGCAGGCAGGAAGATGCTTCCTCAGGACGTTTGCAGATGCCAGGCCTCAAGCTTGAATGCCTGGGGAGCAAAGAAAGAAGCTAGGAGTATGCCCGTGCTACCACTTTGTTTAATGGCACTGCATTCACAATGGGACAACCAGCTGATGTTGGCATAGCAGAGCCACACTGAGCAAGAGTTACAAGAACAGAGATGAGAAGCCCTGGAAACAGCACTATAAATGCTGAGCATGAGTTCTTCAGTACTAGGAAAACCCAGAAAGCAGCACAGACATGCCCAGAGCATGCAGTGGTGATGGACCCTGAGCTGGGGAGGAAGCACCAGCCCAAGCACCTGCCTGCAGGACGCAGCACCCCAGGGTGGCACACTCTGCCTAGCCCTGCCACATGAACCCCTGCTCACCCAGACAGGGTGGGGAGAGATGCAGGAAACAACTTTCCACAGGTTTGAATGAAGGTCCATCACTAGTCACCATACAAAGGCAAGAGTGCTTATCCCACATCTCCAAACTGCTTATCCTGTGACAGAACAAAAGGGGAGAACAGGCTGCCTTGCTCAGCCACCACTGTCACACCAGACAGTTGTTTTCCCCTGGCTGCATATACCTATGAAGCCCAGTAGTTGGCAAGAAGGTACCCAGGAGCCTCTCATCTTGTTTGCTTCAGTGAGGCAAATCCCTCAGTGAAGGGATGAAGACTTCTTTGCCCAGAGACTGCTGGGGATATGAACAGTACCCAGGGCCTGGGAAATCCTCCATTCTCTGAGGCTGCGTAGCACAGATAATACAGCAACAGCAGGGAGCTCTGGCATCAGCCAGCCCTGGCCCTGCTTAACTCAGGAGTCACAGCTGCAGTGGAGGAAACACTCATGTCATTAGGAGAAAATTAATTAGCCAGTTGCCTTAATAGCAGCCCTGTGTCAGCAGGGAGTCTAGTCTCCAGTACAGTGAGCTGGGGGGAGTCTGGACATCAGGAAATCTGCCCAGCCCCAGGCAGCCCCCAAGCCTTCTGGCTGTGTAGCTGCTGGTTTCATGGGCCATGGGCTTTGGAGGATGCATCCTGCCCTGAGCAGTGGCAGTTTAGGTCACACCAGGTGGGCATGTGCCCTGTCCCTGTCCTGAGCAACCCCCTCAGGACATGGCCTAAGACCTGAGCAATGCTGAGCCATACAAGAGGAGCCCCACAGAGTGTGGCGAGAATGAAGGCTGTGCAGTGGAAACTGCTGCAGCAAGAACTGCATCTGCCCACTGAGAGGGGCTCAGTGGAAAGGAAAAAAGGAGGGAGAAGGGCCTCTGCTTTAAATTATCTCTGCTCCTCTTTGCCAGGAGAGATGGGGCCAAGGAGATGAAGGCGGTGAGTGGTTCACCCCTGCCCAGCAGGTCAGGGCTTGGAAGGGCAGCAGGGAGGCATGATTCACCCCATCTGGGTTTGGGAAGAACATGTGCAGAAATGGCATTGAAGACCAATGCCATGACATGATGGGGCTGGACAGGAGGTGCAGGGCTGGTCGTTACCCCATGCAGCTGGAGGTACTACCCAGAGGAGAAGACTGAGCTGTGGCTCAGTTCTAGGTGCAGGAGAACTGGAGTCATCCAGCCAGCGTGGGGTAGGATCCATCCACTCCCCCTCACCCTGGGCAAACAAGGGGGGAAAAAAAATCATGGCAAATTGTCCACGGGACTCTGCAAGCAGACACACTGCCCGCCTGTGTGTGCAGCCCTGCCAGCTGACAGACAGGGCTTTATGCTGCTCCTAGCCCTGTGCTGTCCCCTCTGCTTGCAAGGCAGCTCAGCACAGGAGGAAAAGGCAACAAAATGCCCAGGCCAAAATTACTTCAAGTTTTTATTTGTGAGGCTGACGGTGCTGGAGGAAGTGGATTTCCGCAGGCAGCAAAGAAAGGCTGTATTGAGAGGCTGCTGTGGGCAGAGCATGGGGGATGTGGCAGCCTGAGCCCCTCTATGGCCCCGCAGCAAACCTGGCTGGGGAGCAGGAGCAGGCACTGCTGGAAGGGGGAGCAAAGAAGATCTGTGCCAGAGGCAGGGCAGAGACCAGCTCATGGAGCTGGGACAAGTCTGGTTCTGGGCCGGCCGACTGTTGACTTTTGGGCCAATCTGCAGGCCAACCTTTCCCCTCCATTACTGTATGCTGGGATTCTCTGGTGTCTCATTAAGTGTTGTCCTTGCTATGAAGCAGTTTTTTCTTGCTGGCATCTCTTCCATGGCATCTATTTTCACAAAACATTTTCTCTCTCAACTGTGGCTGCAATTAGCATATGGACCCAAAAGCCATGAGGATAAGGGCCAGGCCAGCTGCACTGAGCCCATTTCCTGAGGCTGTGCAGCGACTTGGGATTGAGATGCTAAGCATGAAAGATGCTAGAAAAAAACAGTGCAACTTTAATTCTGGCATGTCCCAGCAGTGTGAGTCTTGGACTTCACAGCAAGAGAGCCTCTGTGAGCCAGCTGGGGCAAGGGGACTCCCTAGGGGCACCCCAGTGTGCTGGGGCCAGGCAACACTGTGAGACATGGGGCCAGTACAGACGGTGGCAGCCCTGAGCTCCTCCTCTCACAGTGGAAATATCGAGTCATTCCTCTGCCAGTGGCTGGTCACCTCCCTGCACCCCATCACAGTGCAGCCACCGTGGCAAAGGGAGCACCCAAGGCTTTGCTCACATAAAGGGGGCTGGTTTGGAACTACTTCCCCATACTCAGCCTCAAACCCAGCCAAACCGCACCCAGCACCCAAAACCTCAGCCAGACCACTGCTCTCGGTTCCAGGGTTCAGCCCCACAGGCACCTACACTGGGGTTCCGACACAACAGTTTCTGTGTATCCCCCCTTGGTCTGCAGCTGTCGTAGCGCTGTGATCTGACCAGGGCTTTTTCTCAGCCATAAAGACGAGGAAACACATTTGCTTTCTGAGCCCCAGGTAAGCCCCTAAATGCCAGCTCTGACTTTGTCACTGCCAGGGTCATGGGGGATGACGACAGCCCCCTGATTCGGGGCACGCTCCCAGCCACGCAGCAGGGCTCGGAAGAGTGTTGGTGGACGGGGCTGTCAGCACCACGCTGCAACCGCGCCTGCCCACGTGGGGACATGTTGCTCGTGGAGCCGAGTCGAAATAGAACCCGAGACAGGCTGCCTGGGGCCAGGGTCTGGCTCCTGCTCCGTCCCGGACACCGCTATCGCCTCCTCTCCCCCAGCATGACCGGGCGGGCGCCCTGTGCCTGCAGGGAGGTGGCAGAGCGCGGGCTTTGTCTGGGGTACCCTCGGTGGGAAGCTCAGCAGTGGCTCGTAGGCACCCAAGAGCTGCAGGGTGGGAGAAAGGGGGCTCGCAGGGCTGTAGGCTGGTGTGCGAGCGCCTCCGGACTCCCCTCCTTGAACATCCCCTCGTGTTCCGCGCTGGGCTGGGAAGGTGAAGCCGGCGCGGCTCCGCTGGCGGGGGTGCAGCGCTGCCTGCAGCTGCCTTGTATGGGCAAGGCCGGGGCAGGCGGCCTCGCTGCTGCCTCGGCGCGGGGCTCTCCCACCCACCCACCGAGCATCCCTGCGCGACCTTACCTGCCGCCCGCCGCAGAGACGGCGCCCGGGGCCGGGGGCACTTCGCCCGAGTCTCAGGGCCAGCCCCGGGGCGCTGCTCCCCGAAGGTTTTTGTTCCCTGGGTGGGCTCCCCAGACCTTCCCCCAGCCCCACCAACGGGCGGAGGATCCCGGGCCATGGCGCTGCCCCGACGGCTGTCCCCACCGCTGCGCTCCCCGCCACGGCGGGACCCCTCGGGCCGTCCCCCTCCGCCCCGTCCCCCTCGGGCGGCCGCCCCCGATACCTGGCAGAGCGCAGAGCAAGTAGCAGGCAGCGGCGAGGCGTAGCAGGGCGCACCGCGTCCCCTCCATGCTGGGCCGATCCGCGCTGGCTCCGCCGGCGGCACCGGGGCGGCGCCGGGGCGGGACGGCGGCCGGGGCGGGGCGGGCAGCACGTGGTCCAGCCCCGGCTCCGGAGGCGCGGGGCCGCTGCCACCCCCCGCACTCCCGGCACCCCTCGCACCCCGCTCCGACCCCATCGTCCTAATTCCGACTCTGCACCGTTCCTTCTACTCCCGGTCTGGAACCCTCTCCCTCTGCTTCCGGCGGAGCACTCCCAGTGCGGTCCTGGTTCGGGCCTCAGCACCCTCGGTTCGATTCGGCACTGTCCCCAGCATCACTGGCTGGTCCCCGGCACCCCCGGTTCGGGCAGAGCACTCTTGGTCCAGTCCCGCACCGGCTGCGGCATCCTCGGACCGGCCACCCTGGTCCAGCTGTCCTCCCGGCCCTGTCCTTCTCTGTCACAGACATGCCTGGTAGAGTCCTGGTCCACCCTGTCATCTCTTATTGGCCCATGATTTCGGTCCAGGCCCTCACTATCCCCCAGTCTAGTCCCTCGGACCCCTAGTTGAGCCTGGCACCCCCAATTCTGCACCATATGGGGATGGGGATAGTAGCCAAGCCTAACATGGGCCTCTGTACCGTTTCAAGGTATCCAGATCTGTGGGCACAGGCAGATGCAGAGCTGCTTCAAGCACCCCTGGCTACTGCCTTGGCCAGAGCTTGGCCAGGTGCTCAAGATGCCATGGCTGGCTTTTCAGGACACCCTGCAGCCCATAGGGTCACTGCATATCGTGGCCCCACACCCCTCCTAGCTTCCTGGGGCCTGGCCAGCCGGCCCCATCCAGGCATTGTGAGGGCTGAGCCAGCAGCCATCCTTTAGAAATCCGATTGCTTTCTTCTGGTCAGCATTTCTGAAGAAGAAATCCCATTAGGAAGCTGGCAGTAGTCAGACACCCAGCTAGGCACCCTGCACCCAGGTTGCTCTCCTAAAGGACCAAAACCTCCCTGGCAAATGCCTTGTTTTGGTGCTTCTTCCCTGACTCCAGCTGGAGTGAGTTCCCCTGCCCTGCCCCATCTGCTCTCACAAAAACTACAGGGAGGTTTGGGACTCCTCTGATCTGGGAAGGTGTCCTTTGCCTGTAAGCTGTAAAGAACACAGGGCTCTGGAGGCATCCAAGAACACCATGCTATGTGTTCTTTGCTGACCCTCTCTTGGGATGCTTTGGCAGAGGCAGGGCTGTGGGTCTCTTTCTCCTTCCCAATATCCATGTCTGTAGTACCACTGGGCAGAGGAGGAAGGCAGAAACAGGTAGTTTTGTTCTCTGAGAGGTCTTGCCTCCTTCCTTCCCCAATCTGGGGCTCTTTACTAGCTCCTGCCCTCAGTTCAGAGACAGGTAGAGGAGCAGAGGGCTGGTGTGGTGCAGAACTCACCATGGCTTTTACCAGCTCTCAAAAAAAGGAAAGAAATTAAATCTTGGCCCCTCATTGGAAATGTGTTTCTAGATGCTTGCTACTTATTGCCACCAAAACTAATTGTGCCATTTTCTGCCATCCTGGTAAGGCAGAAGTAGTTAGGCTTGTACAGTTTTCCTACTTCTAAGGGGAATTATTTTAAGTGCCTTTACAACTTTTTGGTAAGTTACAAGAGTCTTTCCCTCTCCCCAGATGCTGCAGGGCTGTGTGGCAGAGCAAAGCCTACTTTGCACTAGACAGCTTTGGGCTTTTGGCACCACAGTGTGCATCACCCAACCCATCTCCTCAGAGCCTGCCAAACCTCACCAGTGAGGGATTAGGGCATTTCTACCCTCCCCAGTACCCATCCCTGAGGAGGACATGAGCTCTGGGGTATGTTGGCACTGCTGGCTGTGACTATGGCTCACAAGTGTGTCCAACACCTGCAAGCTTCTGACTCACATCTTTCTTCTGATTTCTCTCTGGAGATGCTGAAACGAGATCCATCTCATCTGGCTTATACATAGTGGCTCTCAGTCGTCAAGGTTACCAATGTCTCTGCTTTAATTAAGCATGTAGACATTGCATGGAGTATCTGCAACAGCTGGGGGACAAGGAGAGCATCGGGCCGGTACTCCCCAAGGGGTTTGTGAGCAGCACGATAAACCTGGGCAGATGAGCCCCCCTGCAGGTCACTGCTATTACTTTAGCCGGTCTTTACACTCATTAGGATTGTGATTAACACACTAATGAGGCACCTTCAGCTCCCCGTAGCATGGAAGGGGCGGATGAGAGCAAGGAAATCGACTGCATCAGCATGATGGTGTTTTTACAGTGCTCCTCTCCCACTCTGGAGAAGAGAGGAAAAAAAAGGGGCACCTCAACATCCTGCTTGTGCATGGCCACTTTCTCATGAAGCAAGCAAAAATATTCCCCTCAGAGACCAGGCAACAGCTCCCTATGTCTGTGTGGGCTATATAGGGGTTACAGAGGGGCAATATAAGGGTTATACAGGGGTTCTGACGTGATCAGGGAGTAGTTTCCCTGGGCTGTTCTCAAGAAAGACTGAAGGTCTGGGTAGCAACAAGAGCTAAGGACTTAGAATAACTTCTGAAAGAGTTTTGTGCTAAATAAAAGAGAAGCATAAACTTCTGCCAGTGTCATGCTCTCTCTTGCAGTGGATTTATTTAGCTCCTGTCCTTTTGTTTCTGGCTGGCAGCCAAAGCAAGGCACAGGACAGAGATGATAATGTTGATTATGTTAATTTAATAGGAAGGAGCAGATAATAGAAAATAAGTGAGTGGAAAATAGTGGCAGCAAATGGTCTGAGGGGAAGTAAGCGCATATAGGTAAGGAGGGAGGGAGATGTTGACCCTGGGAGAGATGTGAAAACTCAGTGCTTGGGCTGTGTCCCCCAGCCTGGGGTATGACACAGGCTGACCATCCCTTGAGTGAGCACAGCAGTGGCATGGATTTGGTCTCACTGCCACTGTCACCTCAGCACAGACCTGTGCAATCTGAAGAGTGATGACCTTTTCACACAGCCCAGAGGGGAGTGGTCAGAGCAGTAGGAGCCCTGAGCCCTGGGATGGCAGATGTGGGAATGTGGGTGGTTCACTGGACTCTGGGCTCATGTAACTCATCCTTTTTCTTGTGCTTCACTGTCTGTGTCCTCCCTTTGCTACCAGGTACTGGAAGCACCACTGATGCACGTTTCATCCTGCCCTTGTAGAGAGCCTGCTCTGTGCCACCCTGCACACCTGCTTTTTCAGGAGGTCCAGGCATGATGAGAACTGGTCTTGAGGAAGACAGGACAATATATCACCCTCAGACATCTGCTTTCTCACTCTCCAGAAGCACTTTACTGTGGGGTGGGCAGAGGGGCTGCTCATAAAGGAAGACAGTTTGGCACTTGGAGGGATTTTCAATTCTCAAGGGATCTGGTAGGCAACTGACTGGAGCAGAAGAGCTAATCAAAGGTGAGTCACTTCCCCCTGCCCCTCCCCAAGGTTGAAACATGAAACCAGCCTTTTATGAAAGGCAAATTAAATCACACAAGGCAGAGCCAAGAAAAAAGAATTTATCAAAGAGAAGAAGATGCTGCTGGGTGACTTACAGGCAGACAGAGGGAGCATTTGCTCAGCAGCCCGGGATATTGCATCTCCTCTGTCACACCTCCAATACAAAGAGCACTGCCATTCATCTATTTTTAATAACAGTGACGCAGGCAGTGAACCTGAATTCAAGGCTGAGAGCTTGTCTCCTTCCCCCTGTGTATCTGTCCTGACTCATCTTCCTTTCCAAGGGCCCTTCACAGCTTCTCAACGCAGCAAAGGAAGAAAGGAAAAACAAAACTGAAGGGAGAAAAAAGGTCAGGGAGCAAAGCATCAGAGACTGAGAACTGTTCAGGGAGAGGAATAATAAACACTGTGGCTTTGCTGTCTCAAGAGTCTGTGGAAAATCAACTGCTAGGAGACCTGAATGTATACAGGGCCAAGCTGATCCAAGAGTGGGATCTCTCAGGCAGCCAAACAAGGATCCAGTAGCAGCTGGATGCTTTTAGGTCAAGCATTGCAGAAAGTTCAGGCTGAAAGAAGCAGGGGCAGAAGTGAGGATGTGCAAGCCCAGGGTGGCAGTAGGGAACAAGCTGAAGAGCTCTGCTCTGCCAGAAATCTCTGATTTCAGTGCCCACATGGGGCTCTGTGCCACTGTGATTGTGGAGGAAAGGGCAGCGAGTGTGAGGAGTGCAACAGGAGGGGAGGCTGTTCTGCAGCAAAAAGCTATACTTTCATTCCAGAGAGGAGTTGGGGTGCAAGGACAGTGCACCAGGCAATGCAGGAACCCTTTTGGGTCTCGGTATGAGGCAGGAGAGGTGGGCCCAAGCTCTTCCCAATCTGTATTTCTGCTAGTGGGTGTTACTGTGAGGATGCTTTTGTCACATGTTTAAAGTTTTTCCCTACAAAATCAGTATTTTGGTATCAGTCAACCCAAAAACTTAGGGGCTCTCGAGAATAGCCTTGCCCCAGGCCTGGGTCTCACCCTTTGCCCTGCCACTCCTATAGGCTGGAGCATGGTCTGACAGGTTCTCCCTAGGTCTGAGGCCACCCAGGCATGGTAACATGGGATCAGTCCTGGCTCACCACATGGCTGGGAACATTGTGGAGCAGGCTGGAGCAAGTCCTTGCCCACAGTACCCCTATGAGCTTGGCTATAGTCATGCCACTACAGGCTCTGAGTTGAATCCAGGACAGCAGATGGCTATGATGAACGGGCAGGGGAGCACAAGACCATGGTGCTGGTCTCAGCATGGCAGTTGCCTAAGTGCATATATCCATCTGCCCCAGCACAAGCCCTCCCTAGTTCCTGAGGCAGGGTGTCTGGCACTGCTGCCAGCCTCCCAGCTGGGTTCTGCTCAGCCTCTTGGAATAGGAACATGAAAGAAGCTCTGGCAATCTCACAGTTGCCAGGTCTCGCGCAGAGATGTGCAGTGCCAGGTTTGGGCTGACGTGGCAGCACGGCTTTGTGCACGAGGGCATGCTGGTTACCTTGTCAGCACCAGTGGTGAAACAGAATCGTTAATCCTGTTCTTCATCAGCAGGAATGTAAATCCTCATCCAGAGGACAGCATGTAGGCAGCCCCACAGAGCCCCACTTGCTGCCAGGAGGATGGTCATGGCATGACAAGGAGCCTACCATCCAAGTGCAGCTGCAACTATGCTTTTCCCTGCTGAGAACTGGTATAAATCAGAGCAGCATTTGACCAATCCTATCTAAAGAAGGTGTTTTTCTTTGATGGGCTTCATCACAAAAATATTTAATGAGTTGAATGACTAAAATGCCCAATCTCATCACAGTGCTGTGAAGTTAACTCACTGTATTAGTTCCCTGGAAAGGGAGAGAGAGAGTCCCTGTTGCCTGACACTTACTTAGTTCTGGAGCCCAGAAGACCCCTCTGTCAGGGAAAACACCTGCTCTGCTACAGTAGAAGCAAATTTAGGTGTCTGCTGTTGGGAAGGAGAAATCTCCCAACTTCTCTCCTCTGGGGCATTTCCAAAGCTGGAGGAAGGGAATTCCCCCTCCTGCCTGCTCTCACCCAACTTCTCTCATGTCTATTTTTATTGCCACCCTGTGAGTTAACCCATGGCTGCTCTTTTGCCAAACCGGTTACATTTAAAAGGCCAAAGTGATCTGGCTGGATCTGAGAGCAGAGAAGAGCAAACCGCAAGCCACAGTGCTGGCTTTGGAGTGGCTGAATATTGTATGGGGCAGCCAGCCCGGGGGCAGCTGGGGGAACGGGAAATACCCGCCATAAGCACAGCTTCCTGCGGTATGCACAGGCTGTATTACCCTTCTGGGAAGAAAGAGAGAGATCGTTAGGACGAAGTACACTGTGACACCTGCGAGGCTTCGCCTTTGATGAATCTTTTTGATGAGTCTTCTCTCTCTAGGAAACAGGAGGAAGACCACAAAAGTCACTTGTCTTCTGTAGATTTTGTGGCCACAGATTTGCCAGGGTGCTTCTGGCAGCTGCGAGGAGGGACGGTGTGCTTTCTCCCAGATTCTGCTGCTGTTGCACAGGCACACACAGAGGCACAGACACAGACACACACAGAGTCAGCAAACCCCATGGTTTTGCAATTTAAAAATGTAGGCTTTACCGTTGAGATAAAGCCTCAGGAAAAGTCTAGCTTATAGGAGTATCTTATTTCCCTCTCAAAACAGGAGTCATTAGTGACATACATCTCAGGACCTCATGCGATGTTATACTGAAATACCTTATGAATGTTTCCAACTGAGATTTAAACTGAGTCACATCGGTGTATTTTAATGACGTTACTTGGGATCAATGCACTTGCACACTTGCAGGCCAAAAGCAGAGACAACGTGTATCATGTTTGGGAAGCAGAGAAGAGGTGAAATATGTGCCGAGAAACTGGGGGGGCGGGGGGAAAGTTTCATTTGCTTTGGTGTTTAGCTCACAAAAAAGAGAAGTAATAACAACCTACCACCAGATGTCGCCTTGAAGCTAACTAATAGCGTCCAAAGCGGCGGCGACGAGCGATACCGGGGGAGAAGCGCGGTGACACGAGGGGTACTGGGGGTTCTTTAACGAGATGGCTGCACCCTGGTACAGCGAATGACCACGGAGATGGAGATGTTTCAGAGTTGGCTGTGTACAGTCTTTTCAACTTGCTTAAATCAATCCTAGCAAGATTTAAAGCGCTGTAACTTTGAACCATAACATTCGAAAACGTAGTCTTGCTGAAAACCCCACTCAGGATCTCAGTTCTGCTTTAACAGATGACACCGATGGGTCTGAGTAGTTCCATCTGCCTTGACCCTGATTAAAATATGATGGATACGATAATAATTGTTTAATGGCTTAATTACAAAAGCTTTGCTGCACCCTGTGTTTCAGCTGTCATTAGAATAGATGTTTGCATATGGCTGATACTGACATAAAAGAGTGTGGGAAAATTTCCCATGAAGGAAATCCAGAAGGAAAATGAAAGAAACAGGACAAATTTTTTACTCCTACACAAAGTATTTTCAATATGTTACCTGTGCAGAAATTAGTACTCTTCCTTTCTTTCTTTCTCTTTCTTTCTTTCTTTCTTTCTTTTTCTTTCTTTCTTTGTTTCTTTCTTTCTTTCTTTCTTTCTTTCTTTCTTTCTTTCTTTCTTTCTTTCTTTCTTTCTTTCTTTTTCTTTCTTTCTTTCTTTCCTTTCTTTCTTTCTTTCTTTTTCTTTCTCTCTCTCTCTTTCTTTCTCTTTCTTTCTCTCTCTCTTTCTTTCTTGCTTTCTTTCTTTTTCTTTCTTTCTTTCCTTTCTTTCTTTCTTTCTTTCTTTTTCTTTTTCTTTCTTTCTTTCTTTCTTTCTTTCTTTCTTTCTTTCTTTCTTTCTTTCTTTCTTTCTTTCTTTCTCTTTCTTTTCTCTTTCTTTCTTTCTTTTTCTTTTTTTCTTCCTTCCTTCCTTTCTTTTTCTTTCTTCCTTTCTTTTTCTTTCTTCCTTTCTTTCTTTTTCTTTCTTCCTTTCTTCTTTCTTCCTTCCTTCCTTCCTTTATTTCTTCCTTCCTTCCTTCCTTCCTTTATACCTTCCTTCCTTCCTTTATACCTTCCTTCCTTCCTTTATACCTTCCTTCCTTCCTTTCCTTTATACCTTCCTTCCTTCCTTTCCTTTATACCTTCCTTCCTTCCTTTCCTTCTTTCTTCCTTCCTTCCTTTCCTTCTTTCTTCCTTCTTACTTCCTTCCTTCCTCCCTCCCTCCCTCCCTTCCTTCCTTCCTTCCTTCCCTTTCTTTCTATATAGAGACAGTGTCCCTCTAGGCTTGGGTAAAATCCTGAGACTACATTCAATCAACAAATTGAAAAGTAGATATTTTAATCCAACCGTAAGGCTAAATCTCTGTTCACTATTATTTGTAGAGTTGGTGCTAATGTTTCTAGCATGAAACTTCCTCAAGCACATTTTGGATCGAGCTGAGGAGATTAGATGTAAGCTTAATGACAAAGGATAATGAGAAAACATGCTACATGATGGTGTAGTAAGGGTGAGCAATGCTTTCTTGTTTGATACCTATTTCAGTTACAACTCTGCTGGTTTTAACTGTTTGGGATTTGGCTATTCTATCCAAGAGTCTGCAGCAAATGAGCTTTGTTTCTCAAAGAGTTTCAGTAAAAATTTATAGCTCAGCTTTTGCCAAATATGAAGTCAGGGTAAAAATCAGTCCCTTGCCAATGTAAAACAAAACCAACCCCCCTCACAGCCATTTAATGAGATGTTCTTGTCCTGCCGTGCTTTAGAAAGGATACTCGAAGTTTGGCAGTGTATCCTAGCAGGAAGAAAAGTATCTCTTTCTGTACCTGTTACAGGCTGCCTACATGTGGGTAAGTTATAATTTGAAAAATAACAGTCTGTATGCAAAAAAATCACAGCTGGGCAGCCAAAATCTCAGAATGTGAGATGTATTAAGCAGGCAACAGGCAGGGACTCGAGGGGCCGAGCAGGACGTTTTGTGCAGCCTGCTGCTCCGATGCTACCAATACCACGGCTGGGGTGTGGGCAGCTGGTGAAAAAGGGAAGAGTTCGAGTAAAATGCTGAAGTTGCAAGACCCAGAGGGAGGAATAGGCCAGAACAAGGGATGAATCCTGTGGGAAACTTAGTAGGAGGGGAGGTAATGAGAGGTAATAGCAGCAGGGATGCCGTCACGGAGCCCAATTAAGGTCACTTCACAGCCGGGTGTTGCCCCAGCTGTCCATAAATGACTCTGCGGGCGGAGGAGTGAGGGCTGGTGGCGGAACTAGCTGTGGTGCCAGTTGGGCTTTAAGGCGAAAAGCCGGCAGGACCTGCAGCACGGATGCCCGAGACGGCAACATCCGACGTCCGCGATGAGGCCCGCGAGCCGCCACGCAGCCCCTTCCGAAGAGGACGGGAGTTATCGAGCTCCTCGGCCGGACAGGCAGTCACCGGCAGACGGCCATCCGCTGACTCAGACCGCTGGGACTTCTCCGCCGCCGACTTCTCCCTCTTCAGTGCCCCGGCCGCCGTTGCCATGGCACCCGCGCACGGCCTGCTGGGACCCGCTGACCCTGACCCGGGCCCGATGCCCTCAGCGCTCGTTGGGGTGCCCGTCCCGCTGACAGCTTCACGCCCACCACTGCCTATAAACATTCGAGGATTGGCTGTTCCGCCCGTCCGTCATCACGCGCACCACACTCCTACTGGCTAACTCTCTTATTTATAATTCGCCCTCAACAGCTGGCCAGTGAAAGCGAGGCGCCCCTAGCAACGCCTCTCTTTCTTTCCTGCCATTGGCTCTTGTTCTTTTCTCGGGAGTTGTTCTCCCTCACATGGTTGGTCAAGCTGCCTGCCTTTCAAGTAGCTTGTAACCAATTAGAAAGGGGCACTCACGTAGACTATCTGACATTCCTTCCACCCGCCTCTCCTTTCTCCATTGCCTGAGCGCTACCGTCCATCTAGCTTTGCCAGCCGCCGATTAGCTGCTGGGGAGGGGCGGCTCCTGGTCGGGTGCCGCCCCGGCGCTGTGGGCGGCTCGGCGGCGCCGCTCACCGGGGGGAGGGCGGACGCGTGAGGAGGAGGTGGCAGCGGGGGAGGAGGAGGAGCCGCGGCGATCACGGCTCCGGGTCCCGCAGCTGGGCTCTCTCCTCACATGGGGCCCCCTCGTTTGCTGCAGCGGCGAGGCAGACCCTCGCCGGGTTACTGAGGGGCCGGCGGGCTGGCCGCGAGTGGGGTATGCGGCCATGAGAGCCCGCGCCGGCCGCAGGCCCTGCTGGCGCCGCCGCTCAGGTAACGGCCGGCGCGCTGCGGGTGAGGGCGCGAGCAGAGAGCGGGACTGGGCTCGCGTTTCTGCGGGGTGACCGGCGAAGAGGTGGCCCTTGGGGGCGGGGGGCACCCACTGGAGGGGATGAGGGAGGAGAGCAGCCGCTTCGGGGAAGGGGCAGCCGGCGGGGTTCCGCCGCCTCTCCTCGGCAGTGCGGCGCGGTGGGTGCTGCGTGCTGAGCAGGTGCGTGAAGGGGCTGCGTTCGCGCCGGGGGCGAGGCGTGAGGGCGAGCGAGTGCTGCAGAACGCCCGAGCGCTGCGGGGAAAGCCGGCTGCGCAGACCTGTGCCCTGATCCGGGGGCAAGGGTCTGCCTCGGCACGGCTGGGATCTTTGCCCAGCTGCGTGAGGATTGCCTTGACGATGGTCACTTTGCCAAGATGTGTGAAAACCTGACTCGGGTTTTGCTATTTTAAGTGCTACCCTGCAAGAACGCATGAATCAGGCTTTAATGATAGGCTTGACTGTTGAGGTGTATGTGCACATATGTTTGCTTTCTGGCCGCCAGATGAAAGGTGCTGTATAAATGCAAGTGATCACTCTTAACGTTGCTTTCCTTTGAGCGTCGTGGGAACTATGTTCCCTTTAAGTGCAGGAGATCTTCCGCTTGTGTATTCCGATAGGTGTACATGGATAGTCGGAGCTAAAATTTCAAGAGTGTTGAACTGAATTTTATTGAAGTTTCTGGTTGTCCCCCTAGAAAAGCCTTGCAGCTGCTCTTTAAGCTAATTTATGAGACTCTTTATGCTTCATCTGAAATTATTACTACTTTTAGTAGAGATCAGAGTTCCAGCATATTATATTGTCTGCAAAATCAATAGACTTACAGTTCTATGGACTTAATTAGGCAGTGGAATTTACAACCTAAGATAAGATTTTTATATGAGAAACTCAGCTATGCCCAGTGGATTAGCCATAAACCTTTCCATTTAGTCATCATCTTTGGAAATGATTGTTGCATGCTGTGTCCTGATAGGCCAATAAAAATGTCATTTCTGACTCTTGAAGAAGTGTGCTGTACAGCTGTAGACATGGCTGTGTGATTCCATTGTCCAGTTTGGTTTGTCTTCATGCAGAACGTGAGCAGCTTGAACTGAAGGCACAGAGGCGTGATCCCTGTACGTGGTGGCAAGCGTGCGCTCTCCTGTGTTCTTTCCTTGGAATTTGTTTTGTGCTGTTTGATTAGGATGAACTGCTGGCAGTGTGAGTGGAGCAGGAGGTAGAGATGAGGCAAACCTTACTTCAGGGCTTAATGTTTTTTTATAACTATGGAAGGAGAAAGTTGGTCCAAATGAGGTGTTCTGGTGATACAGGCCTCCTGTGACCTAGTTATACTCTCCAGTCCTGTGCTTGTGCCATTGCAATTCTTTATGCAAACGATTTCACAAATTCATGAAAGAAATGCAGGGTTAGAAGGGAGAGGACTGTTGCTTCTGTGTCTGCTGCAGAAGAGAATAAAGCTTGTGGTTCAGTTGCATCATAGGTTGTCTTTCTGTATTCTTCCTGTAGCCACGACCCATGCATTTGCACAATGGCAAAGTGTTTTATTGTATACTTGCAGCATGGTATCTTGCAAGCTGGCATTAAAAAAGTGCTCTTCTAGGCAATATCAAGAAAGGGTAACTTTGTTTGTTTAATAAAACAAGCCCTTTCCCTGCATATTCACTCCCTAATGTATTCATTTGAAGTTGTGTATTTATCATTAAGTACATCTAATGATCAGCACACTGGCTCCATCTGTTGTCTGTTGCCAAGTGCCCTTTCTGACTTAGGTAGTCTAAGCTTCTTTTCATATGGTCCTATCACTTTTTTTTTAAGTTGAACAGGTTTCTGGTAGTGGCTAAGACACTTTTTGATTGCCTGATTGGTTGCACTGTAGATCTGTAATAGCTCTTGCAACCAGGAGTCGAGTTAGTTGAGGTAACTTGCCTTTTGAAGGCTGACTTTGTGCACTACGGAACTGTAGCTCAAAAACTGAGTTACTGTTCTTCCTTGGTACCCAGGGTGCTTCAAATTGATGTGTAAATACCAGCAGGCTCCCATGTCTCTAATACAACAGCAGATTTGGGAAGCTCTGCTCTCACTTCAAAAACTGGTGGATAAGTTAGTCAAGATTATGTTGTTACCGTCCCCTTTGTGCAGCCATTACCTGAAGTAAACACGGTACTGAGTGTTGCACTGTGACATGAAACCAGCTTCAGCTGTATTTTAAGGGTAGATTACAGAATGTGGTTTTAGTATTTGTATTTTCCCATAAAATATCATCTCCACAAGTATTGACTGCCTTGTGTGATGATGTGTAAATGTAAGGTTGTGTCCAGGAGAGGTTATTCAGGTATGCAACTCAGCCTGCTTACTTTATTTTCATCACCCTTTCAAGCATTCCTGCTTTCTTTTCTTGCCTTTGCTGTGTTAGATTGTCTCACAGGGCGCATCAAAACAACAGAAAATTGCTCCTTGTCTCCTGTGAGCCTCCCCCGTAAACCTGGCAGAGACTGAGGGGGAAATTTCTTGGTTATTGAGATGTTACAATACCTGTTGGTTTTGGAAGGCTTTGATCCCCTTTTTCTCCAGAGCTAGGCAAATGTCAGCCTGCTGACACCTGGAAGGCATGAGCTGCTTCTCAGTGTCTTTACTGAGCTCTGTTTTGTTAGGCAAACATAATATATTAAAATTACCCATCTGAAGCAGCAGCTGTGTATAGTACATGATCTACTCAAGTGATTATTTAACTCTAACAATGCTCTGTCACTAGGCTAGAGTCTGTCTGCATCGTGGACTGGAGTGACTAAAACCAGGCCAAGAGAGGATGTTTGTAAGGTCCTTCTATAGACGTTTAGTTTTACTTGGATCCTAGACACTGTTGGCAATTATATTATGGGCACAAGGATCAAGTAGTTCTCTGTTTATTTTGGGGTTTTTAATATTCCCTCTCCCTGCCTTAGTTATATTTGCCTTCTAAATATGTGTCAGATTATGCCTGTGCTTGTTGTAAATATTTCTGAACCTACAGCCGTGGCCCTGAATCCTGAACTCTGCAGTAAGTTAATGGCTAGCCTCTCTTACCGGTTTCAGACTTGGCCATAGTCACAGAATAAATGAACTGTTTGTTTCAGCTTAGCCTCTTATGGAGGTTTGTTTGCATTATAAAACCACCATGCAGTGGAACAGACTTGGAAGTTTCTGGAGCGGTGTAGTAGGGCTAACACAGGTCTCTTCTGAGGAATGTCAGCTCTAGTTGTGGGAAGTTTATGTTATGACAGTACTGGCTAGAGCTAGGAATTATCCCCTACAGGGCACACGAAATTAAAGCAAAATGTTATCTAAATGAAAATAGGAAAAGCTGGGATTTTCATCTTTGATTGCAGTGTCGTAACTAACACTATAAACCGGACCCTAAGATGTATCCTGTGGAAGCAGTGAAAAGTACTTGACCTTCAGAATGAGCTGGACCAAACACAGTGAAAGCTCTGATACTTGTAGCTACTTTGTCTGTAAATATTTGATTCTATCTTTCTCCCAGAGTCGAGAAGCTAAGCTGTGGACAAACCAAGGAACTTTCTCTGCTAGGGAAGTAGATAACAGCAGTTGAGAATAAAAATGTGAAATGCCTGGTTCTTTGTACCTGTTTAGTTTGATTCCTTGGGGTTTATTCCCAAATGTGGGCTTTTTGTGTTTTCCTTCCTCCCTCTTTCCCCCAGGCTAGTGACCTCAAAGTCATTTCAGTCTTTGGAAGACTTTGATTTAATCACATTCACATTCTTTCAAAGCTGTTCTGAAATTTGCACATTGCTACAGTGAATTACACACACCCACACACCCCCAACTCTCCCAAGTTGTTGTTTTGTTGGGTGTCACTTGCCGGCATCATTCCTTCATATTTTTGTAGTGTTGGGTTTTCAAGCTACATCAGCCTCTGCCTTTAAATAGTTAACTCTTGGCAAATGACTTATGTCAAAGCTTTGGCATCTTGTTCTTCAGAAAACCTTTACAAATTAATAACATGCATCCACGAGATTTATTGCTTTCCAGGCTGAATGCCTAGCGACCGTCTTCTGTGTCTAAAAATGGTTCTCGTCGTTAGGGCCATCTTTTAGGAAATGGTGAGTTTGACATTTGAGTGCAAATATGCACATATTTATAAAGATGCTGGGGACAGAAAATGTCTTAGTAATGAACTGAATTGGTGTGGTTTTTTTTTCTCTTTTAAAGGCTCTTGTTTTATACCCTGCAACGTTAAAGGGATGCTGCTAAAATGCCTTACTCAGGGGTGGGTTTTTTTGGTCTGTGAAGTATAAAACCTTAAGTACTGGTTAATATATGTCACCTGTTTAGTTCTACTTCGATGTGTGGGGTAGAACTTGATGTGTTGTTGGGGTGTTTTCCATCTTCAGATATTTGCAGGCTTAGGCAGTCAATTTGAAAGCCAGACCTCTTAATTATTAAACCGAAGAAATGCTGATAGTGTTGGTGTTTATAGTAATTTCTGTGATGAAAAAAATCAGTGCATTTGTGCACTGTTCTTAATATTATAGGAACATGTGGTGGTTTGGGGTTTGTTTTTTTTTTCTTCAAGGCTGTTTTGTGTTTGTTTGTTTCCCCACCCCCCGGCCCTCCCTCCACCCCCCACCCCTGCCCTTAAAGACATTAAAATGTGTCAGGGCATGAAGCACTCTGAAATAGTGCTTTTCAGTAATGTAGTAATAATACATGGGTGAGTAGAGCAGGTATGCATTTTGAGAGGTGTCTTTCTGAACAGTTTCTGTCCCAGCAGAGTGTGTTTTTGCCTTTATAAAGATGTCAGAAAAATTGGGTCTGAAAGCTGAGAACTTCTTGGGAAGTGGCTTTTAAAGAGTGTTTATTGTCTTTTTTTTCTGTGAATTGGCTATTGAGCACATCTTAACAGTTTTTAAGCTGATTTTTAATACCAAAAAAATACACCCCACTCAAACCTTTCAGTGGGTTGCAGGGTTTTTGCAGGGTAGTCTTGGATCCTGTTCAGTGCACTTTAATTAACCATACAAGGTAGTAAATTAAAGTACCTCAGACTGACTTGACAGTCAATTAAACCTTGGTTGATTTCATTGAGAATGTGATCATTAGTGTAATTGGCCAAAATGACAGGAGGCCCACTTGGAATTGTGCCCACTTGAAATTTTTTCCCTAATTCTGTATATGCAATCCTGGTCAGAATACTAGACAAATGGAGCTCTATCCTAATAATTTCCAAGAATTTCATGTGGCTGTCTGGAAAGAAGGCAAAAGTGGAGGAACGGGTTAGTTGGGAATCCAGATGGCAAAACCTTTTGGGGTTTAATGTTGTGTGAAGTACTTTGAATCTCTTCTTTCCTGGTGGGATTTGTGTAGAGTTTTGCAAAGTTCACCATGTGATTTCAATCAAAAGGACATGGATGTGTGAGGGAGAGTTAAATATGTTGAGAGACTAAGCTGAGAGCTGGCATTTGCATGCTTTAAGACAGAGTTAGGCTTTTCCTATTGTTTAATCTTGCTTACCTAACTTGGTGTCTTCACCTGGTTAAGACAACAGCACTCTCCCTTGTTGTGTTTTTACATACTCTGCTTTGCCTGAGAACCTAAACTTAACAGTCCTGGTTCATGAGTTGCTTTGGTTTCCTGGGCTGTAGTGTGGATGTGTTGCTTCAGTAGATTGAGCAGGGATGCCTAACAAGCTCCAGGGTCCACTTGGTGTGGTGTTACTGCGATACTGGAGTGTCAGACTGTGCATTTATGGGTCAAATGCTTGCTTCCTTCCTTCCTTGGAAAGTGTCTAGTGCATGTGGGTACTACTGTGATGCAAATACATGCTACAAAACTGTTTCTTGAATTACTGCAGGTTTTCTGGTCCATCTCCAAAGATACTTTCACCTCCTGTTCCAAAAAACTCATTTGTTAACACCGTGGGTTCCTGTCTATCCTCCTCCCGTAGACAGTTCTTCCTTAATCTCCTTGTACAGTAGCCAGATGATAGTTTGTTCCTTCCAGACCAAAAGGAATTATTTAAGCATGCTTTGAAAATTTCTGGGCATCTTCTCTATAGCTGAGTAGGTTCTCTGGGCTATTTTTCTCAGCTGGGGAAATATAACAGGCTTTAACTTCCTGTGGTGCTTCTGTACCGTTTCCAGACCCTCGAGGGCTCATGGGGCAAGAATATGAGGTCAGAAATTGGATCCTGATCTTCTGTGTGGCAGTTGGCCACCCATAACATTGGCCTATGTAGTGCTATCATCTGAAAAGTGAAGTAAGCTCATCCATGTGGGAGTCTGCATATAAAATTCCCTAGCAATACCACGGCATGGAATTCGATACAGATTTTCTTAATCAGGCCCTGGTAAGGCTCTTTTATACACACTGACTCCCATTTAGAGGGGTGAGTGTTAAGATGTTTGATGTAAACATCCTTGAAAAATACAGTGGTGTGGGTTTGTTTTATGTTTGTTTGCTTGGGGTTTTTTGTTGAGAAGAAACCCTCAAATTAATTCCACACAGTTCAACAGAGCTCACTTTTGAAGGCAGGGAAGGACTATGTGTTTCTGATGTGCTGGCACAGAGCATCTCTGAAAGACACACTGCACAGAGAACATGAGTGTATCAGCACTGCTATATATTCCAAGGACAGCTGGTATGCCTGCTTTGGAGAGGCTTTTCAAATGTAGGATATTGTTCAAGTTCTGTACATCTGTGTAAGTAGAAGTGTAATTGCCTGGCCTGCTCGCTGCTTTGTGATTATTTTGTCCACCATTTCTATTCTAAAAAGAAAAGTAGTGTTTCTGTCCTCTCCTTCCAGTTTTTCAGTCACCCTCAGGGGAAAGAGGAAAAAAAAAAGCCAAGCCACAACAGTCTATCCTCTTTGACTGCTCACTTTGTTCAGGTTTTGTAGGGGCTCACCAAATTGCTGTAAATGAACAGTTAAGTGTGGAAAAGAATAACCAGCTCCTGAGTCTAGGGTTTTAAGAAGGGGGGGGGGGGAAAGTAGGCCACCTGTCAAGTCTGCCAGTCCAAGCTGAATTTGATGGGCTCCAGAGTCATCCTGATTACTTCATCATCCTCTTAAAAAGAAAAAAACCCAACACCTTACTGTTAATTTTCTCACTTTTTTTTTCCCCCTTCTTCTTTCTCCTTTCCTTCTTTTCCCCGACTTGGCAAACGTAGCTTGTTTCCTGTGTTTTCAGTTGAACTGAAATTAATACAGCTTTGCAAAGTGTGTTTGTGGGGAGAGCTGTTCTGACAGTTTCCTACCAAAAATACTTTGGTTTTGTAGCAGAATTGTTGATGTTTTATGCCTTTGGGGGCTAGCTCTCTAGTGGGTATTAACTTGTGTTAAGGATTGGCCTTCGAACACTTAATAGGTGGAAAGTTCAAAGGGTTTGGTGCTCCAATTAATGTTATTGACAGTTGATAATTTTCCTTATGTCAACTAAAATTTGATCAGCTTTTCTATAGCTGGGAAGCCTTTGTTCAGTCTCTAATGTGCAATGGATTCTTTCCATAGTGGTAAGCTGGTCAGAGGAAGAGTTCAGTAGGTTGTCTGCCTTCACTGATGATGCTGGATGGTTGGTTGTGGTTCTGTTTTGTCCTTTCTTTCTTTTTGTCTACAGAGGAGGGCAACAAAGCTGGAGAGGGCTTTGGAGCACAAGCCCTGTGAGGAGAGGCTGAGGGAGCTGGGGTTGCTTAGCCTGGAGGAGAGGAGGCTCAGACGAGACCTTATTGTTCTCTACAACTACCTGAAGGGAGGTTGTAGCCAGCTGGGGGCTGGTCTCTTCTCTCAGGCAGCCAGCACCAGAACAAGAGGACACAGTCTCAAGCTGTGCCAGGGGAGGTTTAGGTTGGATGTTAGGAGGAAATTCTTCATAGAGAGAGTGATTGCCCATTGGAATGGGCTACCTGGGGAGGTGGTGGTGTTGCCGTCACTGGAGGTGTTTAGGAAGAGCCTGGCTGAGGCACTTGGTGCCATGGTTTAGTTGATTAGATGGTGTTGGGTGATGGGTTGGACACAATGATCTCTGAGGTCTTTTCCAACCTGGTTTATTCTATTCTAATCTATTCTACTTCGATACCTTCTGCCCTCCCCCTGCTTATTCCCTTGAAGTGTTGTAAGCTGTGTTGGTGTCCTGTCAAACTTACTAGATACATTTGCAGTGATCTAATCTCAGTTTCTTGTGTTTTAGGATCCAGCCAGAGTAGCGGAGACGGCAAATTACCTAAGATGTGAGCAGTCCTCCCTTAGCAAAGTCAAGTCTTGTTCTCAAAATGGACCGAAGTAAGCGGAATTCAATAGCAGGATTTCCACCACGCTTGGAGCGCGCTGAAGACTTCGATGGTGGCGCTGGAGGAGAAGGGAATGCGTCCCAGATTGGCAGAGTTTGTACCTCTTCGTACAGAGCCCTCATAAGTGCCTTTTCTAGACTCACTCGTCTCGATGACTTCACATGTGAGAAAATTGGCTCTGGCTTCTTCTCTGAGGTGTTCAAGGTGCGTGTTGAGTTCTTTCCTCTCTTTGTGTTGGTTGTTTCATGTTCGGTGCTGAGAAGGCACGAGAGCATCGGCTGAAGTACCTTGCACTGAAGTCAACTGTTTGTTCTTGTATTTGCTTTGCTAAGGATGGATGAGTGGTGAAGAACTTGCAAGTATTTCCTCTGTCACTCATCCAGCAGCTTTTTATCAGGTGTAACTTATCTGGGGAGTTGCACAGCCTATTTGGGAGGAAAAGTGAAACCAAATTTCCCCCCCCCCCCCACTTTGTTGTGTTTTTAACTTTTGGTTTCTGTCAATAGTATTTTTGCCTTCACGCAGTGCATTAAACACCACTGGCTATCAGTCCTCTGGGCTGTGAATGTCCTCAATTTATCTGCTTTAGTAGTTTTGTGGGATTGTACTCATACCTTTGGTACTCTTTGCCTGCCAGCCCTAGATGTATGTGTTAGGAGATCTACACATGATTACTGGATTTGAAACCACAATATTTATTGCAGTGAAGTTAAAACTAGCTGCTCTTCTGTTTCTTTTGCTGCTTTCATGCTATGCCTCTAACTCAAATAATCAGAGATTGCTTTGAACTAAATAGTATCATAGTATCAGTCAGGGTTGGAAGGGACCACAAGGATCATCTAGTTCCAACCCCCCTGCCATGAGCAGGGACACCCCACACTAGATCAGGCTGGCATGAGCCTCATCCAGCCTGGGCTTAAACACCTCCAGGGATGGGGCCCCAACCACCTCCCTGGACAACCCATTCCAGGGCCTCACCGCCCTCAAGGTGAAGAACCTCCTTCTCACATCCAGCATGAATCTCCCCACCTCCAGCTTCATTCCATTCCCCCTAGTCCTATCACTACCTGACATCCTGAGAAGTCCTTCCCCAGCCATCCTGGAGGCCCCCTTCAGATACTGGAAGGCCACAATTAGGTCACTTGGGAGCCTTCTCTTCTCCAGACTGAACAGCCCCAGCTCCTTCAGTCTGTCCTCATAGGAGAGGTGCTCCAGCCCTCTGATCATCCTTGTGGCCCTTCTCTGGACACCTTCCAGCACCTCCACATCCCTCTTGTAATAGGGGCTCCAGAACTGGACACAGTACTCCAGGTGGGGTCTCACCAGAGCTGAATAGAGGGGGAGGATCACCTCCCTTGACCTGCTGGCCACACTTCTGATGCAGCCCAGGATCTGATTGGCTTTGCAAGCAAATCTGATGTTGTCAGTGAATTGCTGCTATGAATCTGGGAAGTGGGTAGGATCTTTGTAAAACATTCTGTGAAACCATACAGGCAACTCCAGGTTTATAGTGCTGATGGTATTTCTGCTCTTCTGACTGTTCTGGGAGGGCTTATCATAGAGGAATAGGACATTGAGTTGTCTTCCAGGCTTTCAGGCATTGCAGAAATAATTTGTTTCCTTGTCCTAGTTCCTGATGTGAAACAAAGTCATCCTCCAAATTATTTCCATTTCAGCAAAGTGCCAGAAAACTTTTATCTCCATTCCACTACACTTCACATGGTCTTTTGTTTGAGAAATTGAACCCAACCCCCTCTTACCCAGCTTTATGGCCATGAATAGGTATGTGAGTCAGAAAATGAAAATTGCTTTGGTACCCAAAGGCATTCAGATCTCCATATATGACCTCTCTTCTTGTGTAAAGGCAAGTCACTCCACAGAAGTTTTTCTGTTTAGCTAGAGAATAAAATTCAGTTTCCACTAACTTAAGATTTTAGTTCATTTAGAGGGGCAGCCATGAAGAATTTTCCTTTGGGGTGTGTAGGATTACTTGGCTCTCTATAAAGCCAGCCTGTATACCAACTGAAAACAAAGGGTTTGTTTTGGCTTGTTTGGTTTCTGATTCTTTTTTAGCTGTTTGGAAAGCCTTCTGTAGTGCATTTTGTAGCAACTGTTTCTATATCCAGATGTTTCTTAATGTGAAATACACTGATTTTTCAAGCTCTGTGTGCCACAAGAGGTCATCTTTACAGTCTTTCTGACTAAGGTGCTGTGAACTGTCTAAGGGCAGCAATACACTTGAGTCATCTCTAAGTAACTGGAGATTAACAGACCTTGATTTGTGTGAATTAAAGAATTCAAGTTTTGGAGTGACTTTCTTCACTGAGAGAGTTGTTAGCCATTGGAATGGGCTGCCCAGGGAGGTGGTGGAGTCGTCATCCCTGGAGGTGTTCAAGAAGGGATTGGACGTGGCACTTGGTGCCATGGTTTAGCCATGAGGTCTGTGGTGACAGGTTGGACTCGATGATCTTTGAGGTCTCTTCCAACCTTGGTGATTCTGTGATGCTGATTAGACATCCTGTCTTTCTCCTCTCCTGTAAATTCAGGGGTTTGCTTTCTTGAATGCTTGGATTTTGCAGTGCTTACTTTATGGATTTGTCCTATAGTGGCATTGCCAATTATAATTATGTTGGGACTTCTAAAAGTTTGCTGGTTGAATAGCTGCATAGTTTGTGAACAGACATACTGGGAGGAATAACTAATGTTCTACCATGCATTGGTGAAGAGTATCATGGGGAAGCACCCTGAGGCAAGGTGCTTACATCTCCAGCAGAAGGGTACTGTATTATTGATCAGAAGCCACTGTTTTTCCCTTGCCTGCTTTTGTTTCCTGAAAGTAAAGGTAAATTGCCAGCATTTATAGGAATTGATTTAAGATTATCCTACTTTAAGATATCATTTGGTTTAGTCAGGTAGTTGACAGACAAAGCTGTTTGAGAACTTGTATTGAGAGAAATCCCTGAGAGGCAATTTATCCTCCTGTAAGTCTGCTAACTCTTTAAAAACCTTCCCCTGCCATTCCCCTTTAAGTAAGCTAAACTAGGCATCACATGGTGCCAGTCTGCAATCGGTGGCATTACCCTAAGAGACATGGTTGTAGTCTGAGTATCTAGTGTCTGTTTTCCCAGAAACAACCACAGACCTCCTGCAGGGAGACAATGAGTGATAAAGCCTTCACTTTCACATCAGTTTCAAGCAAGGTCTTGCTTCAGTTTTGGCACAAAGGGATGAGAATGCCTTAGGACCTTATCTTAGATGCAGTTCCATGCTCATTTAAGCAGGTTTCTGTTCTGCTAGTTTATCAGCTTGACCACCTCTGTCATTAATCCTGCTGTGCTGATGATCAGATTTCATGCAAGAACCTTGATGTGCTTCCAGGAAGGAGAGTCTCATGGTTTGACACAGTTAAAGAGCAGTCTGATCTGCAGGCTTCTGATCTGCAGGCGTCCAGCTAAACGATTGAACTCCGAAGTGGTTCTGAATTTTTCTCTGCTTATTGCATAAGTAACTTTACAAGAGCAATGAAGCCCTCCCTTTAAATTACCAAAAGCATCTCAAAAAACCTCCTGTCACCAGAGCTCTGAGGTGTATCTGTGGTATTGTGAATATCAGACACAGGGTTCACTCAAGAGATTTGATGAAGAGTGCTTGGACTGTTATGAGGCTTTGGGATTTTTGTTTTGCTTTGTGACTGACAATTGTGTTCAGAGATTTCTTCTCTCCTTTTCTGTGGAAATCCTGTTTTAAAATACATCCCAGTGAATAGGAGCTTCCTTCTCTTAGTTTGAGAAGAGGAGCACATTACAGCTTAGATGTATGTATTAATGGTCATATGTGCTATGGATGATCTCTTAGCATTCTAGTGCAACTTTATTCATCATAATGTATTGAGCTAGTAATTTGATGATAACACTTCAAATTCACATTCACCTGCATACCAAGTGCTACAGAAACTTCTAGATAAACTGAACTTTGTCAAACTGTTGCTAGTCTGAATCATCTGTGTGCCTGTTCTGATTCTCAATGCAAAGGGCAGCACACTGAGGTTTGCTCTTAAAACTGAGCTAGGCATTTATATACTTGCACAATGTCCAGCCATGATTTCAAACCTTTACACTCCTAGCTAGGAAAACCAGTAAGGGTTGATGGGACTAGAAGTAATTGTGGGGGACAAAAACATCATACTGCAACTAAATACCATATTAGGAAATAGATACTACTAATTTTTAAGTATGTGTTGGAACAGAAGCCAGACTAAAACCCAGGAACTTTTTCTATTCAAATAAACTTTCATGGACAAAGCCAGCACTAAATGTCCAAGTGGCTGTAACTTTTATTTCAGATGTTCTTGTTGGCTCTGAGTTCTGTAGCTGAAATTTTGAGAGAGGTTGTAATTGCTGTGTTGTGTTGGATGAATGTTAAAAATGGGCTTCTTGCAGTTTGTTGTTCCTGTATACATGAAAATATGGATCACTGATCCAACTGTGCAGAATCAGTGCCCTGTGTGTTTGCATGTTGGGAAAGCTGTGTTGCTCTACAGGTGTGGTCACTGGGGAATTTGAGGGTTTGGATTGTTGAAGAATGGTGAAGTCTTTGGACATTCAGGGAAGAGCTCCTTGTTTTGTCTTGGGTGGTTCTGGATGTTAACACAGTTGTTCCATTGCAGACATTTTTTCTGGTGTTTTAAATGCTCCTGGCCATCTAACTAGCACTGCTACCAAAAACTAAGTCAGGAGTAAGAAAGCCATTTTTTTGGAAGCCTCCCCTTCCCAATAGCTGGAGAGTTGGCATGTATATAATAAGGGAAACTGTGATTGATTTCTATTTGTCAGAGAACATGCTGTGACAAAACTGCTGAAGTTAGAGCAGCCCTCCAAAGATTATCTTTGGGACAGGCAGAGATCAAATTGGAAGATAGAACTCAAGTCAACAAGGCCTGAGTCCTGACCACCTTGAACTGTGCTTTTAACCTTGTTGGAGTCAAGAGATCTACTATTTGAAATTAGTCATTGGCGGGGGGGGGGGGGGAAAGTATCTTATGAAATACTCTAAGAACTATGTCAGGGTAGTTTATATATCTTAAGCATAGGAAGGTTATTCAGGTGAGCAGTGAAAAAAGGACATAGGAGCAGTCAACATGGTTTTGCCAAGGGGAAGTCACATTTGACCAACCTGGTAGCCTTTTATGAGGACATAACCAGGTGGATAGATGATAGTAGAGCAGTGAATGTGGTTTATCTTGATTTCAGTAAAGCATTTGACACTGACTCCCACAGCATCCTTGCAGGTAAACTGAGGAGGTGTGGTCTGGATGATTGGGTAGTGAGGTGATTGAGAACTGGTTGAAGGAAAGAAGTCAAAGAGTTGTGGTCAATGGCCACAGTCTAGTTGGAGCCTGGTATCTAGTGGAGTCCCTTAGGGGTCAGTACTGGGACCAGTACTACTCAGTATGTTCATCAATGACCTGGATGAGTGCACAGAGAGCACTGTCAGCAAGTTTGCTGATGGCACCAAACTGGGTGGAGTGGCTGACACACCAGAGGCTTGTGCTGCCATTCAGTGGGACTTGGACAGGCTAGAGAGTTGGGCAAGGAGAAATTTAGTGAAGCTCAGCAAGGGCAAGTGTAATCTTGCACCTGGGAAAGAGCAACCCCAGCTATCAGTGTAGGCTGTTGGAGAGCAGTGAAGGGGAAAAGGACTTTGGGGTCCTGTTGGATGGAAGGTTGACCATGTGCCAGCAATGTGCTCTTGTGGCCAAGAAGGCCAGTGCCCTTCTGGGGTGTGTTAGAAGGGGTGTGTGTGTGGTCAGTAGGTCAAGAGAGGTTCTCCTCCCTCTCTACTCTGCCCTGGTGAGGCCACATCTGGAATACTGTGTCCAGTTTTGGGCTCCTCAGTTCAAGAAGGACAGGGAACTGCTTGTGAGAGTCCAGCACAGAGCCATGAAAATGAGTAAGGGAGTGGAATATCTTCCTTACAGGAGAGACTGAGGGAGTTTGGGCTCTTGAGCTTGGAGAAGAGGAGCCTGAGGGGTGAGCTCATCAATGGTTATAAATATGTAAAGGGTGAGTGCCAAGAGAATGGAGCCAGGCTCTTCTAGGTCATGCCTAGTGACAGGACAAAGGGCAATGGGTGGAGGTTGAGGCATAATAAGTTTTATGTAAACATGAGGAAATTTTTATTTCACTGTGAGGGTGACAGAGCCCTGGAACAGGCTGTCCAGGGGAGTTGTAGAGCCTCCCTCTCTGGAGGTATTCAAAACCTGCTGGTATGTGTTTCCTGTGTGACCTGCTCTAGGTGATCCTGCTCTGGCAGGGGAGTTGGACTGGATGATCTTTTGAGGTCCCTTCCAACCCCTAGCATTCTGTGATTCTGTGATAACACAATAAAATACTTGTTTAATGGTGGATGAGCAAAGACAAGCATATGAACATGAGGTGTTTAAGATGTATTGCAGGATTAACTAGAAAACTGCCTTTTAGAGCTGAAATACTAAGCAGCTGAACATAGTGTCTCCAAAGAAAACCACTGAGATGGAAGTCAGCCCTTCCATTTCAGCATACTTACTGACAGCACCAAGTGCTGAGCACTCAGTTTATGATCCTCTATAGCTTGAGATTCTTTCTGCAGAACACTTGCATTCAAAATTGTTTTGTGTTTTTGCAGCAGTTTATTTTTTGTGCCCCTTCCCTGCAAGCATGTTTTAATATTTCAAGACCACTTTGAGTTCTAATCCTCTCTCTGAAGTGCCTGGCCCTTCTTCACTCCCCATTTTGACTTCAGGGGGATTCCTTCAGACTCCTGCTTGATAATCTTACCAGTTTACCTGTGAACCAATACCTGCCCTTTTGGTTATGGTTTTACATTGCTACTGTAGAGTAGTTCCTGGCTTACTTATGAAGCTGTCTTGTAAGATGCACTGAGGTCGTGTGAAAAACAAAGTACAAAGTATCTTAGTGCTGATATAAAATGGATACCCTTGAGAAATGAATGCTGAACATGTCAGAACTATTCTGGGATGTATGGACTCCATAGCCTGTGGACCTGGCACTATCCAGATGCAAGTCCAAGTCTGAATACAGGGAGAGGGCAACATGCTTTTGATTGGCTTAACAAGAGGAGTGGTGGGTGAAGATGAGTCAGTATCCCCAGCATACTAGTGCTGTATGTGCTTGTGCTGAAAGGCCTCCTGTTTGAATACCCTGGAATGATGCTCCTTAATTCATCAGTTAGTTATGTGCTCCAAGTTTCAAGAGTGCTGACTGATCAGGGAAGGTGCACCTGTCTAAATACATACCTTGTGCTGGGGGATAGAATCCAGTTTCTCATATTTATTTAATGACTTCAAGGTGCCTTAAAGATAAGCAGCATCCAGCTGTCTAATGTGAAACAGGAAACAGGGCTGATGTGTGGTTGTGCTTAGAGGTGGTGTGAAGAGCACATGCAATTACTTTATATTGAACACTTTCAATACTTAGTGTACATCAAGGGCAACAGAACTATCAGTTTTATCCTATCTAGTGTGATTTATATTTTGTATCATTTATGATACTGCTTCTCTCAAGCACACTGTCATGCTGGCTGACTTGATCTCTGGAACAGCCAGCTGACTGTGGCAGGTCTGAAAGATGCTACTGATGTGGCATCCCCAAATTGACTCATTGAGAGCTTTTAGGTTTTTTTGCATGTTGGGTTGGTGTTCTGTTTTTAATTGCTGTGCTTGATGACTTGAACATTCTGCATGATAAATACCACTCTGTATGTCTATAATTTTCCTGGCCTTGTGGAGTGCAGTGTAGAACTTCTTTTGGCCTCTGACCTAGGTTTGACAGAACTTTCCAACTAGAATAAGCAGTGCAGAGTAAGGACTGTACAGTAAAGTAAGTGAGGGACTAACTCCTAGGACTTCAGACACAAAAGTTGTGAGAATAGACAGGTCACTTAACCAAAGGGGGGAAAAAAAGGGATGTTTGGGTTTTTTTTGAATGGCATGATTATCTGTTTTCTTGTCTTACTTTTCCCATTATGTCTCAAACTATATGCTTAAAGTTAAAGGCTTCTTAAACAGTTAAGGCTTGGAAGAGTTATTAGGTCATCTACCTACAGGTTGCCCCATAATCAAAGGTCATTCTATTTTACCAGAACTAATATGTTGTTTATAGCATATATTGACACCACATATGACATGGGTATACTCCACCCTGTTGTTGGTTTTTACATTTAGTTCTGAAGACCTCAAAGACACAATCATGTGGATTTCACTGCTCAGGGTGCAACCTCACTGTTGTAAATTCTTATCTGACTTGAAGTCTCTGGATCTACTTGTCCACTCAGTTGTTCTTTGTGTTGCTTTAGCTGGCCCTGCTATTTTTAGTACCTTTTCTTTCTTTGCTGTAAAACTTGTATGAAGTTAGGTTTTGATCCTTTCAATCTGCTCAGTAGTCCCAGTTTCTGTCTCATTCTTGTCCCACCCTCACTCTGGGAATGACCTAGTTCTTGCAGTATAGCTTTTAGTCTTTCCAACATCTTTCTCTTTTTAAAGTGGACATCTTAACTTCTTTTTAACAGTGACATGTAAAATCTATCCTTCGACTTTCTGTCACACTCTTTGATATGAGGACAGACTGAGGGAGTTGGGGCTGTTCAGTCTGGAGAAGAGAAGGCTCCCAGGTGACCTAATTGTGGCCTTCCAGTATCTGAAGGGGGCCTACAGGAAGGCTGGAGAGGGACTTCTCAGGATCTCAGGTAGTGATAGGACTAGGAGGAATGGAATGAAGCTGGAGGTGGGGAGATTCAGGCTGGATGTGAGGAGGAAGTTCTTCACCATGAGAGTGGTGAAGCCCTGGAATGGGTTGTCCAGGGAGGTGGTTGGGGTGCCATCCCTGGAGGTGTTTAAGCCCAGGCTGGCTGAGGCTGTGGCCAGCCTGATGTAGTGTGGGGTGTCCCTGCCCATGGCAGGGAGGTTGGAACTAGATGATCCTTGTGGTCCCTTCCAGCCCTGACTGATACTATGGTAATGCATTCCACTTGCTGTTACCATAGCACGCTAGTACCTTATGTTTAATGAGACTGGGTCTCCTGTTCTGTGGCCTTCAGTCCTTGTTTCTGGTGAAGTTTTTCATTGGGGCACGTTAATTTTTATTTAGGTGGACCTAAAATATGGAGTGGCCTTCTCTGCTTGGTGAAGTTACATGAACAGGGTAATACTGCAAGTTTTGAATTTTTCTGAGTATCAGCTTTCATCAGTGAGCTGGAAGTGAACACAGACTATTGAGCAAAAGGAGGCCTCACTCAGTTCCTCTGGAAGCTCACTGTAAAACTTCCTTGTCTTGTGCAGCTTTGTCACGTACAACTGTGTCACGAGCTATCATTAGCCTGCCTTTGCTTGTAGGGGTTGTGGCATTAAGTTGGATGTCTTACAGAAGCCTGTGTGCTCATGTATGTATGCTATTGATAAACATTTATACAGTTAGCTTAATAAATCTTGTCAGTTAGCTTAATAAACCTAATTCTAAAATCAATGTAAAGCTAGGAAGGGATGTTATGAGCACTGCTAGAGTATCTTCAGCTGAGCCAGGCTCAAAGGTAAATAATCAGTTCTTGGCAGCTCTTTTCAGCCTGTCCTTTAAACATCCATTATATAACTCCAATATATAATATAGATATAATTATGTATTGCTCCCTTGGTGTATCCAGGCCACATTGTTATTTATTTTATTTTCTTTCATTGCTGCCCTTCTCATAGCTAGAACTTCCCAGTTTGATTAGTTTCTGCAGTGGTCCTGTCTGTCTGTTCCGTTGACTGCTAGCAACTCTTTGCTGACAGAGGGTTCAGTTTCCCTGTAGCATTTAATGAGGTATCATGTCAATGGAGGCCTTTATGGACATCTCCTTAACCTGTTCTTTAAAGTAGTAGGGACTAATGCAATGGAAGATGTAAATCCTGGCTATGTCATAAGGATCAATGTTATTGAGCAAGAGAGGAGTGGTTGCATCATAAGCCACACTGGACTGAAAAACCTCCAGCAGTGTATTAGGCTATTGTGACTTGAGTCCAGTTCTGGAGCCCCTATTACAAGAGGGATATGGAGGTGCTGGAAGGTGTCCAGAGAAGGGCCCCGAGGATGATCAGAGGGCTGGAGCACCTCTCCTATGAGAACAGACTGAAGGAGTTGGGGCTGTTCAGTCTGGAGAAGAGAAGGCTCTGAGGTGACCTAATTGTGGCCTTCCAGTATCTGAAGGGGGCCTACAGGAAGGCTGGGGAAGGACTTCTCAGGATCTCAGGTAGTGGTAGGACTAGGGGGAATGGAATGAAGCTGGAGGTGGGGAGATTCAGGCTGGATGTGAGGAGGAAGTTCTTCACCATGAGAGTGGTGAAGCCCTGGAATGGGTTGTCCAGGGAGGTGGTTGAGGCCCCATCCCTGGAGGTGTTTAAGCCCAGGCTGGCTGAGGCTCTGGCCAGGCTGATCTAGTGTGGGGTGTCCCTGCCCATGGCAGGGGGGTTGGAACTAGATGATCCTTGTGGTCCCTTCCAACCTTGACTGATACTATGACATGCACCTGGCTGAGCTGGAAGGGCAGAAGCTCTTCACAGTGGGATGGTAAAAAAACCTCCTGAGGAAGTGTGAAAGATTTGCTTTCCATTGTCTGTATCTTTCCTCATACTTTCTCTCTTTAGAGTGATGGTAGTTTTGTCTCGAGGAACAAAACAGTTGATTTAGAAATTTGAAGGGCAACAAAATTATTTCTTCATAACTCATAAAGAAATACTTCTGGTAGTCAGGCTAAAAACATTTTGAAGGCTGCCCTGAAGTAAAAGTCAGCTGATAATGTGAAATTTCACAGGAAACCTCAAATCTATCTTAGTCTTCTCCTTTGTCCTTACTGCTTCAGTTTCAAAGTTCTCTCAATTTCTAATCTGTTGTTTTGAACATGTATAAAGTTTGCACTAGGAAAGGATCCTCTTTGAGTACCTCTGGAATTAGCAGCGTGATGAGGGTTTGAGCTAATGTGAGATCACACAACACCACCTTGAAATTTGTGGCTGATAGGCTTAAAAGGTGTTTTGTTTTAGTTACTATGAAGTATTTCTAGGAAACTGTCTAACTGTGTATTAAATACTTTCCCAGCATTGGGTGTTAGACTTTTCTGAAGCTGGAGAGCTGTGACACTTGGTGTCAACACATGGAGAAAAAATAAACAAAAATTGGTTTGATAACTGGAAAAGTCAATGACTTCAGTCTTAATGTGTTTGGTGTATAAAAATGATGTCATTGCAGTGCATAAACAGTCTTTCATTGAGAAGAGAGTTGTTTGAAGGTAGTTGTTTCAGTGTAGTGAAAAAAGGGCATAAGGCCCAGTGGTTAGAAGCTGTAAGAAGAATTGTGCTTGTTTTTAAAACCTAAATGACTGTGGAGACAGCTTCAGCCAAACAGAATTTGCCTTTCTCTCTCTCATTGGGTCATTAGTGAAATTTTAGACATCTTGGTTTTTTTTTGACTGCTCTTGATTAACTTTGGCAAAGTGTTGAGAAACTCACAAGTACCAACAGTTCAAGGCCACCAATTTGGAAACTAATGGCCTGGACAATAAGATATTTGAGGCTTCTTATGTGAAGTTAGTGTTAAAACATGCTGCTAGCTGTTTGCTTGGAAATGTAGTCATTCTGTATATTACACAGACTGGCCAAGAAGGCTAGAATAACTTGGAAATCCTTGTGAAGCTCTTGAGTTATATCAACTAGGTGATTCTAATCAGCCTCTTTCTACTCTGATACTTGTTAGGAGTTGGAGGAAGCACCATTCTGTAGCTGAGACAAGATGTTGGTGTTTTCTTAGCCAAAGTAGAAGTCTTAGAAGTTTGATTTGTAATAGTGTGAAGTATCAGCCTCTTGGAACCCTTCTGCCTACTGCTAAGATGATTTGTATGGTATCCACTAAACCAGACAGTTGTCTTCATCTTGTTAATGACTATTTGATTATTGAGATGCCAACTCGCTGTCATCTTAGTCCTTGTCACTTAATTAGCCAGTGACAAGGCTGATCTTTTATAGGGCATAGGCTGTGTGTTGAAGTAGCAGTAAATAGGCCTTGCTCCAATGGATCATTAATATAGAAATTGAAACCTAATCAGTGTTATTATTCTTTATGGGTTGCACAATCAGGGCAAAGTGCTCTCTTCATCCCTACTCGTGAGCATCATGAAAATTCAGAATTACCTGTCTTGGCTTGCAGGGCACTCTTGCATTTAGCAGAATTGAGAGTGATTTTGGAACACAAAAGGCTTGTTCACATCTGTATCTGAAATAAGTCCTGATCTTTATTTCATTTGCTGGCTAGAAGTCTCTAGATAGGCAGTTACAATTGTCTTATAACACCAGCTATGAAATGCTGAGAGTGGCTCAAAAGCTGTCACCAAGTAGCAAAGCTAGTGAAGCTATACTGAGTGAAACAAATTAAAACAAAAAACAGGGGAAAGAGTTTTACTTACACTAAGTTTTTCTGGTTTGGTCAGCCATCCTCTCTGCTGAAGTAAAATCTTGGGAAGATATGACAGAGATATCATACTCTGAAAGCAAAGAATTTGCTGCTGTAGCAGAACAAAAAAATCACTGAAGCAGACTTGGGGCCAAAAGAATACTCAGTCAAAATAAATGAGTGCAGCATAATATGAAATTGTCCATTTTGAATTATACTTCCCACTGTTTGGAAGCTTGGCCTTTTCTAACTCATGCTGAACAGCTGATACATTGAATGCCTGAGGTAAGTCTTTGTTGCCCTCACAGCTACAGACAATGCTCTCAAGTTCTGTCAACAGAAAGACAGTCTGATACTGTAACAAGTGGAACCTTGCAATAAGAGATCACCTCCTGGTTGGATTTTGTGTTCAGTACAGTGACTTCTGTAGCTCAGAGTCCTTTGGGCCTTTGATTTTCTTCAGGAAGAAAAGTTGTGTCAATCTGAGTATCATTGTGCAGTTTCCCAGGGGCAAAGCAGGTGGCCAGATTCCCTTGGCACAGAAATGTTTGTGTGCTTTTTGTCTTGTTTTCTGTAATTTCTCAAGCACAGTTAAACGATCTGTTTAGTTTTCTGTTCTGGATGGAGATGTGCTGGGCTGGCAGCTCTGGGATTTTCTGTTTTGCCAGCTGGCAAATGTGAACATTTGTGTAAGCTCATTCATAGCTGATACTGAGAGACAGGTGCTGATTTACTGTTCTTCAAATAACTGTGCTGGCCTGTGCCCAGTGTTAACAGAGCTGCACCTAGAGAACAGGAGTGCATCACTGAAGAACGTTGTGCCACACCTCTCTGAACACTTATTTACAGGTATTGGGAGGGGAGGAAAGTTAAATATTCAGTGGTGGATTTCACTGCCTGTATCTGGAGAGTGTGTGTAGTGGTTAATACTTATGCATATGTTGTTGACTAATGTGAAATCTAACAGTGAGAAGTGCAAATTAGTATTGATGGCAGTAACAGAAAAGAGATGTTTGCAGTGTCAGGTCTTTAGGAAATGCTACCTCATAGCCCCTTAATAGCCACTGCTGATGGTTAGAGAAAATAACTCCAAAACCTGTATGGCAGGGCTTCTGTTAATCTTTACTGCTCCAGTTGTTGGGAATTCTGAATGCAAGTCATCCAAAACATCCTGCTGCCATTAACTGCTGAGACCATATCCAAACCGTAAGGATTCCCTTCTCCTGTCCATGTGAGCTCCCTGTGCCTGGCAGTCACCATGGTTGCTAAGCCCATCTTGCCATGCTCATTGCAGTCTGAGAGCACTTTGGCCCTTCTGCACAGCTCTGCATGGGTGGGGCCTTCTGTTGGATTAGGGGTTGAGGAGGGGACAGAGCTCTGAAACATCCGCTAGAGTGATCGACACTGAGACAGCATTGCTTTGTTAACTAATCCCGAGCTGACAATGGGTCTAACAGTGAGTTACTAATGACAGTTTGTAACTTCCACATCAGCTGCCTGCAATTAAGTCCTGCAAATCCAATCCTTGTGCTTCCCAGCCTTTACTGACAATGCCGAGGCACATAGCAAATTGCAGTGTGTTTAATTAGCTACTGTTTTGCTAGGAGAACTTAATTCTCAGGAAGAACAGTTCCATGAAGGCTTAAATAACAAGAAACGAATTGGAACTTATGTTTGGGTCTATGGCCTGAAAGTGATTAAATGTAGCAACTGTAGAAAAGTAAGTATCTTCAGATAAGCAAAATAGAGCTCCTCTGTACTCCCTGCTTTCTTCTTTGTGGTTGTGGTCAGGTTGTAATCTCTCTCTGTGATTATAGTAGCAATAGCTGTATGCCAGTGAGCTCTGTTCTGAAAAGTTTGATTGGCTTCCTTGCTAGTGCATGGCAACATTGACTTGAAAGATTTATGAAGGAAATGCAAGGGCATAATTTCTGCCCAAAATAAGCCTCCCAAGGTTCCCATGTAGCTTTCTGAAAACAAACCCAACAAATGTTGGATGAATAGCAATGATGACGTCATTGGTACAGCCTGGGGACTGTATACTTGGTCTGTTAATATAGAGTAAAAGATTGGAAGTGCTGTTATATGGCAGGAGAACTCAGCCTGGAGTGTATTCTGCTTGCAAAGCAGCTGCAAATTATGCAAATGCCATCATCTTTCAGGAAAGGTAAACCCATAGTAATAAGGGAAATATTTAACCATAAGTATTAAAAATTAAATAGGAAAATAAGGACACAGGACATACAGTATCTGATTGTGTGTTATCTTTAGATGTCACAATAGCCATTTGCAGCTGTCAGGCTTCCCATTTCCCTGGCAGGTAGATAGCAATGTCATCTCCATTTTATAGATGCAGGTAAAGAGGGAATTAAAGTGAAGCAGCATGCCCAGGGCTGTTCAGTGAGCTGATGATAATAGCTCGTGGTGATAGCTGGCATGAAAAATGAAGAATAAGCTTTTAGTTCTGCACTTTGAACTCACTATTTATTTTTCCTTTCCTGTGTATGTGACACTGGACCTTGGTGTAAAGTATGTAGTTGAGCTGTATACTGAGATATATATGCTGTGGTATAACAATGCTCTTCTGCATATCTTGCTTCATATGTAAGAGGTGGGTCCATATTCCTTCTCTGGGACTGCAGAGGGAAATTTATGTGGTTGCATTCTGCTTAAGTGACTACAGCCAGTTAGCTTCTCTACCTGGGCTATACCTGTTTATATTTCATCCCAAAATGTGGAGCTATAGTCCTCTAATTTGTGCTTTCTCTCAGAATAAGACTGCAGTCTCTTTCTGTCTTTACGATTTCCTTTGAGATCAAGTTAAGGGCAGAGAGTTATGCACGTATTCCTATCAATAAATGGTTTGTTTCAAATACATGAATGCTGTATTTTGGACCCTGGTTCTGCATTACAGTGGACAAGGAAGAAAAACTAAATACAAGAGAAAAATTCAGGGGTTTGGGGCACACACAAATGGATTTGCAAAGTACCAATGGTACTGCTACCTCAGTAATTATAAATTCACTGCACTTGGGCAAAAAAGAGGGAGAGCTTGTTTGATTGTAGGTGTGGAATATACTGTGGTGATCAAGCTTGTTACTGCACTGAATTGTTGTCCTGTTTTGAGGCCAGGCAGATCCTCTCTTGCCCCTGAAAAGGGCAAAAGAATGAGACTCACACAAATGGATTGTAAAAGCAATGTGAAGTTTCAAGGGAAAGCAGTAAGTGTGTTACAGAAGCTACAAAGCATAGTGACAAAAGAATCCCAAAGCATAGAGAGTCCCTTACAGCACACCCAAAAGCCTCCCAACACTTCCCTTTTCTCCCACCTGAGGGTATGCCCAAAACCCCCAGGTCTGTTTCTTCCCCCTCCACTGCTAGGCTAGTCTCAAGCTGGCCAGGTCTGAGACTGCCCCCCTTCTCCTCCTGGTATTAGGCCTAGTCAGGACTAAGAGGCCTTGAGATACTCCCCCACCATTACCTGGCAGGGAGCATCTCCCATGAGAGAAGAAAGGGAAGAAGAGAATAGAATAGAATTAACCAGGTTGGAAAAGACCTTTGAGATCATTGAGTCCAGCCTATCATCTAACACTATCTAATCAACTAACCCATGGCACCAAGCACCCCATCCGGTCTCTTCCTAAACACCTGCAGTGATGGTGACTCCACCACCTCCCTGGGCAGCCCATTCCAGTGGCCAATCACTCCTTCTGTGACGAACTTCTTCCTGACATCCAGCCTAAACCTCCCCTGTCACAGCTTGAGACTGTGTCCTCTTGTTCTGGTGCTGGTTGCCTGGGAGAGAATGACTTTGCAGATGGATTTATAGGGCACAGGATATTATAGGTATGAAATGTGCTATTTCCTGTGTCCACCTACTGGGTTGGACCCTCTGGACACCAGAGGTGTAGCTTATGTTGCAGTAACAGAAGGCACCCAGCCTAAACTGCCACAATTGTTGATGTATAAGTTAGTGAAGTAGGATCTTTGGTGATACCTTTGTACTAAGGGAACAACAGTAAGGCTCCAACATGTTCTGTGTATTTCTCACAACCGTTTTTAGTCATAGCAAGTAGCACAGTCACAGTTACTGTCAGCTTTGTACAGTTTCAGGTTTTGTTTTGTGCCTGATTCCTGTGTGTCTTCTGAACCTGGGCTAAAGCTCTTGCCACACATTCTGACTAGTTTTGTTTGGCAAAGTTTTGCTATGCTTGGCAGGCTTCCCTCTTAACTGCAAGAAGTTAGACTATAGTGACATTATATACTATTACTCTGAAAACAACCACAACCTAATCTGACTCCTTAGCATCAACATAGCAGCTTAATATCATCTGGACTGATGCATTTCAAGCTTCTATTTGTCATTGCAAATTTTCATAGTAACATGGGAATTTTGCCTTGATACAGGTGTCACTGCTGTGGCTACATTTTAATGCTTAGAAAAGCATCTGAGACTCCAGTTTTGCAAATAGTGTGATCTGAGCTGAAGATCAGGTTTGCCTTCTCAATTAGAGAGCTTTCTTTAATCAGAGTTTAGGCATTCTGTTAATACACTCATCCTCAAGGCATGAGAATATATATATATATAGAGAGAGAGACACACACACATACAGTCCATATGAGTATGATGACTTGATGGCTTGACTGTTGGATTTGAATGAAATGCAGCTAGCTCTGAGTGGTTGGGGTTTTTAAAGATTCTTTCTACTGGCACAGCAAGGAAGTAGGCTGGTTTTGAGAGAGGTCTTGCATCAGAGCCAAATACTGGTTTGCTTCAGGACTGTTTCCCTGTCAATTAGTAGGGAGTCCTGTGATGCAATCTTTAATAATAGTTATTTTTGTCATCTCATGTGTCTGGCTTTATTGTGGACCTAGTCAGTCAATACAGCATAGCTAGTGCAAACAGTCTAGAAAGGTAACTAAGGTAACATCTTCATCTCTTGTTATCACAAGAGAAAATGCTCACAAATCAAATGAAGACACAGACTGTTGCAGAAAAGAGTTTGATGGAAGGTGGCATAGATAAGCAAAAAGCTATCTGACCTTTGGTGTCCTTGTCATCAACATGAAGGTTGCAATCTGAATGTGAAGGAAGTATTGGAACTGGTGAGTGTAAGGCTAGTGAAACCAATATAAGTAGAAATAAAATGGGCAGCATTTTTGTGGATAATTTGGTGAGCCCAGAAACAGGAAGCAAACTTGGGGAAGGTCATATATTTGGATCAGAGAGGGCTGCTTCTGAAATGGTGCTAGGGAAGGGTGAAGGTGAAATTGCCAGGTGAAGACTGAGGTTTGTAAAAGAATGAAGAAAGAATTGGTATTGGGTGCTGGACAGGCCACATGAGTTTATGTAATAGGCTGTATAAATAAAGATCTGTCAAGGTGATTGAATAGTGAGGCTGGAAGAAGGAAGGTAAGGGAAAACTGGGAAGCAATGAAATGCAGGTTTGGAAGAAAACACTTCATAGTATCATAGTATCATTCAGGGTTGGAAGGGACCACAAGGATCATCTAGTTCCAACCCCCCTGTCATGGGCAGGGACACCCCACACTAGATCAGGCTGGCCACAGCCTCATCCAGCCTGGTCTTAAACACCTCCAGGGATGGGGCCTTGACCACCTCCCTGGACAACCCATTCCAGGGTTTCACCACTCTCCTGGGGAAGAACTTCCTCCTCACCTCCAGCCTGAACCTCCCCACCTCCAGCTTCATTCCACTCCCCCTAGTCCTATCACTACCTGAGATCCTGAAAAGTCCCTCCCCAGCCTTCCTGTAGGCCCCCTTCAGATACTGGAAGGCCACAATGAGGTCACCTGGGAGCCTTCTCTTCTGCAGACTGAACAGCCCCAACTCCTTCAGTCTGTCCTCATAGGAGAGGTGCTCCAGCCCTCTGATCATCCTTGTGGCCCTTCTCTGGACACCTTCCAGCGCCTCCATATCCCTCTTGTAATCTATATAGTGATGAAAACGTGGTGGAAAAACTAGGGCCACAGTTGTATTTGCAGATGTATAACATCAGTATTAGGAAATGTTATTCAGATGCTTATTCCAAGGTCACCTGGGAAGGTACAGATAATACAGATCAAAAAGGCCTTGTGAAAGATGAAATCAGGCTAGATTTCAGCTATTGCTTAACTGCTTCTCCTCTTCAGTCAAGGTGGAAGCAATCTAAATTAAATTGTATTAATTAGAAATTTCAATCAAGTGGAAGTAATGTAAATATTTAGATTTTCAGAAAGCCCTGATGTATCTATGTGATTTGACAAATCATCATCTGAATGGTATTTAGTGTCTTTTAATAATACTTTGTAGTGAAGCAGTGAGCTGAAAATTAAACCTCCAGTTTCTGCAGGATACTTCTCACGTGGACTTGGTACAGTGCTCATACAATGATGAGTTCTTTTGGATGTGAGCCCAGCTCAATCACTGCTATGGGATTTCCTTCATATTTCCTGATATTACTGTTTCTGCACCTGAATCCATTACCTCCTCTACATTGCACTCTCTTTGGAAGGAAGGGGTAAGCTTCAGCGTCAGAATGTAGTTTGGAGACACAGTGAGCTAGCAGGCCATGCCATGCAGCTAGCTGTTGCTAAGTCAAAGTACTTGCAAAGTACTTTGATCCTAGAAGAATCAGGGTGCAAAGAGCCAGTTTAACTGCCTGCCAGCAATAAAACAGAGGCAGTATCTGGTTACTGTGACCTCCAAGATGGAGACACATTGGTAAGCAGAATGAGATGGCAAAAGCACGTGCAAAGCAGCATGGGAAAGCAGCTGTGGGATTGTCAGAATATTTCCAAGCAGACACATGATCATCCAGACATCACCAAAAGGTTACTTGCTCTGATATGCAAGGAAGCCTAATTAATAATAATGTCAGCAGCTTTAAAAGCTTTACAGCAGCCTGCAAGCTGCATCGGTGAAAGGTTTGGATTGCGTGAGTGAATCCCTGTTTATGTTGAGTGTTCAGATGTATGCCTGAGGCCAACTGCCTTGTGAACAAATGCTAAATTGGATCAGGGGTTTTTCCCAAATATTTACTAGCTTTCCTTCTGGAGCAGTCAGGTGGTTGAAACATCACTTTCATTGAACTGAGGTGATCTGAAAGGGGCTGAAGGATTTAAACCAAACAACTTGGCAGGGTTTTGGTAAAGGAATGCAGAACGAACACACATTTTGTCTAGGGTGTTACTGACAGGTAAGTAGGCACAGAAGGTAGTGCAACTGATAGTGCTTTCTGTGTAGATAAATCTGGAGCTTGACTGAAAATAAGACAGGATCTGTTTGCTCCCTGTTTGCAATCAGTTCATGCTGTGGAAGTGCTGCTAGCCAGCAGTGCTTCAGAGGAGAGAACACAATTAGCCTTATGCATATACCAAGTGATTAGCATTGTTTTCTGTAATACATAAACTGGTATTTAATTTTATTTGTAACATTGGATATTGTCCTCTTGAGAAGACACCCTCTCACCTCCAGTTCTGCTGCTTCTTGCTTGCTTAAAGGGTAGCTATCAAGAGAGTCCCTGTTTTCCCACCTCTCCTTTGGTTGGACTAGGTAATTTGCTGTTCTGTCAGATTCAGCAGGAATCACAGAATTAGCCAGGTTGGAAAAGACCTCAGAAATCATCAAGTCCAGCCTATTACCTAACACCTTATGACAACTAAACCATGGCTTCAAGTGCCACGTTCAATCTTTTTTTGAACACCTCCAGGGATGGGGACTCCACCACCTCCCTGGGCAGCACTTTCCACTGGCCAATTACTCTTTCTGTGAAGAACTTTCTGCTCACCTTGAGCCTAAACTTCCCCTGGCACAGCTTGAGACTGTATCCTATGTTTCTGTTGATGGTTGCCTGGGAGACCAACCCCCACCTGTCTACATCCTCCTTTCAGATAGTTGTAGAGAGCAATAAAGTCTCTCCCCTGAGCCTCCTCTTCTTCAGGTTAAAGGATCCCAGCTCCCTCAACCTCTCCTCATAGGGCTTGTGCTTGTTGGAGGAATACATCCTCCAACATCAGAACAGTATATGGAAGTTCAAAGAAAATTGCTGGTGCTACCTTACAGTGTCCCTTTAAATGAAACAAAGCATGGCAGTGCTGGTGCTGTTTAGAGACCAGTTACATGGACAGAACAGGCTAGAAATCAGAGCTCAAGTTTTGCTGAATGTGGAGTTAGTACTGTGGACAGTCACACCATTGAGAAGCAGTTGCTGACCACTTCCTCTTGCATATCAGACCTGAAAATCCAGGAAGCATGCAGGACACGGTGCTCCAGACAACCTACCCACCCTCTCTTCTGAGGTTTCCTCAAGAAGAGCAGCCAGAACCAGGCAAAAGGCAAAGACAAGGAAGAAGATTCTATTTTAGATTCTACTTTTACCTCAGAGTTGAAGCAAGGGGACTTGAAATTTTGGTATGAAACACAGCAAATTTTAGAAGTGGACAGGAAATAGAGGTAGCTACCTAGCAGACTTAATAAGAAGGCAAACACTGCTTGAGACCACACTCCATTGGAGTTCCTGCTCACCTTCTACCACTATTCATTCCCTTTTGGCAGATCTTGAAGCTTCTGTGTTAGTGAAAAGCTGATTTCTGAGGAAGCTCTGTTGAGAGCAGCTCTCTGCCTGTAGGAGTTAAATTTCTTCAAATTTTCCCCATTCCCTCCAAACCTCAAATTAGTCCACCACAGCACCCACGATTCCTAACCCTTCTCCCAGAGGAGGTGTGCTGGGTTAGCTTTCAAAGGTTTTAAATAGTAAATGAAATTAATGTATTTGTTTCTTTATTTGAATGTGCATTGTTGGAACAAATCTTTCTTTCTTAAGTCTGTTAAAGCTTCTCCTCCCACCTTTTCATGGTATCAGTCAGGGTTGGAAGGGACCACAAGAATCATCTAGTTCCAACCCCCTGCCATGGGCAGGGACACCCCACACTACATCAGGCTGGCCACAGCCTCAGCCAGCCTGAGCTTAAACACCTTCAGGGACGGCGCCCCAACCACCTCCCTGGACAACCCATTCCAGGGTTTCACCACTCTCATGGTGAAGAACCTCCTCCTCACATCCAGCCTGAATCTCCCCACCTCCAGCTTCATTCCATTCCATTCCCCCTAGTCCTATCACTACCTGACATCCTGAGAAGTCCTTCCCCAGCCTTCCTGTAGGCCCCCTTCAGATACTGGAAGGCCACAATGAGGTCACCTTGGAGCCTTCTCTTCTGCAGACTGAACAGCCCCAACTCCTTCAGTCTGTCCTCATAGGAGAGGTGCTCTAGCCCTCTGACCATCCTTGTGGCCCTTCTCTGGACACCTTCCAGCACCTCCTGTTTCCTCAAGCTGAAGCATTACTGCTTGTTAAACTGGGGTGTAGCTAAAATGCACGCTTTAAAAGTCATCATCTATTCATTGACCTGTCCCTCTTAAGTTTGTTGATTCAGTTTGGCTGGGGAGGCAAAAGCTGAGCAGAATTAAAAATTAATGGAAGCATTGCAATGGACACAAGAAACCTGACAAGTAACAAGAAACCTCATCAACTTAACATGCAATCATCCTGCTTAAAACCAATAAGCATGCCAAACAGGCAAGACAGGTTGTGTGCAGAAGGATTCTAGATTATCTTGTTAGAATGCACTAAAGCTCTAGTTCAACCAGTTTTATTCTAAAGCCAGCACTGCCACTGAAAGGAGGAGTCTCCTGTGCTTATGACCTTGCTGTTGGTTTCAGCTCTCAGTGCTGGTATCTATATCCTTCTCCATCTCCTTTCTCTGATCTTTCTTGTGCTGGGATTATTGGGTGACTGTGGGTGAGGCATCTGAGGAGCTTATGTGTGTGGACAGGGGAGGTACAGAAGCAGCAGCATCTGTGGGCTGTTTTTCTCCTTGCTCAGTCTCTCAATGTTTTTTACCACACTTTACTGTGATCTTGCCAGTGCTACCCTCTACTTGAAACCAGGATGGGAGTAAGCAACTTGGAAGTGTTAAGCCAGGCACACATCTGAAACATGACACTGTTTCCTCCCCATCCCTGTGCTGAATTCGTGGTGCTTTGTGTCTAGGTGAGAATGTTTAGCTGAAGTACACTCCTTGTTCTTGAAGATAGGGTGTGTAAATAAAACTTGACGATGGGTGTCTCTTGCTGCCTCAGACCTACCAGGAAGCCTCACCTCTAAAACACATATGCAGTTTTCTTCTTGCATCTGCTTATCTGGAGTTCAGCTGCTCTTTCTGTAGCTCACATCACATCTAAAGAAGCCTTTTGTAGGGAAAGATAAGCAGAATCTCCTGGAATAAAAGAAGGCAGGCTGCCATTGTTGAAGATTTAGATAGTTTATATGTATCTACAGACTGTAGGTTTCTCTTTTAAATGAGAAAGTTGAGGAGAGCCTTAAATTCTTGCATCACTAACTTCCAAACTAATCTCCACAAAGATGAATGACTTCACTGTGGTGGTAGTTTAGTGCTTTGAGAAGTACACATTTTGTCTGAGCTGTGGGTACTGATGGGGGAATTAAATCATGCTAACACAACTCCCAGTATGCATGTAGGAATGCCCAGCTGCAAGGAAGGTTGAAGGACTGGCAAACCTTATGATATTGTGACAACTCCTTTCTAAAAGCTGCACACCTACATAATATTGGTCTGTTTGCTGATGACAGCTGAACTAGTTTGAGAGTTAGAAATGGCCACAGTCATCCATTTCTGTCTGGAGCTCTGAATGGCATACTGGTTTCGTGCAGGTGCTACAGGAACCCTCTTTTTCATACTGATGGTCCTTGGCTGGCTCACACCATGTCCAGTAACATCTCTGCTTTGCAGCAGGGGTTGGTAGGAATGCTTCATTTCCATTCAGTGTATAATCTGATCTTTGTTCAGAAGTGAGCGCTGAACACCTCTGAAATCTGCTTTATAGCTGTAACCAGCAAGTCTTGTCATGACACCTTCTGTGCAACAATGATACCACTGCAGTGGGAAAATAAAAGGGATATGAGTGGAATGAAGGTGAGTTTCACAGGGCTTGGACCTGGACACTTTCTGTCCCTGGACAAATAAGTGGTTTCCTTCACTTTTTCTAGGAAGCTGATAATGATTTTTTTCCCCCCACAAACTTCTCAAGCTTTTGGTCATCACCAGTTGCAAGAGAAGAACAAGACACTTTCTCACATTTGGATGGCACGCTTATAGGAAGTAACCTGTGTGATAAAGACCACAGAAATCAGGGTGTAAATAATTTGTCACGCAGTTGTAGTGAAACATTACTGGTGTCTCAGTCTTGCATTTTATATCCTTACCATTTTTTGTTTGTATCCTGCAGGTAAGGCACAGAACTTCAGACCAGGTAATGGCATTGAAGATGAACACACTGAACAGCAACAGAGCAAACATGCTGAAAGAGGTTCAACTTATGAATAGACTCTCACATCCAAACATCTTGAGGTATACTTGCTTTTTTTCCCCCCTGAATTGTATAGAGACATGTTGTCTTCAGCAGAGCTTGCTTGCTTTCTTTTTAAGATTCTAGCTGTGTCTGTTGTGAATGTGTTAGGATCAGCTTCTAATTAGATGGAGGGAGGGGAGGAGGAAGATTTGAACAGATTGAAAACCCACATGATTTTGGTATCTGAAGTTTACCAATAACAAATAATGTACTTCAGAGACACCCATGGTTTCTCATCATATCATTTTACTGATTCAGAAACCTATGAAGAGTGAAATTTGGTTTCTTGTAATGAATTACTCCAAATTCAACACCATTCAAATAACCCATGGTTATTAATCTTGCAGATGAGCAATGCAAAGTGCCATAGCTTCCTCATCTTTTTAGGTCTGTTTTCTAATGTTTAGCATTTCCTTATTGCAAGGTGGGATAGGAGGGACCAAAGAAAACAAATTAGAGCTGAACTAATCTGATTTATCTGCTCTGGAAAGAAAAAAGGTAGTTCTTGTTTTGCAATACCCTACTGGATGCAAAGCCAAAATGTTGCAATGTGTGTCTTGTTATGCCTTGAATCTTCTCAGTCTTGGTTACTCTTCTATGGCAAATATTTCACATAATTAACTGAAACCATAACAGCAAGAAATGAGAAAGATGTGAGGACAGAGGACTTTCTCCTAAACTGCTGTTGCACAGCTGAGATCCATTTTGATACTCTCAGGCAGCAAAATTGGAAAGTTCTGGAGATGCAGTGAAGTACCTGATTTCCTCTTCTTTTCTGGATTGTTAAATAATAGAGACATAATACTAGTTGCTAAAACCCTTTATAATCAGCTTTTCTGATCCTTGAAGTCCTAGCTCAGTCTCCATGAGCTGATGTCCCTGGAGTGGTGAAGCCCTGGAATGGGTTGTCCAGGGAGGTGGTTGAGGCCCCATCCTTGGAGGTGTTTAAGCCCAGCCTGGATGAGGCTCTGGCCAGCCTGATCTAGTGTGGGGTATCCCTGCCCATGGCAGGGAGGTTGGAACTAGATGATCCTTGTGGTCCCTTCCAACCCTGACTGATACTATGATACTATGATGTGTAACATTACTATCTTGTTTGTTTCCTTCAATATTTATAAGCAGAGGCATCAGAAGTATTTAGATTATCTGAAGGGACCATTCCACTAATTTATACCTATTCTCTAAGGTTTTTTTCCCCTTAAAACCCCCCAAACCTGTGAATCTACAGAATTTTTACTCATGATATACTGTGTTGGTTTTATCACAGTATATTTATTTGAATGTTGTAGTAATCCTTCCCTAACAGGTTACCTGTTACCTAACTGTAATTAGTTTTTCTCAGATCCAAGGCGAGGTGAGTTCCCAGCACCTCCTTTGTCTGTTCTGTTTTCTGATGATGTCAGATATCTGACTTTTTAGGTTTCAGGAACAGTAATTGTTTCATATATCTGTCTACCATTTCCTCTCCCTCAGAATCCGTAGATAAGCAGTGTATGATCCTGGGGTCTTACACAGCTGCTTTTTAAGGTTTAGCAAGGTAACTTCTCAGGACTGGCATTGTCAGAATTGTGAAGTCAGCGCACATCATCAGTTTCTTTATCAATTTTGTGTTTATTTTGTTTGTTTTAAAAAAGCACCTAACCTCACAACTTACTCAAAATACTTGCTTGGATCAAGGTTGAGGGAAACTAGGAAAGTGATAGTTTGACAGGCTGGCATTGTTTAGAAGAGGAGGCTCAGGGGAGACCTTATTGCTGTCTACAGCTACCTGAAGGGAGGTTGTAGCCAGGAGGAGTTTGGTCTCTTCTCCCAGGCAACCAGCACCAGAACAAGAGGACACAGTCTCAAGCTGCACCAGGGGAAGTTTAGGCTCAAGGTGAGGAAAAAGTTCTTCACTGAGAGAGTTGTTAGCCATTGGAATGAGCTGCCCAGGGAGGTGGTGGAGTCACCATCGCTGGAGGTGTTCAAGAGGGGATTGGACATGGCACTCGGTGCCATGGTTTAGTCATGAGGTCCATGGTGGCAGTTTGGACTTGATGATCTTTGAGGTCTCTTCCATCTTGGTGATTCTGTGATTCTAAAAAAGCATTCAGCTGCAGCTTCATGAAACCCTGCCCTCCTCCTTGAATGGAGTTACGCAGATACTGCTGAGAACAAAAGTTATTGTGCTCAGCTCTGAGTAATTGCTGAAACTTAAATGTCTTATGATGCCTGAGAGATCGTATCAATGATATACTGGTCCCTTCTGGCCTTAGAGCCTATGAATAATTTGAAGTTCGTGGTGTTGCACAGATGGTCTTGAAGAAAGAAAATCATACATTGATTTATGCATGAAGCAGGGAAGGCATTCCATTTGATCACAGTTATTACACAGGATTGATAGAGAAGCATTTTTTCTTCTTCTTCTGTGTGCTCAACTATGTTATAAGTGAACACAAAAGAAATAAATGACTTAAATAGAAGTGTTTTATCTTTGCATAATATGTTTTGAAGACTAAACTATGCTTGCTTTATAAATGGCATGATTTGAGACCTCTTCAAAGAGAGTTGATTCCCTGGTGGAAAAAATACTGCTTTTTTTTTCCTCTTATCTGTTAGGTAAATTCCCTTGCTGCAGAGAGCGAGGACATTGCTACAGAAAATGCAAATAAGAAAATCCTTTTTAGATTTATTCTTCTGCTGAGTAGTAATACACACTAAACCCAATTATTTCTCTTTCTGCAGCAGATAACTTGGTGGTTTTGTGAGTTAGTTATGTGTAATTTCATTTTTTTTTTATCATTATTTAAAATAACTTACTGTATTGTTTCCAGTCTCTGTGTGGGAGAAGATATTTTCCCTTTTTGAAATGTTACCTGTCTATCTGTCCAGCTCTGGGCCCCTCAGTTTAGGAAGGATGTTGACTTGCTGGAATGTGTCCAGAGAAGGGCAACAAAGTTGGTGAGGGGTTTGGAACACAAGCCCTGTGAGGAGAGGCTGAGGGAGCTGGGGTTGCTTAGCCTGGAGAAGAGGAGGCTCAGGGGAGAGCTTATTGCTGTCTACAACTACCTGAAGGGAGGTTGTAGCCAGGTGGGGGCTGGTCTCTTCTCCCAGGCAGCCAGCACCAGAACAAGAGGACACAGTCTCAAGCTGTGCCAAGGGAGGTTTAGGCTGGATGTTAGGAAGAAATTCTACACAGAGAGAGTGATTGCCCATTTAGAATGGGCTGCCCGGGGAGGTGGTGAAATCACCATCATGGGAGGTGTTTAGGAGGAGACTTGATGGGTTGTTTGGTGCCATGGTTTAGTTGATTAGGTGGTGTTGGATGATAGGTTGGACGTGATGATCTTGAAGGTCTCTTCCTGCCTAGTTCATCCTACCCTGCTCTACCCTACTCTGTTCTGCTCTACCCTACTCTGTTCTGCTCTACCCTACTCTGTTCTGCTCTACCCTACTCTGTTCTGCTCTACCCTACTCTGTTCTGCTCTACCCTACTCTGTTCTGCTCTACCCTACTCTGTTCTGCTCTACCCTACTCTGTTCTGCTCAATTCATACCTGTACCATGGATACACACATGCTTACAAACATCTCCATATTTCAGAAGCCCATAAATCGTCATGTTGTCAACTAAGAGCAGCTGGAATGGTATTGCTGGGGGGTCACTAGGAAAATGTTCTACATGTTTCTGCTGAAACATTTTCTGTGATTCTTTTTTTGTTGTTGGGAAATTTTAAGTTTATATTAGTATTTAAAGGGAATGATCCTCTTCCCAGAGGTTCTAACATGTAACTCCTCCTTTCCAGAGACCTTAAATGTTAGTTTCTTCACTTAATTTTTGTCCTTTGAAGTTCTACCTCTACATTACCGAGCAAGCAGTTTGGTCATTGGCTTCAACTTTAATTATGCATTGATTAGACACTGGATGTCCTCCACATGCCTTGAAGATGTTATCTGCTTTTATATAATATATACAGTCTGAGCTGTTGTTTGCTAGTGGGTTCCTAGGCTGAAGTGTTGAGCACTCAGTGGTTAATTGTAGCCGAGACAGAGGGCTGTGAGGTGTTGTGATATCAAGTAGCTTGTAAAATTCTGGCACTGGATAGATACTAACTTTATGGCATCCAAAGTCTGCTCTCAGCTTGTTTCAGTATGTGCAGTTCAGTCAGTTAATGTTTTAGAAAGTGAATGCCAGATTCGGCCATGATGCATTGGTTTTGGGGTACTGAAGTCATCCTTAATCTGGGTGCAGATTGGTGTTTTTTTGAACATCCTCATGCTTTGGTGCCTAAAATTTGTAATTCAATCAATGTTTTTGTCATAGAACTCTTCCCTGGTTTGTGTAGAACTAAGTGATATGGAAGAAAGAGGAGATTCATCTTCCTAGTGGTGTATTTGGGAGCCAAAGATCATTATTACCCTGTAGGTGATAAAAATCCCCATCCCTTTGCCAGTGCTTTAAAGTGCATAGCAAAAATTTCAAGCTGTCTATGCCCATGTGCCCACAGTTAATTTCAAGATGCCATTGCAAAAATTTTTGCAGTTTTTTTGCCATTGATTGCACTGATGTGAATAATAAATATTACTGAGTATGTGAAACTGCTCTTGCTTCAGTCCTTATGAGCTCGTTTTCAAGCTGAAGATACCTTTTGGCATTTTCATCCTGGCCTGCAGTCACCGTTCTGGAGTGTGAGTTTGTCAGTAGTTGCTGACTTTCATCCATTCCTTAGCCTGGTAGAGATTACCTAAGGGCAGGTCTGTGTCCTGACTTTAGTGACTCTCCTGTACTATTTCAGGAGTTGCAGTCGTGTCAAGATGCTTCAGTCTCTCTGCTTCTAATAGTTGGTGAGGTATCAGTCTGATTATTTAGGCTTTAAAAAAGGCTTGTGTTTCTGGCTGTGGGGTGAAAGGCTTTAAATATCCCTACTCATTTCAGTATTTCTGTGCTTAAATGCTATTCCTGGCCAGCTGTGTAGATCCATCTTGATCAGAAGACTGATGTAAGTGAAGAGCTTGATTTTGACCTACCAAGTCCTCAGTAAGTATAGCATCCCCGTGGCACCATCAGAAAGATTTTAGTGCTCAAATATGTCCACATATATATATATATATATATAAATATTTTCTGATATATTAAGGCTAAGAATATTTTCTGTGTATTAAGAATATGTTGGAATAGAATACACCAGCTCTTGCATCTTCATCAGCATGGTGGTGAAAAATAAGGGGATTTAGAGGTATTTCTGTTTGTCCCTTCCCTGTTGCTTTCAATTAGCAGGTGTGATTCCAGAGGTAGACTGGATGTAATGTAGTAACATTCTGTCCAGTCACATAACAAACTGTGTATGAAAAAATCTGGAATTTTTTTGTTTAGCCTTTTTCCCCAGAGGCTAGCTTAGGGGGACTTTAGGAATGTGCACAGCAAAAGCAGGCTAATGGTGTTAATGGAGTGTTCTCCTCTGTTTCTGCTATCAAGCTCATCTCCTATCTCTACCTCACTCCTGTATATGAGCTAAACATGGAGAACTAAAATATTTTTCAGTCTCTGATCTGCATTTCTCCCTGCCCTAGGTGTGGGAGTTCTGGTTTTATCACATTCCCTCAAAAGAGATGGCAAGAGCAGGAGTGGAAGAGTGAGCTGGGGTTCTGCTTTGCACCATGTGATGTTTACTATAGGCACTTCAATACAGGGTGGCTGATGCATGACAAGACTGTAATTGCTGAGGTTAGGGAAACCAGAAGTTTGGAGCATTTCTTCATTTCCTCACTAGCTTTTGTTCCATTTAAAGCACATTGCTGTTCAAGACATGGGTTAGATCTGGTACCAGGGTTATGAAAGGTCTAGTGTGTATTTTAAACGTTTCTTACTGCTTTGCTGCCTCTCTGAATGCTGATTTGCTTGCCATAGTTAGGAGTTTTTACCTAACCTAAAGTAAGAAAATAGGGCTGGAAAGGACTCACAAAATCTTTGTCCTTGTGTCCTAGCTGGGAAGGAGCCTTAGGGCTGCAGCTTGATACCTTTTCATTCTGGTAATGTCTTACAGGTGTGTTTTTTTCTCATTTTCACAAATAATGTGGGGTGCTAACCCAGATTCTCCATCTCCTGTGCTGTCTCTTAAATTAGCCTGTCTTTAATTTTGAGATAGAGTTACAGTCTTTAATACCACTACTGTTTGCATAAAAAGTGTTTCTTCATTTGATCTGCACCTTGGGGACTTCCTTTAAAACATTGTGTTTCTTCAGAAAGCCTTAGCTCATGTCTTGAAGTGCACTCGTGGGAGCACTTGGAGGTATTGCTGCGTTTGGCAGTGAGCACGCAGGCAGATTGACTCGCTGATTAAATCCACCTTCTTGTATGCATGCACGCACACACACACAGAGACACATAAAGATAAGCAAACACTGCATATTAGGTGAACTTCTTTCAAGGGGAGTTTTGTTTCATCTCCTTTCAGACAAATCTAGCACCTTGGAAACACAGCACTGGGTGGGGGGAGCCGGGAGGGTGTGTGGTGTGTGTTGGTGCAGTTTTCTCCTGTCAAACTTTTCTTTTTGTGAAATTACTTGTGATTGACTTCTTAACAATAGGCAGAAGGATACCTTTTGTGTTTTAGCATCCTTTGTCCTCTAGTGAACAATAACAGAAAGGGAAAATACTTTCACTTCTCCCTGTCTAATTTAGTTATCAAGAAGGAGTATTTTAGAAACGCTGCGTGCAAGACAGCAGAGGAGAGGCAGAGGAGAGGCCATATGTGTGGTGGAGAATATGTTACAGGAAGGACAAATGAAACACATTACCTGTACAGGAGCCCCTATTACAAGAGGGATGTGGAGGTGCTGTAACGTGTCCAGAGAAGGGCCATGAGGATGATCAGAGGGCTGGAGCACCTCTCCTATGAGGACAGACTGAAGGACTTGAGGCTGTTCAGTCTGAAGAGGAGAAGGCTCTAAGGTGACCTAATTGTGGCCTTCCAGTATCTGAAGGGGGCCTACAGGAAGGCTGGGGAAGGACTTCTCAGGATCTCAGGTAGTGATAGGACTAGGGGGAATGGAATGAAGCTGGAGGTGGGGAGATTCAGGCTGGATGTGAGGAGGAGGTTCTTCACCTTGAGGGTGGTGAAGCCCTGGAATGGGTTGTCCAGGGAGGTGGTTGAGGCCCCATCCCTGGAGGTGTTTAAGCCCAGGCTGGACGAGGCTGTGGCCAGCCTGATCTAGTGTGGGGTGTCCCTGCCCATGGCAGGGAGGTTGGAACTAGCTGATCCTTGTGGTCCCTTCCAACCCTGACTGATACTATGATACATCTTGAATCAAAAGGCAAGTGCAGAAAACTTAAAATACATTTGTAACTTAGCATAACTAAAGCATGAAGGAAGGTCTTGGTGCAGGCTTAATGTTCTTGCTCCTCTTCCTTCTCCAGTAACTGTCAGTGCTGTGGATTGAGCATCTCGTCTTTTGACCTTGTTTTGCTTTGTGTTACTTAGCTGATATGAGAGCCTTTTGCATTGGTGCATTTGGTTTGTTTCTTATGTTTAATGTTACCAAGCTGCTGAGTTTCATCATACAAGTAGTATGATTTCAGAGGACATCCGCTTATGTTAGAGTGTAGCCGCCCAGGTTTATGCATAGAACAGGAATAAGTCCCTGGTGAAGTTCTTTAAATGGGAAGCATGTGTTCCATGTCTGGATGTCTACAGTTGCTGTATAACCTGGATATTTGTTTTTCTTGATTTGTCAAGAAGGCAAAGATTGTAGGGTGAGGATACAGCTCTTAATCTCTCCTTTCCTTTCCAGAATTATCTGTTTTGCAGTCTCACTGAAATGAAAGCAGGGTAGCTGAGAAAAATATCCAGAGTACTTTCTCTTACACTTGTCTAGGAGAGGAGATATTCCAGCTTGATGGAGGTTTATGGAAACAATCTTCCAACTTCTGAACGCCACTGTCATTTGCTAGAAAGCATTTGGTGGTGGAAACGTGCTGCGTTGTGTTTAGCGGGGTGGATATAAATAGCGTCCTTCATATTTGCAGGTTCTGGGGAGACTTCCAGCACCTAGTCAGAGTTTTGGAAGTGCTTCAGCTTTTCTGATAAGGCCAGATACACTGTCTTGAAAGTAAACTTCCTTAAATCTGCAAATAGTTTCCTGTGGTGCGGACGACTGGCTCGTTGAAGCCTCTTTCAACTAGAAATGCTTATAGGAAGTGTAACCTTTGGCTGACAAGGCGTTCTGCTGAAGTTCACCTACAAGCATGTTTTGGCTCTGGAGACAGTGGGTCTAGCCAAGAGGAATAATCTCAGCTGTGTAGGACCAGCATGTCAGCTTCCTGTCCACAGAACTTGGAATCTCATCTGGGCAATCTCAAAAGCTGAAATCTTACGTAAAGTCTTGCTTGGTAATTGTAATTCCTGGTAGCAGCTGCATGTATTACCTTTTAGTGCAACTGCTTTCCAACACTGTTTTTTGTAGCAGTACTTGGCTTAGCCAAGAGGCTTATTACTGCTTGATTCAGCAGCTAAGAAGTTTTCCAGGAATTTGGATCACTAGAGGTCTATTCTATCAATTTATTTCCCAGAGCCTGAAAACTGAGCTTCTTGACACAAAGTTGAAATGGTTTCAATATGTTGCTTGTAAACTCATTAATTCTGTCTTTATCAGTGTGTCTAGTTTCTCTTTTCCTGGATAATAACTTCTAAATATGTGGAATTTATAAATGTGTCTTCATCTAGATCTCTCCCCCCCATGAAAGCATGATACTGACCTTTGTTTTTAACTTCTGATTTATAGTTAGTAGTGTATCACAGTATAACTATGGTTGGAAGAGACCTCGAGGATCATAGAGTCCAACCTATCAACACAGACCCCATGACTAGACCATGACACCAAGTGCCACATCCAATCCCCTCTTGAACACCTCCAGGGACGGGGACTCCACCATCTCCCTGGGCAGCACATTCCAATGACAAACAACTCGCTTGGTGAAGAACTTTCTCCTCACCTCCCCTGGCGCAGCTTGAGACTGTGTCCCCTTGTTCTGGTGCTGCTTGCCTGGGAGAAGAGACCAACCCCTTCCTGGCTACAACCACCTTTCAGGTAGCTGTAGAGGGCAATAAGGTCTCCCCTGAGCCTCTTCTTCTCCGGGCTAAACAATCCCAGCTCCCTCAGCCTCTCCTCATAGGGCTTGTGCTCAAGGCCTCTCCCCAGCCTTGTTGCCCTTCTCTGGACATGTTCAGGTGTCTCAATGTCCTTCTTAAACTGAGGAGCCCAGAACTGGACACAGCACTCAAGGTGCAGCCTAACCAAAGCAGAGTACAGGGGCACAATGACTTCCCTGCTCCTGCTGGTCACACTATTCCTAATGCAGGCCAGGATGCCAATGGCCCTCTTGGCCACCTGGGCACACTGCTGGCTCATATTCAGGCGGCTGTCAATCAGCAGTATGTCTGTATGTATGTGTATGTCTGTTTCCCAGTAGAAACCCTGGATGTTTAAGAATTTTTGAGCTCTTGGTAACTTGAACCAGTGTGTCTTTTCTGCCTTAAGCACAAAGGTAGTGAGTGTTTCCACTGAGACTTCCCTTGATCAAAGCAGGTTAGAGAAAAAGGTACGTTCTGCTAGTCTTGGTGTGACAGTGATAGTTTTCTTGTTTGGTAAAGATGAGGCAAGAAATTTAACTTAGCCAAATTTTTTACTAAGTCCTGACTGCATTAATATTTTACAACTAAGTCAAACACACTGAATTCCTAATTTAAAAGTAATCAACTTTGCAAAGGAAGAGTGGATGTGTAGAGGAAAGCAGTATTGTTTTTAACTGCTTAGCCTCAATCTTGGTTGACTGAAAATACTGCAGTCCTGGATTAACCTTGTGTCATTCACAAAAGAGAAAATCATACTTTCAATAGTTGTCTAATAGTGGGACTCATATCTTGGGTTTCTTTTTCCAGTTTTGCTTGTAAATCTATTAACACTATGCCTCAGGCCTCTGGAGACTTTGAGAATATATTGAGGAAGAAACAGATTTCTGCTCTGAAGGAGTCTATATTTCTCAGTCTCAGGAAGCTTGTCAACTTGTTACAATGTTCTCCATACGCAATTGCTGTGTGAGGTGAACACAGAAACGGCAGTGATGTGAGTAGACCGTGTATCTAAAAGGACCCTTCTTCCCTTTCCCCTGAACACCTGGTTATAGAATAGAATTAACCAGGTTGGAAAAGGCCTTTGGGATCATCAAGTCCAGCCTATCATTCAGCACAATCTAATCAACTAAACCATGGCACCAAGCGCCCCATCCAGTCTCTTCTGAAATATGTAGATGTTTGTAAGCATGTGTGTATCCATATACAGAATAGAATAGAATAGACCAGGCTGGAAGAGACCTTCAAGATCATCATGTCCAACCTATCATCCAACACCACCTAATCAACTAAACCATGCAACCAAGCACCTTATCAAGTCTCATCTGAACACCTCCAGTGATGGTGACTCCACCACCTCCCTGGGCATCCCATTCCAATGGCCAATCTCTCTTTCTGTGAAGAACTTCTTCCTAACATCCAGCCTAAACCTCTCCTGGTGCAGCTTGAGACTGTGTCCTCTTGTTCTGGTGCTGCTTGCCTGGGTGAAGAGACCAGCCCCTACCTGTCTACAACCTCCCTTCAGGTAGTTGTAGACAGCAATAAGGTCTCTCCTGAGCCTCCTCTTCTCCAGGCTAAGCAACCCCAGCTCCCTCAGCCTCTCCTCACAGGGCTTGTGCTCCAGGCCTCTCACCAGCTTTGCTGCCCTTCTCTGACCTATTGTTCTTCTAGTTAACAAGAGGAATGGGATTTTTACTGTCTGTCCAATTAAGATTCCTATCTTTTATTCAGGGAATATTTTTGGAGGTAAAAACAAGCAACAGAAGTTCCAAGTACAAGTCCTGTGGCCTCTTTGGTTATAAAAACAGATTTCCACTGCTCAGCTTAGGCAAAGAACCTTACCTGTGTTATTTTCCTTTGGCTGCTTGTAATTTACCAGTCAGCTGTTAGACAAGAGAACAGTAAGGATCATTCATTTCTTGAAAAGCAGCTTAGCTGAACTAGTACTATGTGTGTCTTGCATCATTTTGTTTTTAAATTCAGCAATGTCTGAGGATATATAAGGTCCTTTCCCTTCAAATTGTGCTCCATAGGATTCCCCTGTCACATTTAATGGAATCATGCTACTGCTTGCTTGCCAAGTGGAACTTTCTGACTGTTGTGGAAATAACAGCCAAGGTGGTTTTTGCTTGTCAAGAGCAAAATCTAAATGATACAGTATCACAGTGTAACTTAGGTTGGAAAGGACCTCGAGGATCATCGAGTCCAACCTATCAACACAGACCCCATGACTAGACCATGGCACCGAGTGCCATGTCCAATCTCCCCTTGAACGCCTCCAGGGACAGTGACTCCACCACCTCCCTGGGCAACCTGTTCCAATGCCGAATGACTCGCTCGGTGAAGAACTTCCTCCTCACCTCGAGTCTAAACCTCCCCTGGCGCAGCTTGAGACTGTGTCCCCTTGTTCTGGTGCTGGTTGCCTGGGAGAAGAGACCAACCCCTTCCCGGCTACAACCACCTTTCAGGTAGTTGTAGAGGGCAATGAGGTCAGCCCTGAGCCTCCTCTTCTCCAGGCTAAACAATCCCAGCTCCCTCAGCCACTCCTCATAGGGCTGTGCTCAAGGCCTCTCCCCAGCCTTGTTGCCCTTCTCTGGACACATTGAAGTGTCTCAATGTCCTTCTTAAACTGAGGAGCCCAGAACTGAACACAGGACTCAAGGTGCGGCCTAACCAATGCAGAGTACAGGGGCACAATGACTTCCCTGCTCCTGCTGGCCACACTATTCCTAATGCAGGCCAGGATGCCATTGGCCCTCTTGGCCACCTGGGCACACTGCTGGCTCATGTTTAGGCAGCTGTCAATCAGCACCCCCAGGTCCCTGTCTGTTTGGGAACTTTCCAGCCACTCCGACCCCAGCCTGTAGCTCTGCATGGGGTTGCCATAGCCAAAGTGCAGCACTCGGCACTTGGACATGTTGAATGCCATCCCATTGGACTCTGCCCATCTGTCCAGTCAGTTGAGGTCCCTCTGCAGAGCCTTTCTACCCTCTAACTGACTAACATCTGCTCCACACATGAAGATTAGTTAATCTAAGAAGAGCCAACACTTTCATCGTGCAAGGAGGCCTCTGAAGTGCATACAATTTCCAGTTTTACTTAGCTTTCTCATGGGAGATGTTTGCTATTAATATTAATCTGCATTTTGCCACTTTTCAGTTCAGCTTGTGTTGTGGTAAGGGTGAGCTTTCAGTTGTTCCCCTTGTATGAAATGTATGGCACATTCTCTGTGCTTTCCAGAAAAACTGAAAGGTGACAGTCACTGCTGGTGACAGCAGGAGCCTGAGCTTTCTGCAGTGTAGGTAACTTTAGTGCATTGTGTGCATACAGGGTACTAGCAACACTTGCTTCCACTCAGCTGTTGGAAATAGGGGGGTGGGGAGGGGATGTGTGCTGTACTTGTGTGCCCTTATATTCCTCACTGGTTAGGAATGGGATTAGAAGAAACATCTTTATGCTTAAGCAGCAAAACACAAAGGGAAGTAATTTTCTGTTTGTGCAGACCAGCAGTGGGTTACTTGACTTAAACTTCCTTAAAGCAGAACTCTGAGGCTGTTCCTTTCTGCATACATTTATTCTGTGCTGCCCTTTGCTTGTAGTTGAATTAGTAACTTTCCACCTTGAGGCTGAGCTGTCTCCTGGGCTCTCCTGCAACTGCTAGTTCAAGTTATTGTAGTGTAGACATGTGATTTTGGTTTGTGTTGAGACTTTTCAATAATCAGCCTTGTGATATGCAGTATCTATGAGGGTGTTTGTTGGTTGGCTGTTTTTTTTTCTCTTCTTTCTTCTCTCTTGGCATAGCCAGTACTTCCTATCATAGTTTCTTTACAGGAGGAGGGGGGAAAAAAGTAGGGGGGGACAAAAAATCCCAAACCACTTTTCTTTTCTTGTTTCTTGTAGGTTTATGGGTGTCTGTGTGCATCAAGGACAGCTGCATGCACTTACTGAGGTAAGACTATTTCGTGATATACATACTCAATTATGAAACAGTTCTCAGGCCAGATTCTTCTACTGCTGTTCACCTTGAGTGATAGTTTCTTTTATGGTGACTAGTGAGTTACTCACATTCTACTTGCTATGCAGTAGTGGGAAGACTGCACAACCAGGCCTGAGAAGAGTACTTTGCTCCTAGCCTTTGATGTCTTTCCTCATCAGAAGCACTTGTTAGGATGAAAAAGAAAGCACAGTAGGAACATAAAATTTCACTGGCAATTTAAATGAGGCGTGGGGGTTATTATTGAGCTGCCCCTAAATAGTCTTTGTTTCAGTGTCATTGCATTGTATTTAAATCTTATTTATAGTCCAGTTGGGTGTAGTGATTCAGGAATGTTTCAGCTGGATGATGCTAGTCCCTACCACCTTCTTATTTGGATTAATATCAAGATTACAGCTTCACCTAGGCCCCATAAAAAGAAACTATTCCATTGCCCATACACCCTGGCCAAGGCCTGGTATCAAAGGAGAAACTGAAGTTTTCAGTCATGTGAGTCTTCCCACCAAGTTTTACTGGGTTGTACCTGTAATCCTGCTCAGGAAAAACAAGAAGAGACTCTTCCCTTGTTAGGAATAGCATTGCCTGTTTTGAGTCAAAAATCAGTCCATTGCTTTTCCTGCTGTTCTGAGGACAGGTTGAGGGGAAATTCATATTTTATAAAGTCAATGGGTTTTTTTATTTACTTCAATTTTGTAGGAACTGCTTAATTAAAAGAGTAACCCTTTCCTACCCTCTCACAAAGACAAGTATGCTATTAATTACCAATTACAACAAGTTCTTGGTATGGTTGCCAAGAACTACTGTAAAATGAGAAGGTTGGATAGCTGTGTGGCAGTTACCAGGATGTGTGTGGCCATCACACATCTGAAGATTTCATATTAAGCTCTGATGCACATACATGGACAGTGAATTTCTTCACCTTCCAAGGGGACAATTCTGCCATTCTAGTTCTGGCTACTGTCAGTGATGGACACTAAGTCACAGGGGCTGTATTTCTAATGTAAGAGCAAAGGTAGAGAGAGACTTCCAGAAATTGAGTCATGGATTGAGTCAGTGGTCAGCAAATTTGCAGATGACACCAAGTTGGCAGCAGATGTTGATCTGTTGGAGGGTAGAAAGGCTCTGCAGAGGGACCTCAACCGACTGGACAGATGGGCAGAGTCCAACGGGATGGCATTCAACATGTCCAAGTGCCGAGTGCTGCACTTTGGCTACGGCAATCCCATGCAGAGCTACAGGCTGGGGTCGGAGTGGCTGGAGAGCTCCCAAACAGAGAGGGACCTGGGGGTGCTGATTGATGGCAGGCTGAACATGAGCCAGCAGTGTGCCCAGGTGGCCAAGAGGGCCAATGGCATCCTGGCCTGCATTAATAATGATGTGGCCAGCAGGAGCAGGGAAATCATTGTGCCCCTGGACTCTGCTTTGGTTAGGCCGCACCTGGAGTCCTGTGTCCAGTTCTGGGCCCCTCAGTTTAAGAAGGACATTGAGACACTTGAACGTGTCCAGAGAAGGGCAATGAGGCTGGTGAGAGGCCTTGAGCACAAGCCCTATGAGGAGAGGCTGAGTGAACTGGGATTGTTTAGCCTGGAGAAGAGGAGGCTTGGGGGAGACCTCATTGCTCTCTACAACTACCTGAAAGGTGGTTGTAGCCAGGAAGGAGTTGGTCTCTTCTCTCTAGCAACCAGAACAAGAGGACACAGTCTCAAGCTGCACCAGGGGAAGTTTAGGCTTGTGGTGAGGAAAAAGTTCTTCACCAAGAGAGTTAGCCATTGGAATGTGCTGCCCAGGGAGGTGGTGGAGTCACCGTCCCTGGAGGTGTTCAAGAGGGGATTGGATGTGGCACTTGGTGCCATGGTTTAGTCATGAGGTCTGTGGTGACAGGTTGGACTTGATGATCTTTGAAGTCTCTTCCAACCTTGGTGATAACTGTGATACTGTGAAATGTCAAGATACAGCACATGTGGGAGTCCTTTTATATAAGAGAGTCAGGTTCTTCAGGCAGGCTTTGCTAAGCATTATTGCCTATTTATTTTGTTCCTCTGATCAGTTAAAACAGGGGGATTTCAGGCCCTTCCACTCCCTAAATATATCCTAGAGGAGATGAAGCTTCATAATGCTTTGTTATACTAAATCTTGGTAGATGTTCCTTGCTGTGGTTTTTCCTTTGTTTGTTGTTTTCCCCCCTTTCATCCAGATGCTTGCTATTTAAACACCCCTCCCCACCCAGAAAGTCAAGAAAATGAAACCAACACCGATGCTTCCTAATGGAGAGCTGACTTTGTAGCTGCTTTGTAGCTGTTTTGGAGTGCTTGGCAAGCAAATAAATCTAAGAAAGTCTTCAAAGAATAACCTTTTTATAGTTGTCATTCAGAATAATAGAAGAAATTACTGAACCATCCTGAGACCAAAGAGGAAAAGTTTAAGACTGGGCTGCATCAGGAGAAGTGTGGCCAGCAGGTTGAGGGAGGTGATCCTCCCCCTCTACTCAGCTCTGGGGAGACCCCACCTGGAGTACTGCCTCCAGTTCTGGAGCCCCTATTACAAGAGGGATCTGGAGGTGCTGGAACGTGTCCAGAGAAGGGCCACAAGGATGAGCAGAGGGCTGGAGCACCTCTCCTGCAAGGACATACTGAAGGATTTGGGGCTGTTCAGTCTGCAGAAGAGAAGGCTCCAAGGTGACCTAATTGTGGCCTTCCAGTATCTGAAGGGGGCCTCCAGGAAGGCTGGGGAAGGACTTCTCAGGATGTCAGGTAGTGATAGGGCTAGGGGGAATGGAATGAAGCTGGAGGTGGGGAGATTCAGGCTGGATGTGAGGAGGAAGTTCTTCACCATGAGAGTGATGAAGCCCTGGAATGGGTTGTCCAGGGAGGTGGTTGGGGCCCCGTCCTGACCTAGTGTGGGGTGTCCCTGCCCATGGAAGGAGGGTTGGAACTAGATGTTCCTTGTGGTCCCTTCCAACCCTGACGGATACTATGGTACTATGATACTAAGGTTGCTGCAGAATTTGGAGAAACAGAATAGCTTTAGTGAGATTTCACACAAGTACATGTACTGATCACTGCTTTCTTTATGGGGAGCAAGGTGGAGATTTCATGCCTTCAGTAAGGAAACACATGAGTGAAGGCCATTGTAAGTTGATGTTGTAAAGAATCCACACACAATTTTGTCCAACAGGGTAGTTGTTGGTTTCATGGAGCTTTAAGAGAGCTGTACATGTTCTAAGCAGTGCAGTTAATTGTGTTTTCTGGCAGAAGTACTGGCATTTTTAAATCTTGAAGTAACTGTAGTGTGATAGTTGAGTTCTGAAGACTCTGGAGGTTAGAGAAGAGGTCCCGAGTGGCTAGCTGAAGCAGTTGTTAGTAAGATGGACATAGTGAATCACCAGTTCAAATATAGCCCAGGAGGACAAACAGATCCACCACTCTCTCATAGCTTTTTTTCTGGCTTGTGGTCTGTAAAGGTGGTCTTGTAGCTTCCAGTGCTCAACATAATTGATCTTAGTCCAATGGTACTAACAGAGAACTTCTGTCAGGGTTTCACTTCCTTCGAGATGTAACTGAGGCTCATTGTTCAATAGGTGTCTGTGTCACTGCAAGGAAAAACCTTTCTCACTCTAGCCTGTGCTGGACTTTTCTGTGAGGAGTTTAATTATCCCTCCTTGTGTTTTGAGAGTAGGGTTGGTGATACACCTAAGTAAAAGGGATACAGCATCGCTTAGAGCTTATGTATGAGGGCAGGGTGGGAAATGTTTATTTGTGTGTGTGTGTACATATATCGGTTTTGTTTTTTCCCCCGTGACCAAAGAAGCTGAGAACTTGTGGCAAATGTTTGTTGAATCGATTTAGACAACTTAGTAGCCTCCTGTGCTGCTAACAGGCAGGGCAGCAACCACAAATGGTCTTAAAGGAGCCTTGGGGATTTTAATAATAGACAGCACTTTGTTACTGGGAGGCAAAGTCTGAAGTGTTACAGATTTCTTCTTGCATGTTTAAACACACAAGAGGCTCAACAAGTGGATCATGCAGAGCAGATTATTTTGCTTAGGAAGGTGTTGATTGTGTGTAGGCCTTGGGTTTTTCCCTTGTGGCAGCATTTTACATTGTTTCTAATGTCCTTTCCCAAGTGGCTTTTGTTTTTAAAACTGCTGGGCAAGGAGCAGCTTCTGTTTGTTTGTTTGTTTTCAAAATAAGAATGGAATTGTTTAATTATAGACTGCAGTAGGACTTTGCCCTTGTTCTAAATCCACAGTCTTATCAGTTTTGAAAATCCAGTGCTGTTTCCCGAGTTCTGCTGCAGCCAGAAGCTATGGTATGTGCCTCTTCTGAAGTACTTTGGTATTTATCCTTAGCATCACAGAAGGGTTTAGGCTGGTGGGGGGGCCTATCCTTGCACACACAGGGAAGTGAAGTAGATGCTTTAATAGATGGTACTGCTCCAAGGAACTGACAGGTATTACACTGCCTCACTGACTTGGAGCTGCAGGGCACAGATCTGCTGTGCTTATTTACAGTAAAACCAGGAACTGGGTATTCCTTTCTCAGTACTCAGCTCTAATCTGTAGCTAGTGGTTTGTTTCTGTAGCTGCAAGAATCTGCAGCGCTTCCTGCTGTACTTGCATGCCTCTCCAACTAATTTCAGCTGCTTCTTCAAGCCTCTCTCTGTTCTGGCCACATTCCTAATCTGACAACACTCTGTTTGCTTCCATTTCTTGATTTTCTGGCATGCAGCACTATCAGACTTGGAGAACCTTGCATAGTAGTAGTACAAGCTCTGGTGTCATCATGAGGTGCTTCTGAGTATTCATAGAATCAAATAAGGTTGGAAAAGACCTCGAAGATCATCAAGTCCAACCTGTCACCCAGCACCTCATGACTACTAAACCTTGGCTTCAAGTGCCACATCCAATCCCTTTTTGAACATCTCCAGGGACAAGCGACTCCACCACCTCCCTGGGCAGCACATTCCAATGGCCTCAGAGGCCAGATCTGAGCCCCTGCCCAGGGGGTTAGCAGACAGCATGCACTCCTGGGGACATGAAGCTGTGAGTAGCCATGGCTGAACAGCAGTAGCATATGATCTTATTCCATACACACTATGCAATGGATGCATGAGTGAGAACCCATTTTTGATGGAAGGCAAACAAATCTGTTTGTGCACTGCAGGTTCTATGGGCCTGTGCTATTAGACTGAAGCAGATAACATAGCATATGAAAGCCACTTGCACTGCTTTGTGGATATTAAATTATTTGCTGTACTCTGTTAAGCAGGTTTATCTGAATTTCTAAGAGAGAGGTCAGGCTGAAATCTCATTGTAATTAGATGTATATATATGCACAGAATGAGTCACACAGCTTGATAATTCCTCCTTGTAGGAAATTTAAACCCTGGCAGCTGTGTACAGATGAGGAAGGGAGAGTTGTTATGTGTTGACTGGGATATCTTGAAATTGCAGTGCTTCACAAACAATAGCTAATTGTTACAACAGAAGTGCTACAGCTATTAATTCATACCAAACGTTAAAAAAGAGCACAAATGCTCTGCTGCCACAACCCAAAGCGCAGCACAGGATCTGACATGCACTGGAGCGTTGTGAGGCAGGGAGCAGGGCTCTCATCACCTAACCACGTACTGCAAAGGCATCTAGCACTTTCCCTGTGCCTTCAGCACAATGCAATACTTACACACCTTTCCTTGCTTATCTGCTTTTGCTAAGAGGAGATACTTTCTCTGCAGAGTTGTCCCCATTGTGCTCAATTTATCTGGCCACCACCAACCTACAGTAGATTTTTCCTTTAACTGATCGGCCAGCAGTTCTCTCCTGACAAGTATGCCTGTGAGGCCAGTTTGCATCCTTTATAAGCCAACATTTTTGCCAGCTTTCTGCTTCCCACAACAAAGGTTTTTGCTGCAGGTTTTTGAGAATCAATTTGACCTTTCTGTAAGCCAAAGATCCACTTGAACCTCTCTTACTGTTCTCATTCTGCCATGAACATGGTAGGAAATCACTCTTTAAAATTGTGCATTTGGAGGGAATTGGCAGAGTAATAGCAGGCATCCAGCACTGAATAACACATACAAATTCAGTGATTAAAGCTTCCTCCTGTCCTCACATGAAGTGGTGTGACCAGGTACAGCAGCATTTAACTTCCTATCAAACTGAAGTTGTATCACAGGAGGCCCTGCATTCTGTGGGGTTACTTTGATGTAAACAACCCAAAACTTGAGTTTAGAAGAAAATAATCCTGTTTTGTGGTGGTTTTTTTTTTTCTGGAAACCCTAAGTCTTTGATCACTGCAATCAAATAAGATGGACTGCTTTCATTCATGAAAAAGCAAAGAGCTACTTGGTGTAGGGAAAAAAGTTTGAAAGACCACCTAACTTAAATAAAGTCCTTTAATGGAATGAAGCTGGAGGTGGGGAGATTAAGGCTGGATGTGAGGAGGAAGTTCTTCACCATGAGAGTGGTGAAGCCCTGGAATGGGTTGTCCAGGGAGGTGGTTGGGGCACCGTCCCTGGAAGTGTTTAAGCCCAGGCTGGCTGAGGCTCTGGCCAGCCTGATCTAGTGTGGGGTGTCCCTGCCCATGGCAGGGGGGTTGGAACTAGATGATCCTTGTGCTCCCTTCCAACCCTGACTATGATACTTGCTTTCAAGAACTTGACTAGGTGTTTAAACACTCAAAAGTGCTTAAGCTACAAATCAGACCTAGCTGAAACTCCTGGGGAGGCTGGTACAATTTTTTCTGGAGAAAGAAAGGGTCAAGCACATCATACATGCCACAGCATCAGGCTTCAAGAGTATGAACTGGAGATGGAATTTCAGCCTGAACACTGAATTTCCTGTCTCCTGTCATGAAAAGCCAGGCCCCCTTGTGTGATTTTAAATGGAATTTTTTGGTATGTGCAGCACATCAAGCTGTGTTTGGGACCAAAGTATTTTTCCCTTTTAACTAATTTGCAAAAGTATTTGACTCCCAGGGATAATAATATAAACAAAGTAAAGAATATCTACTTTGTCTTAACTCCTGTGAAATGACTTCATTGTCTTAGACACACTGCTTTCTATTTGTGTTACAAAGTAATTCCTGTAGCCTTAAGTTATAGCATCAGGTTTCAAGTGTGACATTCTCCAAATGCCAACACTAACTCCCCTTTCTACAAGCTTTTCAAACTCCACTTGCTTTGAACAGTGTAATTTACTTACTACATGTATCATGTTTAATTTTGCATCCACTGACTCAGTGGATGAGTCAGGTTTACTGCTACCTGTAACCAGCCTAACTTGCCAGTACCAGAACAAGAGTACACAGTCTCAGGCTGTGCCAGGGGAGCTTTAGGCTGGATGTTAGGAAGAAGTTCTATGCAGAGAGAGTGATTGCCCATTGGAATGGGCTGCCTGGGGAGGTGGTGGAGTCACCATCATTGGAGGTGTTCAGGAGGAGACTTGATGGGGTGCTTGGTGCCATGGGTTAGTTGATTAGGTGGGTTGGATTGGTTGATGGGCTGGACATGATGATCTTGAAGGTCTCTTCCAACCTGGTTTATTCTGTGTATTCACATATAAGATACAGTACCAGGGTCTGCAACTCTTCAGCTGTCGGGATGACTAATCACCTAGGCACAATACAAGTGCCTACAGCATTATTTCAACAAAAATGAAGTGTCTTAAGCTGATAAAACAGCATGATTGTGCTCACATCTTTCTAACCCTCACTCAGTCTTACTGGAGTTGAATGACTGTAATTCCAGTAATGACTGAAAGCAGGGGTTTATTTTGCTCCCTTCTTCATGCACTCTTCAAAAGAAAAAAGTTAGGGCAGACACCCCTTCCCCCAAACCAGTACAGCTGGTTAGTCTAGCACTCTCTAGCTAATACTGCATCAGGAGGTGTCTGCTTCTAGAGCCACTTGTTCTTTTTTTACCCGGTTCAATGGCACATGAATGAGTCTCTTCAACTCGGAAAGCTGGGAAGTGTCAAGTACTTTAAGCCCTTCATATGTACATTTCTTGAGTTGGAGAAATGTTGTCCTCTTCTAAAGAGACTAAAACCATGGAGAAAAAGGACACCACTTGGAAGATGAAACAGCATGATGCCTTGTATGTCACGGAGAAAGGAGAGGCAGAGCTGGTCATCAGCACCCCCCTCTGTGTTTGCTAAGAATGCATTCAGCCACTTCCTCATAAATTAAGCTGAGAACTTAAGTGAGCTGTTACAGCAAAACTGAAACTGTGAAGAGTGCAAAACGAAGGCCAAATATGGCTCAAGTGTTGACAACTACTTTGAAAATTCTATTGCAAACAATCAGGGAAGTGTTTGCACTAAAATAAGTTCATAAAAAAAATACATAAATGCCTTTCAAAATGGTCAAAGGTGTGCTAGGAATAATTTTGCCAGCTGAATTGGAGCAGGAAAAAGCACAAGGTCTTTATGTCAGCCTGGATAAAGCTATTAAAACAGGCATACACACATCCATGTACCTAATATTCAAGTTTGTAGCCATCTCCTTTTTTGATATCAGAGTAATTTGAACAAAAGCTAAAAAGGAGACTTCAATACAAGAAATCTGAAGCACACCCCAAGATTTACTGCTTTGAAGATTCAGGGTCCATGAAATTTCATAAGGGCTTTTCTAGAAACTTGGGTTGTCATGTTATAAACACATTCATCTTGGAATATAAACAGAAGCTTCCTAAGTTTTTGGCACTGAGAAAAGTTCTTTTTACCTGTGTCTGTTTCTTGTCCGCAAGATAGATGCCGTATGTGACAATGAAGGTGACAGTCTCAGTTCTTCCTAACTTAGCCTTCTGTTCCATGAGCAGAGAAGCATAAAGCACAGGCAACTGACTTGACTTTCTCTATATGTTCAGTTAGTTGGGTTTTTTAACCCCATAAGATTGAGCTGATACTCACATGCCAGTAAGCAGGCAGACAGTAACAGAGATTTTTGCAGCTTGTAGGTTTACTGTAACTCTGTTTTCCAGAGTAAAAAGACTCCACAGTGCTGTGTGTTTTTAAAGGATGATAGAATTAACTAGGTGCTTGAAAGCACCTGTTAGGTTGCAACATTTTTTCTGTGGTGAGATAAGAAGTGCTCTTTTGTCAAGAACAATAACAATTTACCATGCAGATAGCAGTCAGTTCTAACAGACATCTTGTGCGGTGCATCCATTCTGGTTTGTGCTGGAACACACAGTTGCAATGATGAAATGCAATGGTTTCTCAACTTTTGCATTACAGACTAGACTAGTCTTCCTAACACCTGAGTTATTTCCTGCTCTATTTTAAACACTACTTCTGTTGCCATGATCCTTACTCTTCTCCTCAGGTCCTACAGTGAACTTCTCACACTGTTTGTTCTCTGTCATTAAAGGGGGAATGCAACTACTGCTGCTTCGAACAAAGTTACCATTACTCTTCTCTGGAGCTCAAATCCCTGGGATCCAGATGAATGGTTTTCTCTTGACCCTAAAGCAAGTAGATGCAAGGCCTGACTCTTAATGACTCCTGTAAAGGAAAAGCTAATGAACCCAAATAATCAAATTAACAGAGGTAATAACACAGATGTGTGCTACCTGGACTTCCAGTCCTACAGCACAAGCAGCAAAAAGGACAAGCAAATAATTGCAATAGGTACTCTGATTTTATACCACACAACCATTCTTGTCATCAAAGAATATTTTTATGCAACTAAATATATTCCATTCCAGTACCCAAGTCCCTACCAGGAGGGACACAAAGTAGCCACAGTTCAACAAGAGACTCATTACCTTTGGCATACTTTCAGTAAGGCTAAACTTGCCCTTCTAGTATTTGGATTTTACACCTGCAAAGGTCCAAGCTGCCTTTACACATTACACTTCCCAGCACTGGCACCAATACAGCACCACTGAAAGAACTCTTCCCAGGGAAGTATATAAAATGAAGCTGTAGCTCTAATGGATGCTATGAAAAACATCTGAAGCAAGGACAAAAAGAATGAAGCCTACAAGCAGAGATTTATTACTCTGGTAATCCACAGGTCATGCTGGTCATTGGCTGAGAGATCACAAGGATCAATTTAATCTGCAGAATTTTACACATACTTAGAGTTCTTACCAAGTTTGAACAGCAGTTCTTCTGCACCATCCTAGAGCCAGGAGGCATTTAAAAATGCCAGCTGTTAGCTGCTGAAAATCATCTGAAATATATCCTATGTCATCATAGCATGCTAATCTGTTTGGGTTTTCTTAATTGCTTCAAGGGAAATTCCATCTTTTTTACTCTGTACCAGGACTCATTCCCCTAAAGCAAAGGCATCTAGAGTTAACAGGTATATTCTCAGAGCTGTCAACAAAAACATCCATGAGAAAGTCTGCACAGTTGCTCCCTTCATTCTTCTGGAAAGTCAAAAGTTGCCAGTTCAACAAGACCAGAGAGTAAAATGACATGCTGCTGGAGATCTCTAAATACACTCAAGGTACATGCTTTGTGTATGCAAATGCAAACAAGTTGGACCAGAATTAGGGACCAAATCTGAGCAGACACAGAGCACAAAACCATCTCTAAATGTACCCCACCCCTCTGCTTTCTTGCTCCTCCTGAGTTTTCTTTTCTCAGTACTAGTCAAAAAGACTATAATAAAAGGCCTAAGGAAGAATCCAGTAACCAGGAGAAGCTAATGAAAACCACAAGGCATTAAGGTATACAACCTGATCTGGAAGGCTCTAATCAGCATGGCTTGAGTGTGCACATTAGGTAATACCTAAAACCTCCAATCTCACACATGAAGAAAAAGGTTTTCCTAACAACTCTCCAAATAGTTGGGTTTTTTTTTTGCTAGAAATTGGACTGCAGTATCCAGCAGACAACTAACATTTTCTAACAGGATGATGTTGAGAGTCCCTTGTTTTAATTTTCTACTTGGTGCCACTTTTAACACAACTTTCATCTTTTTGATTGTCTCCAACCTCAGGCTAATCAACTTAGCACTGCACTTATTCTCTTCTTTTGAGGGACAACCATCAGAGCCATTTTATCCAGGAACTAAGCTTGAGCTGGTAAACACAAGACCTAAATTGTGCACAACTCCTTTGCTATATAGAATATTTACAGTATGACTGGTAATAGGAACTACACTTCTGAAGACATTAAGTTCTCCAGGGCTGACAGGTGAGTCTACTGTGATCACCAAAGCAGAGTTAAATATTTGCAGTGCTATGCAAGTAAAACTCAAGTTATTCAAACAATATGAATCACGCTGGTGGAATAACAGCAGGGACTAGCAAGTGTTAGAGGAGATGGGGGGGAGGAGAGGAGGGAGCAGGAAGAAGTGGTGTTCTAGCACTTTTGAAAACTCTCCAAAGTGTGCAGTTGCCATCTGGAAGGCAATGCATGCCTGCAATTTTTACTGCAGAGGTTCAGAGGATGAGACCTAACTGATGTCTGTCTGGTTTGGTCCATTTCAGAGTCAAAGGCTCTCCACAGAAAGGTACCTAAGAACTGAGAGGAGGGAAAAAAGAAGCAAAATTGAATCTGTTCAAAGTGTTCAGGAGGAGACTTGATGGGGTGCTTGGTGCCATGGGTTAGTTGTTTAGGTGGGTTGGATTGGTTGATGGGTTGGACGCAATGATCTTGAAGGTCTCTTCCAACCTGGTTTATTCTATGTATTCACATATAAGACAGATTCTGCTTGTGAAAGCTGATATCAGAAGGGCATTCTCACTTGAAGAATTAATATTTAATGTCTTGTAAAAGGATAATTCAGCTTGACTTGCTGGAATGTGTCCAGAGAAGGGCAACAAAGTTGGTGAGGGGTTTGGAGCTCAAGCCCTTTGAGGAGAGGCTGAGGGAGCTGGGGTTGCTTAGCCTGGAGAAGAGGAGGCTCAGGGGAGAGCTTATTGCTGTCTACAACTACCTGAAGGGAGGTTGTAGCCAGGTGGGGGCTGGTCTCTTCTCCCAGGCAACCAGGACCAGAACAAGAGGACACAGCCTCAAGCTGTGCCAGGGGAGGTTTAGACTGGATGTTAGAAAGAAGTTCTTCATAGAGAGAGTGATTGGCCATTGTAATGTGCTGCCCAGGGAGGTGGTGGAGTCACCATCATTGGGGGTGTTTAGGAGGAGACTTGATGGGGTGCTTGGTGACATGGTTTAGTTGATTAGGTGGTGTTGGATAATGGGTTGGATGTGATGTTCTTGAAGGTCTCTTCCAACCTGGTCTATCCTATCCTATCCTATCCTATCCTATCCTATCCTATCCTATCCTATCCTATCCTATCCTATCCTATCCTATCCTATCCTAATCCTAACAATCCTGATAATTTTAAGCTTTTACTGCTTTTTTCTTCCCACTCTGTGCAATCTCTGAAAATAGAACACACAAAAAAAAACCAAACACAAAACCCCCAAAACAAATCTAAACAATGAAGGTTTCCAAAGGATTGGAACTCCACTAATTGCATTTATAGTTTACTTAAATTACTGCTGTTGGGAGGAAACACTGGGAAGGAAAATTTTCAATTACAACAAAGGAACTTATTAGGAAAAAAAAACCCCTCTCTCCTCCAAAGCCACAGGCTCTTTCATTAAGATGAGCTTTAGGGAGTACAAAAGGGATACACTGCAACAAAGAAGAAAAAAGGGGGAAAGAAAAGGGGGAAAAAAAGAAAAGTCTTTTCCAAACCACTACATAACAGCATTCTTGTCTCAAAACAATGCATCACAGTCAATGATAAAACCAGCAGTGTCAAATTCAGTAAGCTGTTTTATTGTGCAGCACATCAGAATTTTCCAACTGCAATTATCTTGCCCAGGCTAAAAATTAACATGTCTGGAAGGATGGCTGCAGTAAATTTTTTCATGGGGGTTATGACACAGCTGTATATACTAAAAAAAAAAAAGAAAAAAGAACCAACCTGAAAATGTGCAGAAGTACAAAGAATTCTGTGGATTCCCTTAAAGTTAAAGCAGCAGTCAACATTTTTACAGCACTTTTTGCCACATACATCTGCATTCAGCTCTGTTGTCCGCACTAACACTGCCAGCTTGTATTACTGCAGATAGTACTATGCTTAGACTTCCAGACACTTTCATGCACCCCTGCACACAGCACCTATAAGGTGCAGTATGTGAGGCAGCTGATAGGTGAATTCACAAATGGGATGCACTGGAAGAGCCAGGTGCATGGAAAAGTTAGCTTGCTCATTACAGTTATCTCACCATAGGATAGGATAGGATAGGATAGGATAGGATAGGATAGGATAGGATAGGATAGGATAGGATAGGATAGGATAGGATAGGATAGGATAGGATAGGATTAACCAGGTTGGAAAAGACCTTTGAGATCATAGAGTCCAACCTATCACCCAGCACTATCTAATCAACTAAACCATGGCACCAAGCACCCCATCCAGTCTCTTAAATACCTCCAGTGATGGTGACTCCACCACCTCCCTGGGCAGACCATTCCAATGGCAAATCACTCTTTCTGTGAAGAATTTCTTCCTAAGAATTTCTTCCAGCCTAAACCTCCCCTGGCACAGCTTGAGACTGTGTCTTCCTGTTCTGTTGGTGGTTGCCTGGGAGAAGAGACCTACCCCCACCTGTCTCCATTCAGGTAGTTGTAGACAGCAATAAGGTCTTCTCTGAGCCTCCTCCACGTATACAGCAGCTTAAAACCAAGGTTGCCCAGATATACTTTTAGACCTATGAGACATCCAGTACCACGCCAGATACTTGGGGTGGAATCAGAAGGACTGACGAGGTAGTGACCAGCAAGAAGAAAGACCAAGAGATTGCAGAAGAGACAGGGCAGGCAGGTGGCAGATCAAGCATCTGGCTCAAACAATATTCTCCACTCCTTCATCAAAGGTTCTATGTTCCTGTTACACAGTGAATTCTCACAGAGAAGAAAGTTCACTTGAAAGTACTATAATCAGAGACACTAAAGAAATCCTCAGGTAAAGAGAGAGGCCAAGACTTTGCAATAGGAGTCTAACTTCAGGCACACAGGCTGTAATTATGCACACAGGTGCTAGATGAGAAGTGATGGGCAACCAGTTATTTCAGTAAGAACTTCTGGATGTGCAAGCTTTTGAATACTAGTCTTTTTTCCTAAATGCCTGTCTATGAGCTTAAGAGCTTGTGCTTAAACCCCCTCTTTCTGCCCCTCTGTCTGCATTGGCTACACAGGCTATATGTTGGATTCAATGTTTTTTCCCCCCTCTCATAGGAGGGTGATTGTTTCATCACTTCATCCCTTTGGAGAGTACAGGGAACCGTTTTAATGTATGATTTTAATGGAGATAGATACATCTAAATACAGTGTATTCAGGGGAAAGCTTACTGAATATCTTGCTGGTGGGTAACCTCTTCCTCCTTCTTAGAATGTCTCAAGGACAGAAGAAAGTAAGATAAGAGGCAGATAAATGTTGAACAGCAAACAGCAAGACCCATTGTCTCGTTCTTTCTCTTCCTTCCCTGTGTGTGGGGCACACAAATGCAGGTGGGGGGGGGTGTGTTTTGGGGAGGGATTTTTAGTATCAGTGTTTGGACAGTCACTGTGAGCCCACTGGGCCATTCATCAGAGTCTCAAACTAAAAGGAAAAATACTTTTGATCTGCAACCTCTGCAGTTCTTCTGTTGATGCTTTCTGATACCGTGGAAAGATTAGAGATGCTGTCTTATTAGATACTTTCGGTCTGTTGTTTTGGGGTTTTTAAAGTGCATTTTGCAGTAAATTCAGTTTACTGGTAGTGCTCCCTCCACCCCCACCCTCCCCTCTTCACCCTGGACCCCAGGAAACATACTCTTGAATTAACGAGTGCTTTGTAATTTCACTTCCTCATTTCACTTATCGGCCATCCAAACTGTGCAGAAACTGAGCTGGACAAGAGCATTTCTTTCATGTTTGCTCTCACACATCACTGTTAATAGGGGATCTTGGTGCATTGCATCATTGCTAATAATGTTTTTTTGAGCACCCTCAAATGTAAGTGGACATTGAAGCACAGCTGGAATGTTGAGGCTTGGAGAAGCACTTTGAAACAGCTCAAAACCAGTATTAGTTGTGAAGAATTTCAACAGAGTTTGTACTATGAGAGGTATTTGTGTGCTCTGAACTTCAGCACTCAGTAGATCCTTGTAGCTGCTTTACAGGCTGAAAAAAATGAAGCAAATGGGTTATTTATCTGGAATCTCACAGGCATATAATCTGTGGGCTGCTACTGCTGGTGTCTTTGTGGGGAAGGCGAGAAAGACCTTATTTAAATAAGAGGCACCTTGTCATGGGCTACAGCTTGCTTCCAGGCAGAACTGAATGTATAGCATGTTCAAAGTGCTGTCATCATGGATAGAGCCTTCTGCTCTTAACAGAAGTGTTATTGCAGAGATGCTGTTTCCCTTGCCTGTGTCAGCAACTAGGTACTTAATCTTCTGTGCCTGTATGATAATTTATGCCACTGCTAGCTTGCTGTATCCCAGATTCTTATCTGCACAGGCTCTATTTAGAATCCAAATAATTGTGACTTCAGATTATAAATGCTTTTTTTCTTTTGGTTAGGCCTTCTTTGCTTTCTGCTTTTTTCTACTAATATAATTACAGGAAAAATGGTTATCAAGGTCAGTTTGTATAGATACACTGGGAGTGTTTTCCGGTTCCAACAAAAATCAGTTTATTCCCTGCAGTACGTATGGGTTGCAATAGCTCATTGTGGCTATGTGCCTGCAGTTGAAGCCTTACTTACAGTAATCAGTTTCTAGCAGCAGGCAACCAAGTGAACATTAGATTTTTGATGGATGGAATGATAGGAAAGAGGTAAATTCAGCCTGCTGACCCGAAGAGTTGGTGGATTGAGAGAATTAAAGGAAGACAAATCTTGCCACATTCTTTTCCATGCCAACACTATAAATGCTTGGAATGCAGCAAATGGTTTTCATTAGAGCTCCTTCCTGGGGTGGTGCATGTTGGTTCTTGCTTGCCCTTCTAAAATAAGTCATGCCTGTACATGCCTTTTCAGAAGGAGGAGCCAGCGAATCAGTCAATGCCACAATTGACACTGAAGAAGAAACAGAGGTAGATCCATTGTGTTTCTTGGCTTTTGGTCCTGAGCTCTGATGAGTAACTAGGCTATGGCCCTTGCATGAGAAAGCTTGCCTTCTCCTTGAATAGCTGACACTTTTTAAAGCAAGATGATATTAATCCTGCAATGGTTAATACTTTTTAATAAAAAGCAATTAAAAACATTTTTAAACTGAATTGTTTGTATTGGTTGAAAAACAGAAGAGAAATTGACTTTAGGTTACAGACTCCAAGGTAAATGGAGGTGTTTAAGAGCAGGCTGGATGAGGCTCTGGGCAGCCTGATCTAGTGTGGGGTGTCCCTGCCCATGGCAGAGGGGTTGGAACTAGATGATCCTTGTGGTCCTTTCCAACCCTGACTGATTCTATGATACTATGACTCTTTTCCCTTCACTTTTCAGCAGCTGAGGAGCAGAAGAGAAAAGGGGCTTTTAGAAGGAAGACTTTGGGCTTTTCCTCTGGCCTTTCAATCAGGATGTTTTCCCTTGCCTATTGTGCCCTTCTGGTTTCTGAGAAAAAAAAACTCTTGAGTTATTCTGAAATGTGCTTGCTTCACCTGCATTTCCTGACTCTTTCAGTACTTGTGGTTTGCTCCCTGGCAGGATTCATTCACCTGCTCTCCAAAAATGTACTCTTTCAACCCAAATTAAACACTCAGCTCGTTCTCTTATAACGTTTGTTTGGTGCACTCAACGTGTTAGATATTTAATGGAAAGGTCAGGTTGCTCAGAGGTACTTGGCTGAGGTGGGTTTGTAAGTTTTTTAACTTTTTGGTTGGTTTGTTGGTTGTTTTGGGGTGTTTTTTTCCTATAATGGAGGTCTGTGAACTTCCAAAACCATTCAAATTCAGTTTAACCTGGTAGTCAGTCTCAGCGTATCAACTCGTAGTATCTCCTGTTGTAGTTCTGAGCATACTGATGCTGTCTTTGCCAGTTCTGCACAGTTCAATCTAATGAAAACAGTTGGGGGAAACGAGGAAATTTCTAGTCCTCCCACTGTAGCTAATTATGCCAGTTGTGGCAGAAGGGTACATTAGCTTCTTGTCTTGCAGCCAGAAGCCTTCAAAGTAGTCATTTAGAGTGCTGAGTGTGACAGATGACTGTTAAACATATGAGAACCAAAGGCTGGGTTGTGCCTTCCTGGAAAAGGGTGGTTTAAAATTTTGGGTTTTTTTCACTTCTGCAGAAAACTGAGTGAGAATCCCTCAGTTTCCTTTTATTAGGTTTGAGAGTTACTTTATTTCCAGCATTAGAAATTATATGAATATACAAGCCCTGCCTCTTTTGACACTGCTGCAGTGTATGTGGCTGATGTCTGCAATGTTACTACTTTGCTCTCCAGGTCTCCCTTTAGAATCCAAGTCCATAGCCTGGCTTTTGCTCTGCTATCTCTCTTGCTTCTCCACACTGAACGTGCTACAGCCACAATTTTAGAATAGAATAGAATAGAATAGAATAGAATAGAATAGAATAGAATAGAATAGACCAGGTTGGAAGAGACCTTCAAGATCATTGAGTCCAACCTATCATCCAACACCACCCAACCAACTAAACCAGGCAACCAAGCACCCCATCAAGTCTCCTCCTGAACACCTCCAGCGATGGTGACTCCACCACCTCCTTGGGCAGCCCATTCCAATGGGCAATCACTCTCTCTGTGTAAAACTTCCTCCTGACCTCCAGCCTAAACTGCCTCTGGTGCAGCTTGAGACTGTGTCCTCTTGTTCTGGTGCTGGTTGCCTGGGAGAAGAGACCAACCCCCTCCTGGCTACAGCCTCCTTTCAGGTAATTGTAGACAGCAACCAGGTCACCCCTGAAGTATCCTCTTCTCCAGGCTAAGCAACCCCAGCTCCCTCAGCCTCTCCTCATAGGGCTTGTGTTCCTCCTTCCTCCTGCTTCTCTGCCTGCTTTCATCATTGCTCTTGTCCAGTATGTTAATTCATTACTAGCACAGTGTTTGTTCAGAAATGTTCTGGGTCCTCGGAGCTCTTAGTCTTTATTTACCTCATTTGGTCTGTCATCTTAAATGCTCTCTCCACACCTACTTACTTAACCACTTAGTGTGTTGCTTTGGCAACATTTGGGCTACCATATAGGGGCGTCTTGTGGTTATTTGTTGCTTTTTTAAATAGCAAGCAGTGACATTTAAAGCTTGGTAAATAGCAGGCCAACTTTTTTTCTGGCTTTCCTGTGCAGTATCTGGTGGATCCTTTATATAGACCTACACAGCAAACCAGCAGCACAGGTTTTCAAAACAGCTTTGAAAAATCTTTGTGATTCCCTTCAGTCTTCACCCTGAAACCTGGCAATATTTGGAGTAGTTTTTTCAGCAGTAACTACTGGAATCATGAATATGATAAACCTTTTCTTCAAAAGCTTCCAGCTCTCATATTAGTATGTTTAAATGTTTGGGTGGTTTTGGTTTTGTTCTGTTGAGGGTTTTCTTTTATTATTTTGGAGGCTAAAATATTAATGAAGTTCAGTTGAGCCTCTTGAAATGAAGCATGTAATGCTATATCTAAGTAGCACTATATGCTGTCCCTTAAATCAAATGCTTGAGTCTGATATCATAGTATCATAGTATCATAGTATCAGTCAGGGTTGGAAGGGAGCACAAGGATCATCTAGTTCCAACCCCCCTACCATGGCCAGGGACACCCCACACTAGATCAGCCTGGCCAGAGCCTCATCCAGCCTGGGCTTAAACACCCCCAGGGACGGCACCCCAACCACCTCCCTGGACAACCCATTCCAGGGCTTCACCACTCTCATGGGGAAGAACCTCCTCCTCACATCCAGCCTGAATCTCCCCACCTCCAGCTTCATTCCATTCCCCCTAGTCCTATCACTACCTGAGATCCTGAGCAGTCCCTCCCCAGCCTTCCTGTAGGCCCCCTTCAGATACTGGAAGGCCACAATTAGGTCACCTTGGAGCCTTCTCTTCTCCAGACTGAACAGCCCCAACTCCTTCAGTCTGTCCTCACAGGAGAGGTGCTCCAGCCCTATGATCATCCTCGTGGCCCTTCTCTGGACACATTCCATCATGTCCATATCCCTCTTGTAATAGGGGCTCCAGAACTGGATACAGTACTCCAGGTGGGGCCTCACCAGCACTGAGTAGAGGGGGAGGATCACCTCCCTCGACCTGCTGGCCACACTTCTCCTGATGCAGCCCAGGATCTGATTGGCTTTGCAGGCTGCAAGTGCACACAGAGAGCTCATGTTGAGCTTCTCGTCCACCAGCACCCCCAAGTCTCTCTCCTCAGGGCTGCTTTCCAGCCAGTCACTGCCCAGCCTGTATTTGTGCCTGGGGTTGCCTCGACCCAGATGCAGGACCCTGCACTTCACCTTGTTGAACCTCATGAGGTTGGCTTGTGCCCACCTCTCCAGCCTGTCAAGGTCCCTCTGGATGGCCTCCCTTCCCTCCAGCGTGTCTGCTGCACCACACAGCTTGGTGTCATCAGCAAACTTGCTGAGGGTGCACTCAATGCCACTGTCCATGTCACCCACAAAGATGTTGAACAAGATAGGTCCCAGGACTGATCCCTGAGGGACTCCGCTTGTCCCTGGCCTCCACTGGGACACGGAGCCATTGACAGCCACTCTTTGGGTGACTGCAAGTGTCTTGCAAGGAAGCAGTCTTGTTATGCTCTTCTTGGGTTAAAGTAGCATGTTTCCCTCTGCCCTGACTGTTGTGTGGGAGGGGGGGTAGTGTACTGCTGCCTTGGCATTTTGTAGCATTAAGCTATAACATTAGAGGCCTCTTCAGGGCACTTTGATCCAGAAAGCACCTATGCTTGAATGAGCTTCTGTTTAACTTGTCCTTCAAAGAAGCGACTGCCCTCATTCTTGGGAGACCCATAAGCAGTATGGTTTTACTGAACTTCTGTTCTAGCCACAGGAGTGTGAGTTCTTGCCATGGATATTTTCTTTTTTTTTTTTTTTGTTTTTTAGGAAAGAATATTTTTATTTAGCTAAAATGAGGTCTTTTAAACCAATATTCAGTTTGTGGTGTTGAATTGTCATCAATGCAAAACCAAACAACCTAAAGCAGTTGCTTTCTGACTCTGGCAACCAGGTAAACTGACTGAGTGTCATGTTGCATGGCAAAAAGCTAGCAGTAGGAATAATGGGTAGCTGTTTCACTGCAACCTGATGATACAGAGCTTGAAAGGGTCTGAACACTGCTCCATTTAGCTGTGAGGTCTCTGTATGGAATGCAATGTCCTTCGCTTTCATTGTCATAGCCTGATCAGATCTCTGCTCCAGTTGCTTGTACCCTTATGCAATGTTGTTGTTGCAGTAGAATAATGCTTTGAGATGATGTGTGCACTGTGGCTTTACTGTACCAGTGCTGAAATGTTTCAGGGACAAAATAAAATCCAGTATTCTCTTTGGGAGAGGTGCTCTGACTAACCCTTAGGATACTCTTACCACACAGGGCAATTAGAGATTAAAAACAAGTAGTATTTTTCTTCCAGTTGTACTGGCAATTAGGGAATAATGTACATGATTTTGTGTCTCTCCTGAAAAGGTATGGTTGAAGAGCTCTGAAAAAAAATAGGCCATAGGCTGGCTGTTTGCATTATCAGCCTGAGTGACCGGAAGAATTGGATTACTTACGTGGCACTGAGGGAGCACTGAACTCTGTGCGCTGCTTTCCTGAGGGACAGTTCAGGGCTCTGGGTGCAAATACTACCTGCTGGCCAGCTAAAATCTGAGATCAACTAGAGTCTTAAAGACATCTATTAAAAAATTTTAGGAAGGATGTTGACTTGCTGGAGCGTGTTCAGAGAAGGGCAACAAAGCTGGGGAGGGGCTTGGAACACAAGCCCTATGAGGAGAGGCTGAGGGAGCTGGGGTTGCTTAGCCTGGAGAAGAGGAGGCTCAGGGGTGACCTTATTGCTGTCTACAACTACCTGAAGGGGGGTTGTAGACAGGCAGAGGTTGGTCTCTTCTCCCAGGCAGTCAGCACCAGAACAAGAGGACACAGTCTCAGGCTGTGCCAGGGGAGGTTCAGGCTGGAGGTCAGGAGGAAGTTTTACACAGAGAGAGTGATTGCCCATTGGAATGGGCTGCCCGGGGAGGTGATGGAATCGCCATCACTGGAGGTGTTCAGGAGGAGACTTGATGGGGTGCTTGGTTGCATGGGTTAGTTGATTAGGTGGTGTTGGATGATAGGTTGGACACGATGATCTTGAAGGTCTCTTCCAACCTGGTCTGGTCTGGTCTATTCTATTCTATTCTATTCTATTCTATTCTATTCTATTCTATTCTATTCTATTCTATTCTATTCTATTCTATTCTATTCTATTCTATTCTATTCTAAAATCTTGGTTCAGTTGTTCATCAGGGCTACAAAAATGATCAGAGGGCTGGAGCACCTCTCCTGTGAAGACAGGCTGAGAGTGCTGGGGGTGTTTAACCTGGAGAAGAGAAGGCTCTGGAAAGGTTTATTAGACTTATTGCAGTCTTTCAACACCTGAAGGGGGCCTAACAGGAAAGCTGGGGAGGGACTATTTACAAAGCCATGTAGCACTAGGATGAGGAGCAATGCTTTTAAACTTGAGAAGGGGAAGGGTAGATTTAGACTGGACATTAGGAAGGTGGTCTCTACTATCAGGGTGTTCCACCCTCAACCTGGGAACAGATTGCCCAGGGAGGTAGTGGAGGCCCCATCTCAGAAGACATTCAAGGTCAGGCTTGAGCAACATGATCCAGTTAAAGATGTCCCTGCTTACTGCAAGAAGGTTGGATTAGATGACCTTTTAAGGTCCCTTCCAACCCAGTGCATTTTATGATGCCATGACTGGTGATCAGCCTGCTGTGCTTCATAGAAATAGACTAGAAATGAGAGTCAGAACTTACACCTCTAGTTAATGATGTCTGAGCACTTGACAGGTTGCAGTTTTGGACAGGAAGGCTAGGGGGTTTTACAAAGGTGCTATGGTCAGGTTTATTCTTGCTTTTGCAGCTCATGTGTGCTGTGTCCTTTGTGTGTGAGTTTTCACCCAGCCTGTGCTAGAATCCAGTTCTTGCAGTGCAAGCCAATTTGAGTGGAAGGATGCTGGTGGAATAGATGCATAGATACAGATACATTAGGTGCACTTAACTACTATGGCAGCAATGGATCAAATCAGTAGGCTGCTTTATTGAAAGGGAAAGCACAAACATGCTTAAAATAGTAGCTAGCTATTGTCACATTTCAGTAGGTATGTCAATACTCTCATGGTTCCTTGTTTTGTTTTATTAGCATTTCTAGGGCAATTACTGTCATGGTATGGCACAGTTTAACCCTAACCAGACTGAAAAGCCCACAGGGATTGCCTTCCCCTTTGTATTCTCTTGACAATGAACTCAGGTATGGTAGTTCTATATGGACAGTCTGTTATTACCCAGCCAGAAAGGTGAGATGGTTCATCAGTATCACTTTTTGTCTGGGTTACTGAGGTAGGTGCTTTAGTGCCTTCTGTTCTAGGTTGGTCAAGAGTGTTCTGATTTGAACATAACTGGATGAGAAGTGCTGTGTGCACTCTTCCAAGGAGGCTTGGGGATATAGGTGAAGTTAATGTAGAAATCTTGTTCAGTACTTCTTCCATCAGCCAGCTGGCAGCTTGTGATTTAAAAACCACAGTAGAATGATATTGGACTCTGTTGTTTTGTGGGTGGTTTGTTGTTTGTGGTTTTTTTTAATTGAGTGCTTTCTAAGGTCATCTAGCTCCCTTGGGGGTTCAAATAAAAGCAAGGAGAAAGGAAGATCAAAGTTGGACAAGCTCAAAGCAGCATTGTTTCCACCATGGCCAGGTTGGCTGCAGCTCTGTCTGGTTGGGTCTTGAAAATCTCCAGGGTTGGGAGATGGCATGGCCTCTGAGTGACCTATTCCAGAGCTGCTCTGCTCTCCTGACACACGAACTCCTAGCATAAGGGACAGGTTGTTTTAGATCTCTGGCTTGCTTCAGCTTGCAATTACTAGTTTCCAGTGTAGTCATCTGATCAACTCCCTTCCCTGCCAGCTGCAGTGCCTGGGTTGTAGCAGTCCTAAACATTTGATTTTTATCGTTGGTGTGTGAAGTCTTGTTTGCCTTGATTTTGGAGAGGGGCCAGCAGGCATTTTATTTTGCAAGATGATATGCACTGAGCACAAATTTCCAAGTAATTCAATTATCTTGACTTCAGCACAAAAGAGAATAGGTTGATAGAAAATTATACTACTGAAGAACAGGACAGCACCTTTTAAAATGTCAGTCAGATTAGTCCCTAGGGTTCAAGAGCTTTCCTTGCCTAATTGTGAAGTACAATTGCTTTTTGCCTGTTTGGTATACAAAGAGCCAATACAAGGAAGCATTCTGGTTTTCTATACCTTGTTTTGTCATCCTTTCTTGTATATCATTGCCCTCTTTCTTCTTCAAAAGATAGAAAACAGCATCTTAAGCTAGTCATAAGAACATGAGTTGCTAAATACTGAAACATTTCCTAGGCCCTGGCATCTTTTTGTGGGATTATCTCCTTTGACAGGAGAAGTTAGTTGCTACCAGCTCTAAAATCTGGCCTGGACTGGAGCTGATTGTCAATCATTCTTTGAAAAACCCTGAGTGCAAAGAAATAATTCTTGTACTTACCCTTTGCCTTGATTGTTACTCAAGGACACAAGGTGGATGCATACCACTGATCAGGCCAACGTTTCAGACTTTAAAGGAGAAAAACAAATGCTGAGGGTGCCCTGTGTGTCCACGTGTGGCATGTGTACTTCCCAACTTGTCCAGCAGCCGACAGAACTGCTGCCAGAGAGAGCAGGGAGAGAGAGGGCTCAAGTCCTGGACTGCCAGTGAAATGTGCTGCTGCCTGTGAGCTGGGATGAGCCTGGTTCCCAAGGGATGCACAATGTGGCTCAGGAGAGCAGTGGAGCCCGGTGCCATTTTGTGAGGTCCCCTCCTGGTAAGCTCTGTGGCAGTTAAAATCACTTTGTGCATCATTTGCCTTCACAGCTTAGCCTTGTTCAGAATCGTAGCTTGTGAAACTTTTGTGTTTGTGATAAAAAAAGCTTTCAAAATTAACTGCTGAGCTGAGAAGACAAGGCTTGACTGTAAGGAAGAAGTTGCTTCTTGCAGGCTATCCAGGAAGTGAGCCGTGACTCCTGGACTTACTAGTAGAATCTGGTTGGTGTGTGTGTGTGGTTCAAGGGGCTCAGCTCCATCCGTGCTGCATGGTGTGTGGGTCACATTTGCCTTGTGCCTCAGGCTCCAAGACACAAAGAAGCCTGGCTCAATACAAGCAAGTACAAAGCTTCTGAAATAGCAAGATCTGCAGCTATGATTTTTCTGTTTTAATGTGTTAGTGGTGGCATGTTTTTGTCTGAGTGAATGACACAGAAAATGCAAAGCCTCTTGAGATGGAGTCAGAGAGCTGCCTGGCACAAGGGAGCGAAATTGGTGCACCCTGTTAGATGCTTGGAGCAAGCTTTGGAGCAAATCATCCTGTCTGCTTTGCATGGATTTTCTTGAGAGAAGTCACTGCATTGCTGCCAGGCTTTCCATACAGAGTGAGCTAGTCCTTTTGTTACTAGTGAGGGGACTGGGGCTGGGACTGCAAAAAGAAGCTACTGAAACATAGCATAGCTGCTGTTGCATTACAAAGGGTGTCCTCATAAAGCATAAGCCCAGTGGAGTTCTGTGTCTTAACCCTGCTGGGTTATGTGACTTAGCATCATTTGGGTACTGCTTTGTTTCTCTTGTAGCACTTATCATATACTTTAATGTAGGTTCCTTTAAATGAGAACTACCATTTGATAGGGTTGAAGTTGTACTGAACACAGTGGGAATCAGATTGCACTCATAGATAGAGCAGAAAAAAGTTATAACTTTTACAACAACATGTTGTAATATTTTCCTTTGATGCTGCTTCAGTTTAGGGAATTGATATCTGGGATCTTGATCAGGCTCCATGACCTACACTGGAATACTTAACCCTCTCTTTGTTGACTTACTCTGTATGAGAACCAACTCTTCATCCTTTTTGCCCTCATTTTCTTCACACTGAAATGAGAGAGTGCTGTTACATGGGAGATGTTTCTGAAGGGTCTGTTCAAATACCATAAAGTTAATGTAGCAGTGGCTGTTGCATGCATCCTTAAACATCTTTAACCTAAATGAATTGGTACAGGTGATCAGGGAAGACATTTTCAGCCTCTCTTGATCTGAAAAATTTGTGCCTGCCTAGCCCTTAAGGAAGAAAAAAACCCAACACAAACCTCCAAAAAGGAATGTGTAGCTGAGTTGAGGACAGTTGTGTAATATAAAATACATCATTCCTGGCAGTATATGAAATGAAATGAAATAATTAATCACAATTGTTGCTTTGTCTTTTCAGTACATCAACTGTGGTAACCTGGAACAGCTATTAGACAGTAACCAGCATCTTCCCTGGACAGTGAGGGTGAAACTGGCATATGACATTGCAATGGGGATCAGCTATCTTCACTATAAAGGCATTTTCCACCGAGATCTTACATCCAAGGTACCTTTTATAACATTAAGTGAACTTCTAAATGAAGATACTATGATTGGATACTTTGTTTTTTATCCTCCTTCCATCAGAGAACCGCTACTGTATAAGGTTTGATTCCAGGCAGCCAAGAGGGCCAATAGCATCCTGGCCTGCATCAGGAACAGTGTGGCCAGCAGGAGCAGGGAGGTCATTCTGCCCCTGTACACTGCACTGGTTAGGCCGCACCTCGAGTACTGTGTCCAGTTCTGGGCCCCTCAGTTTAGGAAGGAGGTTGACTTGCTGGAATGAGTCCAGAGACGGGCAATGAAGTTGGTGAGGGATTTGGAACACAAGCCCTATGAGGAGAGAGTGAGGGAGCTGGGGTTGCTTAGCCTGGAGAGGAGGAAGCTCAGGGGAGACCTTATTGCTCTCTACAACTACCTGAAGGGAGGTTGTAGCCAGGTGGGGGTTGGTCTCTTCTCCCAGGCAGCCAGCACCAGAACAAGAGGACACAGTCTCAAGCTGCGGCAGGGGAGGTTTAGGCTGGATGTTAGGAAGAAGTTCTATGCAGAGAGAGTGATTGCCCATTGGAATGGGCTGCCCAAGGAGGTGGTAGAGTCGCCATCATTGGAGGTGTTCAGGAGGAGACTTGATGGGGTGCTTGGTGCCATGGGTTAGTTGTTTAGGTGGGTTGGATTGGTTGATGGGTTGGACGTGATGATCTTGAAGGTCTTTTCCAACCTGGTCTATTCTATTCTGTTCTATTCTATTCTATTCTAGACATTTTGAGAAAGAAATTGAAATACAGTTCATAGGATTAAAACTTCCCTCCAAAATTGTTGATAGTTTGTATGGGAACTGGAGAAATCACCATCCCAAAGGAAGGTCATTCCTTTAATGTGTTCAGATTAGGATTTCTCAGAAAGCATCTGCAGAGGGGCTTTTGAAACTCTGAATTCAGTTCAGGAAAGCATTTAAATCCCTGGATAATTAAGCATAATAATCTAACATTTGGAACAGGTCACTAGCATCAAGAACCCAAACTGAGGAGATTATTATAAATACACTTTAAAATCTCATTGTTTTTGTTTCCTCATGTGTTTCACAAATCTTGACTAAGAACAGTGGCCTTTGATTACCAACTCAGCCTTGAGTGTTGTCCTCAATCCTGGTTTATGTTTCTTTCATTCCTAAAGTCAGCAAGATCAAAGCAGTTTACCTGAAATTTTCACATGTCAACTTTTCCTCCAGAATGGCAGTTTTCAATGCATATAGATTTGTGGTTTGTTTTGTGTTTGTTTGTTTGGGGTTTTTTTGTTTCATTTAGGTTTGGGGTTTTTGTAACTGCTTTGGTGACAACTTGTGTGAATTTAGTTGGCTAAAGTAGCTAGCTAATTCAAGCTCAGCTAGAAATACAGATGTAGGAGCATTAAGCCCTCTGAGCCTAAGTATTCACATTAGCTCTTGCCATCCATTTCAGCCTGTACTGAGGGCTTTGCTGTCCTGTCTGTCCTGTTGTCTAGAGCTAATGAGCTAGTTTAATATCAGTAAGGGTTTGCAATGCCCCTGTACACTGCACTGGTAAGGCCACACCTTGAGTACTGTGTCCAGTTCTGGGCCCCTCAGTTTAGGAAGGAGGTTGACTTGCTGGAATGTGTCCAGAGAAGGGCAACAAAGCTGGTGAGGGGTTTGGAACACAGCCCTATGAGGAAAGACTGAGGGAGCTGGGGTTGTTTAGCCTGGAGAAGAGGAGACTCAGGGGTGACCTTATTGCTCTCTACAAGTACTTGAAGGGAGGTTGTAGCCAGGTGGAGGTTGGTCTCTTCTCCCAGGCAACCAGTACCAGAACAAGAGGACACAGTCTCAGGCTGCACCAGGGGAAGTTTAGGCTGGAGGTTAGGAAGAAATTCTACACAGAGAGAGTGATTGCCCATTGGAATGGGCTGCCCAAGGAGGTGGTGGAGTCACCATCATTGGAGGTGTTCAGGAGGAGACTTGATGGGGTGCTTGGTGCCATGGTTTAGTTGATTAGGTGGTGTTGGATGATAGGTTGGACGTGATGATCTTGAAGGTCTCTTCCAACCTGGTTTATTCTATTCTTTTCTATTCAATGTGGAAATACTCCAAAACTCTTCTTGGGTAGACTTCATCATGTCACTTCAATCAAAAGCCTCCAGGAGAATGTTATCTCAGCCTAAAATAAAACCACAGCACAGGCTGTTTGCAAATGTGACTACTAGACCTCCCTTCAGCGTTAGCTCTTTGAAAGCTACCTCAGTGTCATGTTAAACAGATAAAGAGTGTGCATTTAGCCAAGGGAGGAAGAACAGTTTAACAGGTAGGTGAAAGAAGTATTTCAGTGAAGTCATGGAATACTTTCATGTGTGTCCTTTCAAGTGAAAGGTGTTGAATTCTGTGAGGAAGAATGTAAAATATATGTAAAATGCCCTGACTCAAAGTCTCTTTGGCCATGATGCACTCAGCTCCATTTCAGTCACCTTGGAGTGCACAGCTAAGAGATGCATCAAAGAACTTAAAGGATAACTTACTGTCCTCCTCTCTTTGCAGTTCAGGATGTATTTTAGTACATTTAAGAGTGGGGAAGTAGAGTTACTGCAAGGATTCAAACTAAGGAGAACTCTGCCTGCAGCATTTAGTATAACACATGCTGTGATGGCTAGTCATATGAAAATCCATTTCCTGAGACCTTTGTGAGTGCCTTTGTTCAAAGCTTTGCATAATTGTAAGTCACTGTCCACTGCCTTACCAATGCTTCAGTGTTATCCTGGAGTATGAGCCCTGTGAGGAGAGGCTGAGGGAGCTGGGGTTGCTTAACCTGGAGAGGAGGAAGCTCAGGGGAGACCTTATTGCTCTCTGCAAGTACTTGAAGGGAGGCTGTAGCCAGGTGGGGGCTGGTCTCTTCTCCCAGGCAACCAGCACCAGAACAAGAGGACACAGTCTCCAGCTGCGCCGGGGAGGTTTAGGCTGGATATTAGGAAGACGTTCTACACAGAGAGAGTGATTGCCCATTGGAATGTGCAGCCCAGGGAGGTGGTAGAGTCACCATCACTGGAAGTGTTTAGGAGGAGACTGGATGAGGCACTTAGTACCATGGGTTAGTTGATTAGATGGTGTTGGGTGAAAGGTTGGACTTGATGATCTCGAAGGTCTTTTCCAACCTGGTTAATTCTACGCTATTCTATTCTATCTACTGCTGAATGTTAATTGTTTAGAAAATGCTGGGAGGAGTCCATGACTTTACTGCATCAGCAAACTCATGGGTGACCACAGGAAGTAGTAAGGGTTATTTAAAAACAAGAAGTGAACCAAACCCTGGCTGTTATGCTATATTTGGATGGTTCTTAGCACTAAAGGTATAGTATCTTTATGGGTCACATTGGAAGCTGTCATGGTAAAAGTTTTAAGTCAGCAGCTATGTTCTGTATTTTCCAGTTTCTTTGGAACATTGAGTTGTTGGCTTTTTTGTTTGTACTGGTGGTGGGCTGAATGGTTGTTACTTGTACTAGTAAATAGTCAGTGTGTGAGCAAGCTGAAGGAAGATGTGATGAACTCTTTCCCTAGCAGAGAACTTTTGATCTGGCTTGAACAAGGGCAGATTCTATACTCTTCTGTATTGTCATTCTTACTTCAGTGAACTTCAACAATTGATTTAGATGTTTTAGGAATTAATTGAAGGCAAAGACAAGGATTTCAACATGTGCAAAAGTCAGGACAGGTCCTGAGTTTGCAGGATGGGAGAGTGAGGTATTTTTCACGGAAACTTGCTCGCCTGAACTGAGACTGTCTGTGCAGCAACGTCTCCATGCTTTACCTTTTACATTTAACACAATATCTCACTGCAAATTATCCCTGCAATAGGAATTTTAGTATAAAAATTATTTGGGATTAACTTAGACCCATACTTCTGCATTTCTTCTTCTGTTTCTGGCACACCTCTTGATTCCTGCAGCTTCCTGGAGCAGGTGGCGTGCATACATAAAGTTCAGTCTGTCAGTTGTGGCAGCAGAGTTCTCTTGATCCAATAGTAGCATTATATGCCTGTGTAGTAGATGCATAGAAACTTAAAGAAGAAAAGGTTCCTGTGCCCCTGCTAATCTAAGATTGAAAAATAAGTGGTTTTGACACTTGGCATGCAGCAGGGTGATCTCTCTTCCTAATTGCATCACGTGGAGGATTCCAGAACAGCATTGATACTGCAGAATGCCACAGGGAAAAACAGTGGAGAAGGGTAGATGTAGGTCATTATAGTCGATGTAGCAGCCCACTGGGGATGTCATCCCTGACATCCCACCACTGCCCTTCCTGCTGCCCTTCTGTCAGAGGGAGAGGCAGTGGTTGTTAGAAGAGAGTGTGCTGCTCAGGCAGGCAGTACTTACCCACGTCAGGAGTGGCTCAGTCCTTGGGCTCTGGGCTTGGGCAGCTGTAGCTGATCAGGCTGATCTGCCCTGATCAACAGCAATAGCCTAAATTGAATCTTTCAGAAGGTGAGAGTGGTCAGACTGGCTGTTTCTAGCCTGCAGATAGTAGATGTATGGGTAGGGACTTGTATATTTTATAAGTCACTAAATGTGGTGTCCTCACTTTTGACTGATCACAAAGAGATTCACACAGATATTTAGCCATAGATGGGTTATGACAGCCAGCCTCTTTGGCTCATTCCTTTGTCCCCTGTCCATACCAGTGCAAACCCTGTTAGTATTTCTTTATTTGGAGCTCATTGTAATATGCACCAGGAAGATCTTCATCCTGGAATCATGAGGATTTTCTGTGTCTTTCAGTGATTCTCAAGGAGGTCTGGTTATGAGTTCTAACTCTGGAAGGCTTAGTTACAGAAAATGCAGCCATTAAAAAAGAAATCATTATGTGAAATATTGGAAGTGTTTCAGCAGGAGCCAGTGGTAGCTTCCCTTAATCTGACTTGGGTTTGCAACATCTCCTCTGTTACCTGCAATTAAAATAACAGTGTTTGGAAGGTGCAGCGAAGAAATGTCCAGGCTGCAAAAATAATGCTAAAAAATCCTTTTGTACCTCACCCCTCAAAACAAACACCTTTCTGTGACACAGAGTTCCTGCAGTGCCTTGTTTACACTGTACTTGCAGTGCATTCAAACCCTATTGATTTTCTTGGCAGCTTACACCTGTAAGAATTTATTCTTACAGTATCTCTGGATGAGGGAGATGAATGAACTCAGCCTTGTCGGAAGAGATTAAAAGCAAGAATATCAATGGATATTGGGAATGTGTTTTAAGACTTTGGTCTTTTAGATGTTTTCAGTTCATAACAATATGTTCACTGTCCTCAGAGGCAGTGTTACAGCACTGGTTTGACCACTGGAGGCAGAGAAAGCACAAGATTAGCATCAGTCTGTCAAAGATCGTGTTAGACTAGCTTCTTTGTCGCAGAATCCGCCTGTGATGTTGAGGCAGGGCAGAATCCAAGTCCTCAAGCAATGCTGCAGTAGTCTTAATTACAAGACAGGAGACCTTAATTTCCAGCCCAAGTCTGCATCTTCATCTCTTCCCAGCCTTTTTTTCACCCTGCTGTTTCTGTGGCAAGAGTAATCAGAGTCCTGAAAATAGTAGTCCAGGAGCGTTACGTACTGCCCTGATCCCCTGTCAGTGCGAATGCATTGCACGCGCTGAAAGACATCGGTGCCGGGTGGAAAACTGCCTGTGTCATCAGCTAATTAAGAACTTCACTTTAATGCATATGCATAAGGGGAAGAATGAAAGTTCTTACAGGAAGTTTTACATTCCATCTTCTGTGCAGTATTACTGTTGTGATGCAGTGTGTGTTTGTGCAACTTCCCGCCTGGTTTTGGAAAAACCGAAAACCCCAGCGCCATCATGTTGTGCTTTTGCAGGGCTGGAGCCTTGAGATTCATGGCAGAGCTGCTAAAACAAATGGTGTGGTTTTGTATGGAGCAGGAGGAGAAAGAAAACAAGAGACACTCCTTGGCAGTGAGTGGCAAACATCTAGGAGTCTGCCCATTTTCCCAAGACCAATCACTATCTGTTCTGCACCTCTCCGATCCTTTCTGCGAGCACACAATGCCAGCTTCCAGTCAGGCTTGTCATCCTTGTCAGGCTTTTCCTCTTCTTTTTGCTCCCAGTTATGCCATGCAATTTCATTGTTCAGTCTCCTTGTCTGGCTGACTGCAGTTGCCTTCTTCCTATTGCTCCTGCTTGATGCTTTATCCAAGCTGTCTTTCTGCATTCTGGTCTTTAGTCTGTTTAGCCATTGGTGGCTCTGCTTCTCTGGGTCACCATCACTGCCTGGTTGCTATGCCTACAGTCCTTATGTCCTCTTAACAGTCTCCAGTGTTTTTCCTCTGTCTCAAAAACCTAGCTCAAGGCACTGGTTTTGGTCCCTGCCAGCCCATAGCCTGGACTCCTCATTTGTCACTTCATCACTTGCTCTTTCAAACTCCTTACTCAGTGTATGTCTTGTCCCAGTCTACTTTTTGCAGAGGTAGCAGAAGGTGCACCTTACACAGAGGTCTCATCAGATTTCATGTTAAGAGCCTGCCAAATCTGCTAGGCTAATATTTTAGAGGATTTTAAATTTCTTTTATTAAGTCAAAATGTATTTGTAATTCACACTCCATGTTGTTCTCCAAAGCAGCTGAGCTACCTTGGCTGAATGTCCCTGTCCCCAAAATCCCACTACCAAAGCTCTTGATTAAAAACCAAACAGGCAAACTCCCAAACAAATGCCTTTTAGTTTTGCAGAATTCGGTGCAATTGAAAGCAAGGTCTTCTAAGCAATAGCAGATTGTGAGCAGTTTTAGGGAACATGGTGAGCTCCACTGATGATAAAATCTATGGAAAATTCTGGTCTCTAGGCACATAAATATGTATACACACATGCAGAGGTGTGTGTATTCCTGCCAACGTCGGCTTTGACTCCACAGTAGATGTGCAAATGGTCATCCTTCTTTCACTGAGAGAGGAGCAGTCTCAGTTACTACAGGACAAAACCATGCATGTAAGCAATTACTGTGGATTATCTGATGTGACTTAAATTCACTGCCTTTGGGCTTGAAAGTGACATACTGTGGCTTGCTACCTTGTATGCTGCTTGCTTGTTTAAGGCGAAATACAACAGAATAAAACCCAAGCAATGAACAGAACCTTTGTTTGACTGGTCTCATGCTCGCTGCTGCAGCTGTAAGATCCTCTTTGTGCTAGAGTAAGCCCTTGCCTGGAAATTTTGCACTGCAGGGGAGGGTTTGCACTGAAAAAAAACCCAACCACATAGCTGTTCTGGATGATTATTTCTAACGATAGTTGCAGTTCTGAACTTTTACTGGCACTGTGGGACCCAGATGGAGCCTGTCGCTCGAGCACAGTGGCTGTAGTCTCCAAAGGGTATCCAGTATCATAAATTCCCGCTTGTACATTTCATTGTCAATGGTGGTTCTCCTAGGGGATAGCACTTTTACAACAGATGATACATCTCAATTGGCCTTTTAGTATTTTAATTCAGCAGCAGTCATCAGAGGGTTGCAAAAGACACTGCAGTAGCCTTCCTGTATTTTCTGGAGTGCAATAAAATCTTTGAGGAGTTTAGCTGGTAAAACAAGACAATGAGGTTTCGTCATCTGAGCAACTTATTTTTACCTCTGAAACTCTTGAGTCTATTTTCATGTTTAGTTTTGTGAGTTTGGGGGGGTTTTTTTGTCCCTTTTTGAAAGGGAGAGTAGAATATTGCATTTGTCTTAGCAGGATTATGCTGCGCAAAGCAGATGTTAAGCTCCTGTAACACACAAAGGGAGCTCTATGTTCTTTCACATCTGTCTCTGCATAAACAGCTCTGTTAACTCCTTAGGGCTCATGTACAGAGCTCCTTGTTTCTATTAAGAGACTGCCTCAGGAGGCACTGATGAGGTCCCCGTTTTGGGGGGGAAAAGCCCTCGAGAACCCAGCTTGAAGTCAATTACTACCCGCTTTGGCCACGTGATCTATCTGCCCAAGGGAAGGACATCTCTGTGTGTAGAGGTCCAAAGGGAAAGCTTGGGAAGATAGTAATGTTTTATTGCCTTGCAGTAATTGCTTATACAAATTGCCTTGCTTACACAAATAGTGCAATGGTGAGTCAAAAAAAAAGCCTTTATTTAAAGCCTCTGTTGCAAAGATGCTTGGCATTTCATCTTATTGGCAATTCTTGAGAGGCTCTTTGCAGTAGAGAGGGTTTTGAACTCTTGTGTCTCTGTGCTGGAATCCATTAATGAAACTTACTCATCCCAAATTGATACACAGCTTTTCTTTTCTGTAGAAAATGAGAAGTGTCATTTTGTCAGAAGAAACAGCACAGTATGCTCTATTGTACTTTTTCTGCTAAGGTACCACCTCTAGCTTAAACTAAAAGGTTGGAAAGAGCTTTCAAGTCTCTAATGAAGCTTTGTCCCTCTTTTGATCCTGATTTATCTTGGCAGTAGGATATGAATGCTTAGAAATATCGTTCATGGAGTGCATGTGAATTGTCAGTTACTGTGGACTGTGTTGTCACCTTCTGATGAATTGCATCTTAAATCTGGTGTTTAAACTGTCCATGCTGTGGATTTGGTGCAGTGTTGTGTAATGGCTTTACTAGGGAGGAGAAGGAGTATGGTGATGCTGAGGGTTGTCCTTGAAAACTTGGAGAATCTCAGGACAGAGTGAAGCGTTGCTGTCTGTAACACTTTGTCCTGAATGAGCAGTCAAGACTTGACAGTACAGTACAGAGGTGACATCTGACCACACTAGTATCCATAGAAAGGTTTTACTACTGATTTCAATAGGAATAGGCTTCCATCCTTTCTGGGTTCCAGGGAATCGATGCTTAGCTGTGTAAAACTTTGTATCAGTTGAATTAAATCAGTTCAGTTTCGCTGCAGTGAGCATTTGCAGTGACACTGGCGGGTTTTGTCTAGGGCTTGTCACCTGTCCATGGCTGATTTAAGTGTGAATAAAAAAGTCACTCTTGTACTGGAATATGTGTGCCAGTGAATTTAAATTCACCCTCAGCACTTTGTCATTTGCAGACTAAAGAGCAAAAGAGAATAGTTAGCTTCCTTCTTTATGTTATTTAACGTTGTGCAGCCCACCACAGCAGAACGATTGATCAGTCCTTTAGAGCAGAAACGTTGCTCTAGGTTTTTTTCTCATTGCCTTGTTATGGTGTACTGGCCTCTCCCACAGAACCTCTAGACCCCACAGTGGTGGGGTGTCTGCTCTGTTTGGTTTCTTGAAAGACCTGCACTAAAAGAGAGTCCAGCTTTGCTTCAGGCAGCTCCTGCTCATCTGGCTAGGAGCTCAGAGCTGTCAGGCAGCATTGCTTGGATGCACTGTTGGTTACATTTATGATTTATCCAGGAATATTCTACTTGTATAATAGTTCAGTGCTGTACCTGAGAGCTGAGACTGCCTGGAGCTTGAGTGGGGGGTCAGATTGTTCACATTCAGTTCTTGATGCGTTGCTGTCTAACGGGATGTGACTCTATACCGGTAAGAAGCCGAAGGAAAATTTTCTGTCAGGATGAAGCTTCTTTATGGTGTCAGAGCAGCCCTGGACATTTCCTCTGACCTTAAGAGCTGCAATAATGTTTCTAGAGATTTTCAGTTATGTTGAAAATAGCTCTCAGTCTGGATTTAAACATTCCTCTGAAGTTTTGGAGAGTGGGGGTTGTTGTAGAATAGCCCTAATCCACAAAACCCAGGAGGTAAAATAAACCACCGCATTCCTGCTACTCAAAATGAACAATGTAAGCAGATAAAGGCGATGCAAGCAGGAAGTGTTGATTTTTAAAACTAGGCCTTTTATGAATCATAGAGGTGTGGGGTGTTTTCTGAAATGTCAACTTACAAATCCTCATTCATTGCTGAGAAATCTGTGGCAGCAAATAAACTGCTATTCAGCTGCAGAAAGTAGTATCAGCATTCTTGTGGACTGCAAAATCTCTGGTGTCCTCACAAACTTGTTCCCATGCAGGACACAATAAAACTCCACTTGTCTGGATCATTTGAGTAAGATTTTTCAGAAAAGTTTTATCCTTCTGAGTTTTAAGTCCACTTACAGTGGCCAAATGTTTAGACAGAGGCAAGCTGAATGAATGTGCTCTTTGATAAAAGATAACAAAGCCTGTAACTGAGAAGCTTTGCTGCTCGTCGGGCGAGCATAGTTGATTTAACTCGGTGTACATGTTTATGAATCCCCAAACTAAGTGTACTTCCTATACTTGAGTCGTGCTGCACAAGTAAAACTTTGCCTCTCAGGAGCCTGGCATGTGTTTCAAGAGGCTGGCATGAATTTTCTTTACATGATTGCAGGATTGGCTTTGTTTAACCTTTTAATTGGCAGGAAGAAAACTCTCTTCGTGGCCTGAGCCACCATCATCTCTGAATAATGTAAACAGTGATGACCTGAACTTGATCTTTTAGACAAGGGACTCACTTTTCTTGGTAGCTGCATTATACAGACAAGCTCATGCTCTGGGGTCAGCAAGGGGCTTTTGTACATCCAAGCACAATAAAGTTAGAAAGTGTTTCCTGCTGTTTAGCTAATTAATGCAGGGTACCACTCTGTAGGAGTCAGCAGTGGGTTTGCTGCCTGTCACTGCTATTGTACTGCCTGCAGAGGACACAGAGCAAGGCATGTGGTAAGGGAATGAATCCTCTGCATTGATCTGCCTATTGAAAGAAAAAAAAATCTAAGGGAAGTCAGCTATTGATTCATTTGGTGAGAAGGGAAAAGATGTGGTACTGGAATGGGCAGGGCATGTTTTTTTCAGAGTTGTAAATAAATTGGTGTCTGTGATGTGATGCTGCCAGAGCAGAATGACCTGTGTATGTCCTTAAATTGCCCTCCTTCCTGATGCTGGAGGGCACATCTGAAAGGAAAAGATGGACAGCTTTCCCTTTAAATCATCTTTTATGATGTGCTGAAGAATCAAGAATTGTGAGTCTTTAAACCTGCATACAAAAACTTTGTCAGGGCTTGTATATTCTGATGAAAATCTACTGCAAAGCAGCAGGTCCTTTTTCAGTAGCTAATGCAGTAAAATGTACAAAGGCATTCAGAGTTTGTTCTGATTTGGTATTCTGGTCAGGTACAAGCAAATTGTAAAGCGAAAATGTAAGGTGTCATAGTGAACAGCATGGATTGCATACTTGAGCAGTAAGGTAGCTAAATCATCTTAATTCTTGCCAGAACCTAGCTGGGTACGTGCTGCCTGTGGCTGCCTGCTTTCTCAGCAAGTTTTTAAGTGGATTATTAACTAAGTGTAAGGCTGTTTGCAGCATCTTAAGTTTGACAGACGTGTGACTGTTCAGGGTGGGGGGGGGAGGGTAGAGAAAAAAGGGTGAATGTCTTCCAAACATTATCTTGTAGCATTGTTCCAGATTAAAAATAAAGAAAACAAACGTTACATGGGTTTCATGCCCAGGCAATAAGTCTTTGTCTTTTTTTCCCCCCCTTTTTCTCCCAGAACTGCTTGATAAAACACGATGAGAATGGATACTCGGCAATAGTGGGAGACTTTGGTTTAGCAGAGAAGATTCCTGATCACAGGTACGTGAAGTAATCATAGTATCATTCAGGGTTGGAAGGGACCACAAGGATCATCTAGTTCCAATCCCCCTGCCATGGGCAGGGACACCCCACACTAGATCAGGCTGGCCAGAGCCTCGTCCAGCCTGCTCTTAAACACCTCCAGGGACGGGGCCTCGACCACCTCCCTGGACAACCCATTCCAGGGCTTCACCACTCTCATGGGGAAGAACCTCCTCCTCACATCTAGCCTGAATCTCCCCACGTCCAGCTTCAATCCATTCCCCCTAGTCCTATCACTACCTGAGATCCTGAGGAGTCCCTCCCCAGCCTTCCTGTGGTGCAGTTTCAGCTCAGAAGCTCTAATGAGTTGTATCCCTGAGGCCATTACTGCATTCTGATAGAGAATTTGCTAAAAAATATCCTCAGTCTTCAGTCTGGAACTGCAGGCTGGCTGACCAAAATGTTCCAGCCTTAACAGCTGTGCTTTTTGATAGATATAGTGGTGACATTTATTATTCAAAAATGCTCAAGTGAGTAATTGATTTGCTCAAGCTTTTCACTAGATCTTCTAAGCAAGTGCTTGGAATTTTGGTTTAAAAAAAAAAAAAAACAAACAACAAAATTAGCCTCCAGCATTCTAGATTGGGATGATTTTGGAGTAAATCTCCTCTGTTGATTCCAAACAGCTTAAACTTATTTCCTTCCATTTTCATAAACAATATTCAGTCATAGAATCACAGAATCATAGTATCAGTCAGGGTTGGAAGGGACCACAAGGATCATCTAGTTCCAACCCCCCCTGCCATGGGCAGGGACACCTCACATTAGATCAAGCTGGCCAGAGCCTCATCCAGCCTGGTCTTAAACACCTCCAGGGACGGGGCCTCAACCACCTCCCTGGACAACCCATTCCAGGGCTTCACCACTCTCACAGTGAAGAACTTCCTCCTCACGTCCAGCCTGAATCTCCCCACCTCCAGCTTCATTCCATTCCCCCTAGTCCTATCACTACCTGAGATCCTGAGAAGTCCCTCCCCAGCCTTCTTGTAGTCCCCCTTCAGATACTGGAAGGCCACAATAAGGTCACCTCAGAGCCTTCTTTATTCCAGACTGAACAACCCCAACTTTTTCAGTCTGTCCTCATAGGAGAGGTGCTCCATGTTCCAGTATTATTCTCCTTAGCCTCTGAATTGGTTGCTGTCTCTTCCAACCTGGTCTGGTCTACTCCTCTTCTCTTCTCTTCTCTTCTCTTCTCTTCTCTTCTCTTCTCTTCTCTTCTCTTCTCTTCTCTTCTCTTCTCTTCTCTTCTCTTCTCTTCTCTTCTCTTCTCTTCTCTTCTCTTCTCTTCTCTTCTCTTCTCTTCTCTTCTCTTCTCTTCTCTTCTCTTCTCTTCTCTTCTCTTCTCTTCTCTTCTCTTCTCTTCTCTTCTCTTCTCTTCTCTTCTCTTCGCCAAATTTATTACAGAGATGTTAAAATTACTGTCTAACAGTAGCTCAGTATTTTGCATTCCCTGGAATGAAATTATGCTCTTAACTCATTTGGGAAATGCACAGGTGACTGTCAGAAGCTATTGTCACAATTGGAAATAGTTCTTTTATTATATCTTGGTTTGGACAAGGGTTTCATTGTTCTCTCTGTGTATTGACTTGTGTATTTCAGAGTATTCTGGCTGTGAAATTTGCTGTCAGATTTTCTCCAGTGTGTGCTTCTGCATAGAATAAATAAAACCTTCCCACTCTGTGGACTGCAAAGAAAACAATAAAAGTTGATCTCAGCTATTCACTGGTTTTAAACTACACATATCCTAAAATTGCAGTCATACAAACCCATAACAAAATCAGGAAGGCACCCACAGGTGTCATAAGGTGTTTTGAGATGCCCTGAAAACTTAGGCATACAGTAATAGCTAAAGTTAAGGTAGTATGATACTAAAACAAGCAACATCATAAAATTAGGATAGGATAGGATAGGATAGGATAGGATAGGATAGGATAGGATAGGATAGGATAGGATAGGATAGGATAGGATAGGATAGGATAGGATAGGATAGGATAGGATAGGATAGGATAGAATTAGCCAGGTTGGAAGAGACCTTTGAGATCATTGAGTCCAACCTATCATCCAACACTATCTAATCAACTTAACCATGGCACCAAGCACCCCATTCAGTCTCTTCCTAAACACCTCCAGTGATGGTGACTCCACCACCTCCCTGGGCAGCACATTCCAATGGCCAATCACTCTTTCTATGAAGAACTTCTTCCTAACATCCAGCCTAAACCTTCCCTGTCACAGCTTGAGACTGTGTCCTTTTGTTCTGGTGCTGGTTGCCTGGGAGAAGAGACCAGCCCCTACCTGGCTACAGCCTCTCCTCAGGTAGTTGTAGACAGCAATAAGGTCTTTAGACACTATTTTGGTTTGCTCTAGTCTTACCTCCATTTCAAAATGCAGTTTTATTGTTTCCAGTTTGCTGGCTGGCTATTTGATTCATGTTTTTTCAATGTTTATGATTCCTTTTCCCTCCCCTCCTCCCTTTCCCCACTATCTACCCCACATCTGTATAGTGAGAAGTTACCAGTGGTGGGTTCACCCTTCTGGATGGCACCAGAAGTTCTCAGAGATGAACCTTACAATGAAAAGGTAGGTACATGATGTAAGTGGACTTTAGCTGCCAATTAGCTGTTGATGAGCTTTAGAATTTCCATAATATCAAAGTTATTTTCATTTGTGACATTTCTGCACTCTGGGTCATTCAGACTAAAGGAGAATGTGAGTTGAATAGCTAATATTTGTAATTCATGGTGTGGATTCTTACACAGGAAGAGAATTACCTCTAGCATAAGTTACTGTTGTGGTATTTCTAGTCTGAAACACCCCACGTGCAGAAATGTGGTACTGGCTTGTTGATCTGACACAATTTAACTGTCATGAGAAATACAGGGAGGTTGCTTCCCTGGCCAGACATTAGTGAAATCTGGGTAGAAGCAAAAAAAAAAATCTCTGTGTAAACTTCTACAATTATTTCAGTAAAAAAATCAGCCCCAACATTTCTCAAGGTAAGATACCTGGGAAAACATGTTCTTCATAGTGTCATAGTAGTATCATAGTATCGGTCAGGGTTGGAAGGGACCACAAGGATCATCTAGTTCCAACCCCCCTGCCATGGGCAGGGACACCCCACACTAGATCAGGCTGGCCAGAGCCTCAGCCAGCCTGGGCTTAAACACCTCCAGGGATGGGGCCTCAACCACCTCCCTGGACAACCCATTCCAGGGCTTCACCACTCTCATGGGGAAGAACCTCCTCACATCCAGCCTGAATCTCTCCACCTCCAGCTTCATTCCATTCCCCCTAGTCCTATCACTACCTGAGATCCTGAAAAGTCCCTCCCCAGCCCTCCTGTAGGCCCCCTTCAGATACTGGAAGGCCACAATTAGGTCACCTGGGAGCCTTCTCTTCTCCAGACTGAACAGCCCCAACTCCTTCAGTCTGTTCTCATAGGAGAGGAGCTCCAGCCCTCTGATCATCCTCGTGGCCCTTCTCTGGACACCTTCCAGCACCTCCATATCCCTCTTGTAATAGGGGCTCCAGAACTGGAGGCAGTACTCCAGGTGGGGTCTCCCCAGAGCTGAGTAGAGGGAGAGAATCAGCTCCCTCGACCTGCTGGCCACACTTCTCTTGATGCAGCACAGTCTGCTTCAGCCCTGCAAGTGCAGCTTTTCTGTGATAAAGGCCACATCCTGTACCTTTCATAGCTAGTAGTCAATAATCTGTTTGATGGTACTCTTAACCTGCAGAAGAGCAGTAGCTACCTCAGTAATTAATGTAATGATTACCATTTCAAAGCTTTTTTCAGAGTTCAAATTGACCTAAATTAATAATAAAGTACCCAAATGTATGGTGCTACATTCTTCACTAACCCTAGAGCATGGAGGACTAACGAGGAAGTGTAGGTCTCATACCTGATCAGCATGAAAGGTGACATAGAAGCCTGGCTGATATGTAAGGGGGAGGCTGGCTTCTGCTCTGTAGACTTGTATTCCCTGTTTTCCTAAATTTATTAGATGGTAAATTCAGGTGGGTGGAAATCTGAGGAGCTGTGCAGCTCCAGGGTAAGTCAGATAAGTTGTTACTAAGCGTCATGGAAATTTCAATGGAAATTGACGCAGGTAAACAGTGTTAGTCGATCTCTCCAGCTTTGCTAAGACACTTGTTTTCTCCAGAGGTACTGAGCTGTGAGAGGAGGGGAATGTAATTTTTCTTAGAAATAGCATTAAATGTTCTGGGTAAGCTGTGATCATTGGTATTCCAAACCTGTCTATCTAACCACAGTGATAGAGAGGCATGTCGTGTTTTGGCTATGTTTTTAATTACTCCCACCTGCAAGACATTAAATGCAACTTCACCATTCTCTGTGCAAGGAAGGATTGGGGGGTTTGTTTTCACACTGCTGAATTAAGACAGATTTGAATAAACCTTTATTTAGAATAAACCAAACCAGATTGGAAGAGACCTTCAAGATCATCATGTCCAACCCATCAACCAATCCCACCCAAACAGCTAACCCATGGCACCAAGCACCCCATCAAGTCTCCTCCTGAACACCTCCAATGACGGCGACTCCACCGCCTCCCTGGGCAGCCCATTCCAATGGGCAATCACTCACTCTGTATAGAACTTCTTCCTAACATCCATTTGTTTATTTACTTACTTTTCCTGAAACAGTTCTGAACTTATCACTGCTGCTTGTGGCACAGGAATGCTTTACCATGAGCGTGTGTTTACTCACATAGAAAACGCCAGCTATAATGCAGTCGCTCAGCGCTGTACAGCTGTGGTGTTGGTTTAGTCGCTTTCCTGATAGCCATTTGGGGTAAGGAGAAACTCAGTGGCAGATAAGAACTCCGAATAATCATAGCTGAACCATGTGGCTCTTTATTTTTCTCTCTCAGGCAGATGTATTCTCCTATGGCATAATTCTGTGCGAGATTATAGCACGAATACAGGCAGATCCAGACTATCTCCCGCGCACAGAGGTAAGGGGTGACGTCTACAGGATTGGTGGAAGGTGGTAAGCCTGCCATGATAAGGGCTGGTGTTCAGAACTTCTGGCACTGCTGCCAAAGATACGATGAATACACGTTACGCTAAAAATAGCCTGTGAAAGGCTTTTGTTCTTCTGTGCTGCTATTGTTAAGAAGCTCCATTGAAGACGCTTGCACAGAGGCTTTGTCCAGATGCAGTCCCCACGGGAAACCCTTTCTGCCGCTGACTGGCAGAACCTTTGAGAGCATTGCAGTGACCTTCATTTTGGAGAGTGATAGCTCATGTAGACTTCTTGCCAGGTTCAGAGCAGAGCACTTTTGGCACGCTGCATCCATGGAGCAGCCCCTCTTCATGAAAGGAGCAGGAGCTACGTTAGCAGCAGCTAAAATAAGCTCACCCATATTTTTGCATAGACAGTGCTGTGGATCTGAGCCAGAACTGACTAGTCAAACAAGATACTTCTTCCTTTCTTCAGTTGCCTTATGGTTGAGTCCCATCTGCTGGGGAGCCTTTGGCCATGGATGGGGGGGGGGAGGTGCTGGCTTCCAAATTTTGTCCCACTCTGCATTCTGAAAATGCAAAATTGCTTAGATTTTGATCTGCAATAAATAAGAGATCCTTTTGTTTCTCTGCTCTTCAGATTTTATAGCAGTGTGTTTAAGGAACTGGGTAATTTTATTACCCATCTACCATCAGCTGAAAAATTAACCATTTTAATTGCTGTATTTTCATCACAGCGAAGCCTCTAGTTTTATAGCAGGCTGTTCATTTACACTGTGAAAGTCACCATGGTGACATATTACTTCCAGATCCACATGGGCAACAATTCAAGTGAAATGGATTGCAGTTGAGTCCAGGAAGAAGAATGAGCTTTGAAGTCAGCTCATTCTTTTACAGGTATCTTGTATCAAGTAATCCCCAGTGGGACTGCTGCAGTTCAGAATGTGCATGAGGGTTTCTCAAAATCCTCTTGTCCATGGCTGCTGAGATATGGTGTTTGTGGTTATTCCTGATAATTCCATGTAGGCATGCCCTGAAAAGAAGATGATTTGGGCTAGCTGGCAGACCTCACTTATCCCTTATGCTGTGTTTTTGTTTGTACAGAATTTTGGATTGGATTATGATGCCTTCCAGCACATGGTGGGAGACTGTCCCCCTGACTTCCTCCAGCTGGCCTTCAACTGCTGTAATGTGAGTATCTTGCTTGAAGGAGAGAGACCTGAACTAGAATTCTCTAAATCCCCCTGGCTTTTGAAGACAGAGCTTAAAGCATTTGGAGAAGACCCTTGAGGAGCCTACCCATGAAAGCGGCGTACATTCCAGTAACCCAGGAAGCCTCTTGCCATGTTTGTAACCTTCCCCTTGCAAAAGGTCTAGCTTGTGTTTTTGCAATTCTGTGTTCTGTCATGCCAAAGAAACAGGTCTGGCACACTGAACAGCTTCTTGCAGGCTGCTCAGGCCAATCATAACCAGTTGTATGCTATTGACACAGACTGGCCCTTGGGCTAACAAAATCCAGCTGTTGCTGTGCACAGACCCACTGAGCTGTTAAAGAATTCTAAGTTACTCTCACAAACAGAGGGAACCAAAAAAACACCCAAGATCAGGCACTAAACTACTCTTAAGGTATCTATATGCTGCTTTTGGGAAAGTGGAATGAACTTCCAAATCATTACTTGTCTACCAAGAAAACAAACTTGGCCCCACATGATTTAATATCACTAAGGATATAGGCAGTGCACTGCATGGAATAAATCTTCTGTCAGTTAATCAAGTAAAATGGTGATAGTTAGTGCTGGATACCTTCATGGCTCTGCAGCATTCAAATTCCAAAGCAGCCAGTCTCTTCTGTGAGTTATCACACCACAAAGGTGGCCAGTTTAGTAAACTGGTTTGTATGGAGTAAGAGGTCCTGAGCTACCACCAGATTCAGCTGAAGCTGGGAATGTTCAGTTGGCATAAATGTAGTTGAGGCCAATTCTAAAATATTGTATTGCACAAAACACTGCCCAGGACAATACAACCAGGCTGTGCTGGAGCCAACATGGCTGAACATGAGCCAGTAGTGTGCCCAGGTGGCCAAGAAGGCCAGTGGCATCCTGGCCTGGATCAGGAATAGTGTGGCCAGCAGGAGCACGGAAGTCGTTCTGCTCCTGTACTCAGCACTGGTCAGGCCACACCTTGAGTCCTGTGTCCAGTTCTGGGCCCCTCAGTTTAGGAAGGATGTTGACTTGCTGGAGTGTGTCCAGAGAAAGGGAGCAAAGCTGGTGAGGGGTTTCGAGCACAAGCCCTATGAGGAGAGGCAGAGGGAGCTGGGGTTGCTTAGCCTGGAGAAGAGGAGGCTCAGAGGAGACCTTATTGCTGTCTACAACTACCTGAAGGGTGGTTGTAGCCAGGTGGGGGTTGGTCTCTTCTCCCAGGCAACCAGCACCAGAACAAGAATTGGCCTCAAGCTGCACCAGAGGAGGTTTAGGCTGGATGTTAGGAAGAAATTCTTCACAGTAAGTGTGATTGGCCATTGGAATGTGCTGCTCAGGGAGGTGGTGGAGTCACCATCACTGGAAGTGTTTAAGAAGAGACTGGATGAGGCACTTGGTGCCATGGTTTAGTTGATGAGATGGTGTTGGGTGATGGGTTAGACTTGATGATCTCGAAGGTCTTTTCCAACCTGGTCTGGTCTGGTCTGGTCTATTCTATTCTATTCTATTCTATTCTATTCTATTCTGCAGCATTGTGTCAAAGTGAGTGTAAGGAAGGTCTCATCTCTGCATGCTGTTGGTGCTTACTTTTGTCCTGAGCTCTCTCCTTACTTTGTATTAATACAAATGCACATGCTTGAAGGGAGAGCAGTATGAAGGTGGGGATGTGAGCAGGTGGAGGTGACTGCCACTCTTGCCATGAGGTAGTGTTATTTAGTTCTTAAAAATGTTTATGGAATTTACTCTCTGGCCAAGCTGCTTCACTCCTCTGATTTCACCTTAGTACAGCAGCTTTTGCTTCAGGAGGACAGTGCTATGTCTGACTCATGTTTATGAAGTGTTTTCACTACATGAGCACTAAAAGGTTTGGCTACAGGAGTGGACTTTGGAAATCTCAGCTCCCACCTGTAGACTCCAAAAATCCTACTGCATCAAAAGATGTGCTGTTTGATTAAAAGCAACTTTTCAGCACAAGTGCAATTCAGAGTAAAGCTGACCATGAAGAAAGGGAAAGTGGCTTATCTTATATTCTCATGTAAGAAAAAGGATTTTCTCCTACTGATTATCATCAAATGCTGCTTCCTATATAATAAAAAAAATCTGATAGTGGAAATTTCTGTCTTGAGATCAAGCCATGAATATGCTGATTTCAGTGTGGAGCATGCTGTAGTTCACTTACCACTCACCTAGTAGAAGGAAAAAGACAGTGAACAAATAAGGCTTTCTTATATCTTCCTAAGCATGCTGTGCTTCCATAATGGGTGATGTGTGGTAATTTGCTCTTAGGCACAGACATTTATATAGCTGTTTATTATTTAAAGGGTCAACAAACAGTGTAAACCATATAGCTCAGCTGAAGCACTGTGCAAAGCCCTGGGGTTTTCTCCAGCCAGGAAATGTGTTTTAGGGCCACCTAAAAAACCCAGTAAAAGCTGACATGTATGAGTAGTGGATTAAAATGTCTTTAAGTTACTGTTATAAAGTGCTTTTCAAAAAAAATAAGAATAAATATATGCAAGGAAGTAAAAACCTTAAGGTAGCCCAATGACTATAAGCCTGCTTGTGCAAATACTTACAATCATGTGTGATCATGCAAAAAGCTTACCAGCATGAGCTGAGCTGAGGGCAGCTGCTGCCTTGAGGAAGAGCCTTCTGTTCCATCTGGACTGCTCAGGACTGGAAGGAGGCAAATGCTGTTCTTGGTCACTTTTCCATTGCTGCTCTTGTCCTGGATCTTACCTTGCACAAATTAAAACGGCCAGGGAGACCTTCTTACTTCCTGTAGCTTGCAACAGCTCCCTAAGCTTTCTAGACTACTCAGTTTGTCGGAGTGAAGAGTGTGTGTGGTGGTGTTGCCCCTGCCCTACTCTTTCAGTGAAACAGGGAAAGCAGAAAAATCTGTCTTCCTATGCCAGGAAATCCCAGCTGCTGCATTAGGACAACTTTCTTGCTGCTCTTCAGCCCTTGGCCTGTGAATTGTTTGTTTTCTCTTACTGTGTGTATGACTCTTTAGCCCTTTACCCTGCATTGCTAGGAGGTGTTCTGGCATTGCTGATCACACCAGTTCTCTTCAGAAGGATCCATCCCCTAGGACCTGCAGGGCAGTGTCAGAGAGGTCTCTGGAGTTTGTTGTTGACAAAGCACCACTGTTCACTTTATACTAGAGGTGAGATCTGTCTGGACTTGTTTGCTCTGAAAAAGCCTTTAGAGGGCTGGAAACAGGAATCAAGTCAAGCAGAATCTTTTTCGTTAATGTGATGAGGTTAACTTTGAGCTGCTGTGAATTACACATTGCTACCTCTAGGAGTTAAACCTGTAACACAGAGACAGGGTCAGTGTTCAGAATGATAAAATGTCTTCTAAGCTGCTTCTTGAATTAAGGTGCTTGCCCTCTAGTATAATTTTAGTATTGGATTTTGTTTAGAGAACCACATTGGCCACAACAGCCCCATACAGTGCTACAGGCTGGGGTTAGAGTGGCTGGAGAGTGGCCAGGCAGAGAGGGACCTGGGGGTGCTGGTTGATGGTAGGCTGAACATGAGCCTGCAGTGTGCCCAGGCAGCTAGGAGGGCCAATGGCATCCTGGCCTGCATCAGGAACAGTGTGGCCAGCAGGAGCAGGGAGGTCATTCTGCCCCTGTACACTGCACTGGTTAGGCCACACCTCGAGTACTGTGTCCAGTTCTGGGCCCCTCAGTTTAGGAAGGATGTTGACTTGCTGGAACGAGTCCAGAGAAGGGCAACGAAGTTGGTGAGGGGTTTGGAGCACAGCCCTATGAGGAGAGGCTGAGGGAGCTGGGGTTGCTTAGTCTGGAGAAGAGGAGACTCAGGGGAGACCTTCTTGCTCTCGACAGCTACCTGAAGGGAGGTTGTAGCCAGGTGGGGATTGGTCTCTTCTCCTAGGCAAGCAGCACCAGAACAAGAGGACACAGTCTCAAGCTGTGCCAGGGGAAGTTCAGGCTTGATCTTAGAAAGAAGTTCTTGACAGAAAGAAGAGATTGCCCCTAGGAATGTGCTGCCCAGGGATTTGGTGGGATCAATGTCCCAGGAATGGAGGAGTGCCTGGATGAGGCACTTAGTGTCATAGTCTGGTTGATTAGTTAGGGTTGGGTGATTGGTTGGACTTGGTGATCTTGGAGGTCTCTTCCAACCTGGTTGATTCTGTGTAATAGCACAGCAGGGCAGAAGCATATTCTTGTTGGAATCTTGTTGTATAATAGACACAAACTAGAAGAGAATACTACTTTCCCCCTGCTTTGCTTAGGTTTTTTTGCAAGGACAACACACTTCCTAAAAGGAGCTTGCAGTTTTTCAGTTCCTTCAGCCTGCCTGTCTGCTGTGCAAGTGGAACAGCATGGACAGACCCACATGAACTGGCTTGATGTGTGTGTGTGTGTGTGTTTACAGATGGATCCAAAGTTACGTCCTTCCTTTGCTGATATTGTCAAAACACTGGAGGAGATTTTAAACCGCCTGAGAAATGAGGACTCTGAGAGAGACAGAAAGTTCTTAAACCTGGACAACAGTGAAAGGAAACCCAAAGGTAAGTGTGTTTGTATTGCACAAGCATTGCTGCAAAGCTAATAGCAAAGAATACCACCACATTTCCTACTTTGGAGACTGAGATTCCAGCTGTGTATGTTACTATTTACAGCTTATGAATGATTTTACTCAAAGCCTAAAAAATTATTCTGCAAGAGTGTTGTCTACTTTACACTGCAGTCTTCTTTAGGGGGAAAAAAAAAACAGGCCCCAAACTGTTTCTTAAAGTGCCTCAAAAGATTCTGCCCACAAGCCCTTGAGGGGAAATTTAGAATTCATTTGAGAATGATTTTTTTAAGTGGCTAATAGTATATGCAAATCCATCAGTGTTTGCTTTGTACCTGCCATATTTAGTGCATATGCATAATTTCTTTGGTGTGTGTTACATGTGACACTTAGAAGCTTCTTAAATTCCTTCAGGAGGAAGAGCAGAGAAGATGCAAGAGTGTTATAAAGTACCTAGAAATACTGTGAAAGACTGGGGGAAAGATGAATCCCAGATCTACTTGGCAAAGCTGGCCTTGAAGGACTTTCTCTAAAGCTGTCTAGTGCCACCTGGTGTGGGGAGCAAACTACAAGCAGTTCTTGTAGGCTGGGGCATATTCTCACTTGGGTGTCTTCTTATAGAGTCATAGAATTGTTTTGCTTGGAAAAGACCTCTAAGATCATCGATTCCAAACATAAGCCTAAGACCACCATGGTCATTACTTTTGCCATTGGAAACTTTGGAACATTGAAACATTGGAGTACAGCAAAAGTAGTTTCTTACATTGTGTATATATAGCTCCCTTACCTATGTATATACACATCTCTCCTATCTGTAATATGGTAATAGATTAAACAAAGTTCTTTATTTCAAACCACATGGACTGCTTGCATGTGGCTGTTCACCCACACCTGGAAAGCATCTATCAGAGGTGTGAGTTGAAAATTCTTTGTTTGTTTGTTTGAGTGGTGTTGTGTTGTGCTGTGTTGTGTTTGTTTGTTTGTCCAGTGTTTTGGTGTTGAGGCTGTTTGTTTGTTTTCTTGTCATTTTCATGTCATTTTCCCCTTTGGAATTACATGTCAGAATTGCATCTTCCTAGAGAAGTGTTACATGCTGTTCTTTGACTTGCACAGTCTTTCCTGGGTGGAGTGACTGCAGTCTAAACTGTAGCAGTATTTAAAGGGAGAAGTGGGAATCTGTATGTGCTTGTTCTGGAAATGGCAATCAAAAGGAGACACCACTTCTTTATAGCCATTTGTGATTGCTCTACCACAGCTCTTCAGAGGCACCTTGAGAGCCAGTGGCAGATGCATGTTCCAAACACTCAAGGGGTTAGCATCTTTTCCTAAACAATCTGCAGTTTCCCAGTCCTGTTCATGTAAACAAATAAACACACTCATGCCATATGTCCACCTTCTTAACTCCTGTTCCTTAGGATCAAACTCTCATACATCCCTACTTTCTGGATTGGGTAATGTACTGAATGAAAGCTGGGGTGGAATGATTTAAGCCTCTTCATTGTATCTGGAGGGTCATTTGGTTTGGTGTTGGAGTTTTCCCATCATAGTCCAAACCTGACATTCCTTTGGCAATCCTGTTTTATACTTGTTCTCTCTTATGGCCAGCATCAGCAGCAGATCTTGGGCTACCTCTGCTGGAAGCCAGGATGATGAATCTAGAAACATGCAGGTTGGTCTTCAAGACCACTCTGTGCCATCTCTGCTGCATCAGTGTACTGGCAGCAAGGAGGTTTGAAGAGGCTATAAAATACAGGGTTTGGATAGAAAAGGGAAAGACTTCCTCATTCCTACACAATTTTGGTGCAGTTCCTTTCCTTTTTTTTAACTTCTTTTTTTTTTTCTTCCTGAAGACAATATTGTCTTGCCAATTTGGCATTCCCCATAATGTGGGTGGCAAATTTGATCATTATGAAAACCAGTCCAGTTTCAGTGCTTAGGGAAATAAGGTGGCATTAACTCAAGATGCATTTCCTCAAGTCTTCAAGATAACTTCTAATTAGCTTGAGGTGTGACTAAAGAGGAGAGACATTTGAAATGCAGTTTTGACTGCCTTACATTTAAAAGGTCCTGTGGATGGGGCTGGCAAATCTCCACATTTCAAACTTACTTGAAACTGAGGAGAAGAGAATGATGTGCTTGTGTTAGTGCAGGAGCCTGTAAGGAACAAACTTAATGGAACATACTTTGAAGCATCAGAAACGCAGCTTTCTCTTTACAGTTGCCGTGAAGGCTCTGTGAGTGAGCAGACATGCAAGTGTATGGCTACCTTAAGCTCAGAGTATTTCTCTTCTTCTACTCAGGGTCAATTGAAAAAGGACCAGGAGTAAAACGTTTGAGTTCCCTGGATGATAAGATCCCACCCAAGTCCCCCCGTCCACGTCGGAATATCTGGTTGTCACGCAGCCAGTCGGATATCTTCTCCCGCAAGCCTTCCAGGAAGATCAACGTGCACGACCCCTACTATACGCCAAGCAAAGGGCTGGGCCGGAAAGTGAATCCCTTCAGTGCCCGGGAAGACCTCAAGGGAGGGAAGATCAAATTCTTCGACATGCCAAGCAAATCTGTGATTTCCCTCGTGTTTGACTTGCATTCTCCAGCGGCAGGCGGGGGCCTGAAAGCCAGCCAGTCCCAGTTCCGGCAGGCATATAGCACAGACTGGCAAGAGCTTTCTGTTTTTCCAGGGAGGAGATGCAGATCGCTGCCACTGTCTCCTGAACTGCCACACAAAGAGTATGGCCTGTTTGGGGGACTGTCTTCAACTATCAGCAGGTGTGACCCAACCCAGTTAAGCGCAGAGGTTCGGCAAAAACTCATGAGTAGCAGCAAATATGGTGTGTCAGAGATTCCCCCCTTTCAGGCTAAGCCTCACAGACCAGACTTCCTTCATGTAACAGGGCAAGAAGAGGATATGGACTGTTCAGATGGGCCAGTGGCCCAAGAGGAAAATGGGTTTTGCCCTGCTGAGAACATGTGTGGAGATCCAGCCTGTAATCAACCATTAGTTCTGGCCCAGCTTGAGCTGCTATCTTACAAAAAGCTCCCAGTTGAGAATTCAGTGAATTCAGAGGAACATGGCTCCTCACAAGTGTTTGCAAGTTGTCTCCCTTCAGAAGAGATGGAGGTGGAAGATAACCTACTGAAAAATACTCCACTAGAGTCTACAAAGCCTCTGTTCAGTATTAGTCCTTCCACTGAGCTGAAGAGAGAGGTGTGGCCCTTCAGGGACCAGGATGGGGACAGTCCTGCCCCATTGTCTCAGACCTCCTCCAACATCTCAGCAAGTGGCAGCACGCAGTCAACTTGTGACATATGAGGAGAGGGCTCAAACTGAATGTGTCCTTGAGGGAACAGTTGTTCCCAGTTGCTTAAACTCTGTTCTTTTCTGTAGTGCTGGGCTTTGCATTTGAAAGAGACTCAGCAGATAGTAGAAACTGGCTGTCGAGCAGATAGCTGCAGATAGCATCTGGAGAGACTGATTGCTTTAACTTTATTTCAAACTGTGCTTATTCCCTTCCCTGATTTGCATTAGGAGGGGGAACTACTCCAAGCCAGAATGGCCATGTGGGCCCCACTGTCCTTGCAAGAGGCAGCAGCCAGAGCAGGCACCATGTGAACAGTTTGACCTGGATTCCGGCATGGAGCATTTCAAGGCCTTAAGCTCCACGCTGGGTAGAAAGAGTGACCATTAGCTTTTCCCTCTTCCTCTGACTGACAGGTGCTCTAAAAACACTGCAGATTTTGCATCAGCATTCTGCAGCAGTGCCCGTGAGCTGGAGCCTGTGTTGTGGAAACAGGCACAGAGCTCTCTGAGAGCTGTGTTGAGCAGACAGGAATGCTCTCTGGTCTCAGAGCTGCTGTGAATGCTGTTGCAGCGTTACACAAGCTCTTATTCAAAAGCAGCAAAAACAAAAGCCCTCGTGCTGCTTGCAATCTGCAGGCTGAGTCACATGACAAGTACTTTGCTATTAACAAGAAGAGTCTGTTCCTTGGTGCTTCATTTTCCCTTGGGATTTGGTAATGATGTGTAATAGTTCAGTGCAGGGAAAGCACCGCTCCCGTGTACCTCAACCCAAATCTCGAGGAGGATTTGCCCATGGTACAAGGGGAGAGCCATATTCCAGGCACTGTCATTTCACTGCCAGTGAAAGTACCAGTTGTACTGAGCTTTTGGGGGGTGTAGGCTCTCATCTCTGAAGAGCTAAATGGACATCACAATCTGTGCCTGCAGAATAGTTAGTTAAATACAGTATCACTATCGCAGCTGACTATTACCACTAAGCTAGAAGGGTCACGTTCACCTCCCTTTCTGGTACAGCATCCCATCTCGTTGACATCACTGCAGTAATGGTGGCTCCTTATTTAAAACCAGAGTGCTCTGCTGAGGACAGGAACCCCCTCAGGGAGAAGCTCCCAGCGACATTGCAACCACACAAATGCCCTTGGGGATAGACATTACTCACAGAAGGGCTTTGAATTGTCAGAGTTAAGACAATTAACTTGTCCCACATTATCTTTTTCTCTGCTACAGAAATAAGCCTTTCTCCTCACTGGCTTCTCCTGACACTGCATAGGATGAGCTTTTCTCCTTTCTTTCTTTTTTCCCCCTTTCTTCCACCACCAGCAGGTAGATGTGAAAGACACAACAGCATAAACTGTAATGCTTGCTGGACCCAGCACCAGAGATCCCTGCTCTGGAATGCCATGTACTGGAAAGCTTGTTCTGTGATAACATTTGTGCAGCATCCTGCTCTTTTCCACTGTTGTTGTCCCAGCAATGTGGGATTTTTTTTTCCAGTTGTTTTTCTTTAACCTATTTTATCATTCCTGAGGTATGCATTGCATGCCTGCTGAGCAGATGGTGATGCAGTGGAATCCAGAATTTCACCCAGGTGGCCTGTTACACTATCTTCCTGCAGACTTGTAAGGATGGAAGGCAAAGCTATCCCTACTCCTTTCCTCTCTCAAAGAGAACTAAGGCTTTCTCTTTCATCCTGCTTAGCTGAGCTGCCTGTCTTTCCAGAGGTGCGGGTAACTATTCTGTGAGTGATGATTTCCTCTGGTGAAGTATGTGTTAACCTGAGCAGCAGTTGGCCCTTTGCAGTGGTTGTGAAGAATTAAATGAGAATTGAGTGTTGCTGAGTTACTTGGCACAGCCCATGCCAGATGAAGCAGCTGTTAGCAATTCAGAAGAGAAAATGCCTGTCCTTACCAAGATCACCCTTCTGGCCCACACCTCTCTGCTTCTTGAAGGTGCTGATCTGAGCAGTAGCATGTCTTGTGTGTCCTGTCTGCAGAGTGCAGAGCAGCTCCCATGGCTGGAGCAGTGTGTGTCATTTCCTTTGAGGACAGGGGAGCAGTCAGCAGCACTCAAATCATCAGCAGGTTGCCTGCCTGGTGCCTGCTTCTTTTTTCCTTCTTTTAATTTCTGATACAATTGTGATCTATCTGGAGGGAAACATCAGCACCAGCTTCTGTTGTCACAGGATGCATTCAGGTGTGTGACTTCAGACAAACAAGCAATAATAAGGAATAGTTTACTTCTGGATCACCAGGCTGTGAGGAAACTATCCAGCATCCCACCACTGCTTGCAGCCCCCCGGAGAGCACAAGCACACCTCTGGCTGCACAGTGGCTTCGTTAGCTCTGGTTGTCAGTGCTGACACCTCATCATGAAGCCTGTTGCCCTCTCTGACACTGACTGCAAAGCCTACACAGTCAGGCTTGAGGCCCCCATCACAGTGACCTCATCTGTTTTCTTACACCCCTGTCTCTTAAACTGTTTCCCTGTCCCAAATAGGTCTCTTTACAAAGCAGTATGGCTCCAGTTTTACTTTCTGAAATGCCCAGCCTAAGCACAGCCACTGGATGTGCATAGGGCACATCTATCAACTTTTCTAGCTCTTTGTACTGGGGTGGAGGTGTCAGAAACACCAAGGAACAGCAGCTCAGGCCTTTCCTGGGTTCATGATCTGCACGGGAAGAGCAGCATGTGTGTGAAACTGGAGGAAAAAGGCCGTTTAAAAATAGCTGAGTGTTTGCTAAACCCCAGCGTTTCCAAGGGCCTGGATGCAGCTGCCACTCACTACATCTCCTCCCTTTGGATGTGCAAAGCTGCATCCAGGTTGCACATAGTGACTACTCCTAGGTTTTCTGTCTGAGGGTGCTTTTCTACAGGGGGCCACTTCCTGACAGCTACTGATGAACACGAGTATGAACACGAGGTCAGTAAACTCCTTGTTTTACAGTGACGTGACAAAGTTTCGTTGTGATGGGGTTTTATCACGATTTTGGACTTAGGGGAGCAGTTCTGGCTCTGTTAAAACGCTTCCTACGCATTGCTAGGCTCCCTCGAGAGAGCAAAGATGTTTCGGAATCACTTTACGATCCACGTTGAGTCCATTGAGATGTCTGTTATAAGCTATTTTCCCTGGGGGTTGCAGGTGTCTAAAGTGCAACTCAGAGAATGCATGTGAAGTGCTGCCCCTCAAAAGCAGTGCAGACAAGGGGCTTGTAGAAGACTTAGAGCCTTGTTGGGGAGGCATCGACGTACTCTGTGTAACAGAACATTGGTATTTTTTTGCCAGTACAGCTCGAGACACTTGAATAATTCCTGTTTGCACTTAATGCTATTGTTTATATTGCATGTCACTACATTTCTATGCAAAATAACCTTTTTTTTTTGGGGGGAGGGTGGGTGTTGGGGGGTGGGGGAGGGGAGGAGGGGCAGCCAGATATTTGATTAAGTACAAAGATCTTTGCGAGATGATCTATTTTCGTATTTATGAAGGAGTTTTACGTCTTAATATTTTGCAGTCCTGTAAATAGCTCCACTTGTAATTAAAGGCTTGGGGGGAGAAGTTTGTAGCCTGTGTATCATAGTTAAGTTAACACTGCCAGGAAAGAGAAAGGAGTGGGGGGAGGGGGGGGAAAAAAAGAGATCTTTGCAAACCCAACTTTTCTAATGCTGTGGATATTTATGACTATGTAAAGAAAGCACGTCCTGTTTGTATGTTGATTGACCTTCTGACTCTCTTCTCTCTTTTGAGCTACAGAAATGGTGTATGTTTTATTGGCACTGCAATAAGAGGTAACCAAAGATGAATCCAGTTGAAATATTTTTCATAATTTGTTGGTTTGGGTTTTGTTTTGTTTTTTTTTCTTGGTCAGGTTTTGTAAACTTTCCCAAACTTGCTTTCAAAATAAAGATAAAATCGAGGCCTGAGCTCTTGTGATTAAGAGGGCAAAGCTAGGTTCAGAAAGCTGGCTCAAATGCTTAAGCTGTGGATGATTTGAGATTGTATTCCCTTTACCTGGTGCTGAATTATAAAGAGGAACTCTCATCCTAAACTTCCTCATCCTAAACATCCTTAACTTCCTCAAGCTGTGCCAGGGGAAGTTTAGGCTGGAGGTGAGGAGAAAGTTCTTCACCAAGAGAGTCGTTCGCCATTGGAATGTGCTGCCCAGGGAGGTGGTGGAGTCACCGTCCCTGGAGGTGTTCAAGAGGGGATTGGACGTGGCACTTGGTGCCATGGTCTAGTCATGGGGTCTGTGGTGACAGGTTGGACTCAATCATCTTTCAGGTCTCTTCCAACCTTAGTGATACTGTGATCCTTTCCCAGGGTTACTTCTCCCCTGCCTCTTACTGAAGCGTTACACTACTAAATCTATGAGACCGGAGGATTTCTCTGCTCTGCCTTACAGCACTCCGAGGAGTAGGCAGCAGCTTGTGACCTGCTGAGACAAGATGGCTTTTGAAAACACTCAGCCTGGGGGAGGGGAGTTTGCCATTTGTGGCTCTCTGTTCTGGCCCTACAGAACTGCTTCAGCAGCACAGCAAGCAGAGCAGTTTAGAAGGACCACATCTGGCTTTAAGTCCCACTGCAGCTCCCCTTGCTTTGAAGTCTGAAGACCTGCTGTGGCTTGCTCCTGCATGCAGTTACCCTGCACTAGAACCAACCGGCCATTTGGGAGGAGCTCTGTGTTTTTCCTCTCTCCAATAGGAGCAAAGGTCTCATCTATATATACTGTCACAAAGATTAAGGTGAAGTACAACTATGAAGTGCAACAGCTTTCCCAGGTGAGTGTTACAAACCAACCACAGTCAGTGTCTTTTTTCCTTAAACCAAACCCCCAAAACCCTACCCCCACTTTGCTTCCTGACTGCTGCAGAAATACAGGACACAGTTATGAGGGTTGGAGGAAGTTACCCTACCAGCAGTGACTGAAAGCAGTCATAAAAATGTGTGCCTTGCCTGAAGAGCTAGCCTACTTTCATCTGCATCTTCCTCCAGTGACTGTAGCATTTCCTGTGAAGCTGGTTGTATGGTCAGCAGCCTGGAGCTTTCAACTGTGTTGTTTTATAGGTTGACTTTGATCTTTAGCACATGCTCCTTTTCAAAATGTCTATCCCAGCCTCAACCATCAGGCTAAGTGGCAGCATGTATCATGGTATCAGTCAGGGTTGGAAGGGACCACAAGGATCATCTAGTTCCAACCCCCCTGCCATGGGCAGGGACACCCCACACTAGATCAGGCTGGCCAGAGCCTCATCCAACCTGGGCTTAAACACCTCTAGGGATGGGGCCTCAACCACCTCCCTGGACAACCCATTCCAGGGCTTCACCACTCTCATGGTGAAGAACTTCCTCTTCACATCCAGCCTGAATCTTCCCACCTCCAGCTTCATTCCATTAGTTAAGCTGTAGGTGTAGTAAGGACAAAGGCAAGATCTGGGAGGAGGCTGGGGCTCTAATAAGCTAAGTGGAAGCTTAGATCTGTCTCCTCTTGTTATCAAGCAATTACCCTCTTCGTCTGCAAGAAGTGAAGCCCAAGTGAAGCATCTCATCCTTCCAGAAAGAGCACCCTGTGTGAATTGTGTTGTTGTTTTGGTCTTTTCCCCCCCCAAAACCCACTTTTGAATGCAGATGACTAAACTCAAACTTGCAGCCCTGGGTGCAGTGGGAGACGTACATTTTAACTCAGTCTTCTCCACCCTCACTCCTGCCTTCACAGCCCAGCATGTTGCTAAGGAACAGAAGAAAGTCCAACTGAGAGCCATTTAATCAGTCAGAAGTTAAAATGAAAACGAGAGTAAGAAATTTACTCCCCTTCTGGTCAGTTCTTTTTGGAATAGAGAACCAAAAAACTCAAGGAGGAAAAAAACCCAAACAGTTCAGTGAGGAGTCCTCTAGCTCTATTCACTGGCCCAGGCCAACTTCATCTTCTGGCTGTGAGCTTTGGAAGATTTAGAAAACAAGCTCTTCACTATTTGCAGGGGCACTGATTTTCCACTGAGGTACAGTTTATTGTGGCAGTCTGGCAACCAGGGCCCTGCACCAGTGTCTGTGTGTTTTCCTTTGAGCATCCAGACGTAAGCCATGACATAACCAGTCATGAATGCATCGAAGCCAGCTCGGTGCGTGCCCCCCTGGGAAGGTGGATCCTGGCCTTCCTTTTCAGCAGCACATGCTGCTTCAGTCTCAGGTATGTCTGGGTGATTGGCTGAGACCTCCTGAGCGGGAACATCTGACTTCCCTTCCACTTGGTCACTGTCAGAGGCATTTCCCACAGCAGAAGGGCTCACAGCAGTGGCCACCTGGGCAGTTCCTTCTGTGCTGCTCAGATCCTCTTCCCAACGTGCCCTGGGGTCTGAGCTGACCTCCGATTCCGTGTCCATAGAGTTCTCCTCCAGTGGTGTGTCTTCACTCTTGGGTGTGATCTCTGCCATCTCCATAGCAGCTGCAGGCTCATAGCAGTTCTGTTTTCGTGGTGGACCTTCCTCCCCATTCTGGGCTAGCTCCATTTCTTTCCCAGAGCCTTCCTGTCCAACTGCCTTGGCAGGCTCTTCCACGTCCTTCCGACGCTTCCATTTCTTTTTCCGTTTCTTCCTCTTCTCCTCCCAGTGTCTGTCATCCTCATCGATTATGAGGTCAATGTTATGAGACTGGGGACACTTCACCCCTTTTGGACACCAGCCATAGGCCTGGGGAGAAAGAGAGAAATCTGTAGCCACCAGCCTCCTGCTGAGAGCAGCCAATCACCATAAGATGGAAGAGAGCTCTTCATTCCCACCTACCAAGGGCTTGTGAGCCTGTGCCAGGAGCACTGTGTCCCATTACAGCCTCACAAGCAGCAAGAAAGGCATTGACAAAACCATCAGGACACAGCAGACAACGTATGAGGAGAAGCCAAGAAAGGTAATTTTGGGCTACCCAGAGAAAACAAGACTAAGGGCATGGGGATATCTAGTTGTTGTCTGTAGGTACCTGAAACAGAGGCTATAGAGAACCATGGAATGGTTTGGGTGGGAAGGGACTGCCAAAGCTCATCTAGTCCAACCGCCCCTGCAGTGAGCAGGGACATCCCCCACTAAATCAGGTTGCTCTGAGCCTTGTTAAGCCTAACCTTGAATATCTCCAGGGATGAGACCTTAACTACCTTCCTGGGCAACCTGTTCCAGTGTTCCACCACCCTCATGGTAAAGAACTTGTTCCTAACATCCAATCTAAATCTACTCTTCTCTCATTTCAAACCGTTGCTTTTCATCCTATCACTATAGGCCTTCACAAACAGTCCCTCGCCAGCCTTCCTGAAGGCCCCCTTCAGGTACTGGAAGGTCGTTATTAGTTCTCCCTGGAGCCTTCTCTTCTCCAGGCTGAACAACCCCAGCTCCCTCAGTCTGTCCTTGCAGCAGGTATCAGTTTTGTAGCCCTCCTCTAAACCTCGCTCTTGACTGTGGTAGCAGCACCAGGACTCAAGATTCTGTGGATCACACTGTGCTAGTGCCAGGAGATGCAGACAGGCAGAGGGTTTGTTACATCAAGATATAGGGGGAGAGAAGAGGTGGCATTTCTTGCTCCAAGGACAAGCCAATCCAATGTAGAATTTATGCACTTCAAGACAACAGTGGGTGCTGTGAGTCAATACCACCCCACTGTTCCATGGCACAGAATCTCCTTCTGAATCTTCCTGTCTAATGTAGCCTGTGGAATTCACTGCCTCCAAGCAGAGCAAGTCCTTGCCCTTTCTGGCAGGAAGCCACCTAAGCCTGAAAAATCTTCCCTGTACTCTGAAGCAAGGAAGGGGAAGTTCCCAGGTGCTTTCCCAGCAGTTCCCTCTCTGGCCATGCATGGCTCTTTCCACAGAGCCAGGAAGCAAGCAGGGATTCACGTTCCTTACCGAGAATTTCTCACAGACAGGCACCTTAGTTTCCCCTCCCCCGTTGTGGCTTTCTTCTTCCAGAGAGCAGTGGCGATAGTCGATGTAACGGGACATGCTGGCAGGGTAGTTGCAGAACTCAACTGTGAGGTGCTGGCTGCTGGAGTCCTTCAGTTTGCAGTTCTCTCGCTTGCTGGAACAAACAGAAGTACACAGTTACTGCCATTGACTCACTGAAGGTACCATGGTGTGGAGCTGGTGCAAACATGCTGCTCTCCACCAAGTCTCAACTCCACTAGCTTCCCGCCCTTGAGCTCTAGCTCCAGCTCAACAGCCTGCTGGAAAGAAACTCATTCCCAGGAGACAAGCTTGGGTAAGTAGTTGCTTCTGTGCTGATTTAAAGGTTGGTTTCCCTTATGCTGATGTACAGGCAGGGAGAACAGTTGTCTCTGGTACAAATGAGAAGGGGAGATATAGTTTGATTTTGAATATTAAGGGCTCTAGCCTACCTATTAGTCTCTAATGGACAAAACAGAAGTGCTTCCAGATGAGCTATCATCCAGTAGCCACCATTGGTTGAGCCTGGTCAGTGCAGACAAGGAAACATTTTTCCATCTCATGATAATAAAACTGCTTTGTCCCAAGCCCTGGCTGAAAGGCCCCAAACCTCTGGAAGGCCCCATGTAATTAGAACTGTGGGTTAAGATAGTTAAGAGGTCACTTTAAGAAGTATTTTTATCTTGTCAAAACATTCTCATGTTTGAGAACAGCCATCTTGAATGTTTTCAGACCTGACAACGTGGCATTTCCTGATGTAAAACAGTCCCTAAAAATACCATTTCTCCTCTGCACAGAGCGTGACTGCAGTTTAATGGGGACTCAAGGGGCTGTATCGCTGCCAGGGGATTGTTTAGATTGCGGGGGTGGGTGGTGGTACAGAAGGAGGGGCCAGACTGACACATGAAGTGGACACAAGTCCTGGAACAAGAGTACAACCTTGCAAGAAAAGCAAGGGGGCATCACATGCAGGACAGAGCTGGTGAGCTTCAAGAGGTGCATGGTGCACCCACCCTTTAACTACACCACCTCTCACAAAATTGAGTTGTAACTAGCAGACCCTGCATGCACAGCCCTGCTTTCATTTGCTCTCTACGTGAGTTTCAGGAGTCTCTCTTCTGCACACATTCCTGCTGCAGCCCTGTGGCACTGCTGGACCAGGACCATGCAGCCAAGCAGTATTCAGTGTGCATCTGCGTGTTCAGTTTTTCACAGTATCACTAAGGTTGGAAGAGACTTCAAAGATCATTGAGTCCAACCTGTCACCACAGACCTCATGACTAGACCATGGCACCAAGTGCCACGTCCAATCCCCTCTTGAACACCTCCAGGGATGGTGACTTCACCACCTCCCTGGGCAGCCCCATTCCAATGACTCTTGGTTTTTAACCCCTCTTTCAGCAGCTGCTCATCAGACAGTTTAAGATGTGTTACCAAATGCATTCAGCACCCATCCTATAAACAGGAAGAGCGTGGGGCAGACATTTGCAAAGCACCTTTCTTCTCTCACTGGGATGATACAAAGACCCAGCCCCTTTGTCTGAAGGGGGCCTACAGGAAGGCTGGGGAAGGACTTCTCAGGATCTCAGGTAGTGATAGGACTAGGGGGAATGGAATGAAGCTGGAGGTGGGGAGATTTCAGGCTAGATGTGAGGAGGAGGTTCTTCATGAGAGTGGTGAAACCCTGGAATGGGTTGTCCAGGGAGGTGGTTGAGGCCCCATCCCTGGAGGTGTTTAAGCCCAGGCTGGATGAGGCTGTGGCCAGCCTGATCTAGTGTGGGGTGTCCCTGCCCATGGCAGGGGGTTTGGAACTAGCTGATCCTTGTGGTCCCTTCCAACCCTGACTGATACTATGATACTATGAAAAGCAAACAAACAAAACTCTGATGCTCCACCGCCCTTCCTCTCAGAAACTTTAAACACTGGAGTGTTGCTCACCACTTCTTGTAAGCATACTCCAAATAGGATGCTACAAAGCGGGTCTCAAACTCTGAGGCGTATTTAGTGTCGTATATTCCTGCTGGAAACATTTCCGAGAGGTCGGCGGTGAAGGTGCTGAGGCTGTCCGGGAGGTGAGCGTAGAAGCACTGGTACAGGAAGACCAGATCAATCAGGCCGTTGTGGAGAACGAGAGGCTTCTTCGCTCGTATCAGCTCCAAGAAGAAAGTCCGAACGCTCTGGCTCTGGTTCTCATTGCCCTGCAAGAAGAAGGATTAGTCAATGAGCCTTAGCACCCTAACTTGCCATCACCCCAGGAAGTCCTCAGAGCTTGCTGGAGTGGAACACTACCTATAGCCGTGACTTGCTCTGACCTAATAGAGGCAACTGGAAAAGCAACTGAAACAAATTTTGTGAGGGGTTTGGAGCACAAGCCCGATGAAGAGAGGCCGAGGGAGCTGGGGTTGCTTAGCCTGGAGAAGAGGAGGCTCAGGGGTGACCTTATTGCTGTCTGCAACTACCTGAAGGGAGGTTGTAGCCAGAAGGGGATTGGTCTCTTCTCCCAGGCAGCCAGCACCAGAACAAGAAGACACAACCTCAAGCTGTGCCAGGGGAGGTTTAGGCTGGATGCTAGGAAGAAGTTCTTCATAGAGTTATTGGCAATTGGAATGTGCTGCCCAGGGAGGTGGTGGAGTAAGCATCACTGGAGGAGTTTAGGAAGAGACTGTATGGGGCACTTAGTGCCATGGTTTAGTTGATTAGATGGTGTTGGATGATAGGTTGGACTCAATCTCAAAGGTCTCTTCCAACCTGGTTAATTCTATTCAATTCAAATGGCAGCCCAGATATACAACAGCAGGGAGGTGAAAGAGAGAAGCCTGTACTCAAGACCCCTACGTGAACCCATCTTCACTCAGCAACTATGCGAGGGAGAGCCAAAACAGGGGGAAGCCAACCTCCTGGGGCCTGGAGGAAAGCAAGCCCAGGTGTCCCAAGGAGAGTTGTTGTGTACCTTGTCATTGCCCTTGTGGTAAGGGATCCCCTGTGAGTACTGCTTGTTGAAGTCAAAGCCGTGCTGCACCAGGAACTGCACCGACTGGGGCTCGACAATGTAATCCTCCATGCAGAGCAGCGTCAGGTTGTAGATCTGGCAGAGGTATGCGTTCTCTGACTGCAGAGAGAGCGTGCAAAACCATAAAGGGGTACCTGCCACGGGGAGCTGCTGACAAAGCCAGGGACAATTCCAGGGAGCTGGAATTGGTCGATTGCCAGCGCTCGCTCAGAAAGTGGAGCACGATCAAACGGCCGTGGTGGGGCCAGGCACGTACCTTCTCTGGTTGCTGCTTGAAACACGCGACGCCAAGGGACAGGATGGAGCGGGTCCTGGCCGCGCTGCAGACAGCCTTATACCGCTCCTCGATGCACCTGCGCGGCATGCGAACGGGCGCTGACGGCTGCCCCCCGTCCCGTCCCATCGGCCCCTCCGGAGGGCACAGTTACACCCGCAGCGAGATGGTGAACCGCCCAACCGATACCGGAGGCACGCGCTTCGGAGCACCTGCAGCCGTTAATTCCGGCTGAATGACAGCCCCCCCGAACCACCCCCACACACCCCGGGGCACTCACGGGCTCAACAGCAACTTCCTGGCGCCAAGACCGCTCAGCTCCTGCGGGGAGACACCAGTTAGCGGCCCCGCGGGCCCAACCGCGCTACCGATCACCGTCGCCACCGTCCCTCCACCCGCCTTACCGTATCCACAGCGACGAAGGTGGCGGTGCGCAGCGCCAGCAGCATGGAGGGCCACAGCTCGGTGAAGTTGTCGCTCTGCACGTCCACCACCGGAACCCGCCACCGCGCCATGGCCGCCCCCACGTCCCACGCCGCTCCCGGGGCCTCCGCTGGAGTGGCCGCCCGTTGCCGCCGATTGCCCTGCTCCCCGCGGCGCCGCCTGCCTACCTGGGCGGCCCGGTTCCTGTCAGCCAACGACGGGGCCTTTTACCTTTCTCCAAAACCCGCTTTCAACGCAAATTCCGGTTGTAGTAAACAGGCGATCAGCTCGGGCAGTCCCTCAGCGCGGCCGCTCGGGCCGGCGGGGGGAAGGGGTGGGCGCAGCGCTGATTGGCCCTGGTGCGCCGGGAGATCCCGCCCCTTCCCCCGGGAAGCCGGAGGACAGGAGGGCACGGGCCCGCGCTCTCGGTCCTCGATCCGATTGGCTCAGGCGCGGAAGACGGGCGTGGCCGCCCGCTCTGATTTGTCGCTGCGAGGGGGCGGAGTGCTAGGAGGAAAACACTTTCCCGGGAAAGCTTCACGCGCTGCGGCGTTGTTTCCGTCGCTCCCAGCCCGTCGCCCCGCCGGGGAGGAGCCCGGCCATGAGCAAACTCCGGGCAGCAGCTGCCGGGGGTCTCCGGCGAAGCGGCAGGAGAGCGGCATCGCCTGCGGGGAAGAGCAGGAAGGGTGCGTTGCTCCGCGGAGGTAATGCGGTAGCGGGGGGCTAAAGGGAGCGTGGAATGCCTTTTTCCGTAAACGGGACCGCCAGTCTGGGCAGCTGCCGGGCTCTGAGCGTGTACTGCACTTCCAGCAGGGGCTCCGGCTTCAGCGCCTGCCCCACCTCCCGCCCAGCATCTCTTCAGCGACCCGGCTGAGATCCAGGCCCTGCGCGGAAACCTGCTTGCTTGGTATGACAAATGTAAGCGAGACCTTCCTTGGAGGACACTGGTAAGGAGGAGCGTCGAGGGGCAGGAGTGCCGTGGCGGGGAACTAGCCCATCTGCCATAACGGAGAGGTGCTGAGGTGGCCACGCTGCCTTTCACTAGGTGATGCTCCTGGCTGCATGGAAGTGAAAGACAGTGTTGGAAGTGTGCTAACAGCTAGTTCTGGCAGTTCTGTGGTGGGTGTTCTGTAGCCAGTCCCTAGATGCCAGAAGTAAAGCAGGGTGTGGCGTGAAACCAAACTTTTCAGACAGCCTCCAACTTTTCTTTGGTAACCTTAATCCAGTTGTCTGCAAACCTGCTTTGTTCCTGCCTCTGGGGTAACCTGCAGCAGTGAGTGCTGCATAGAGAAGGTTTTCCATCTATTTGTTTTCAGCCAGCCAAGTGTTTTTATTAGAGCTCCTGCCTGCTCTGTGCTCAGCCTGGCAACAAGTGGCTGAAGGGTGGTTGGTGTGCTGGGGATGAACAGCAGCTTTAGAGCAACATCTGTCTGAATGGTGCTGGGAACTGCATGGCCCTTCTGTGGGATTTACAGATATCTATGCTGCTTTGCAGAGGGGCTCAGGTCTGGGTCAGCTTTTCTGGTGGATCTTTGAACTTTTAAAGTGAACTCTTGCTGTGAGATGTTTCATCATGGGGAAGGTGCTTTGGCTGTCACTTGATTAACTCAAACCTTCTCAGCACTTGAGAGGAATATTTGTTTTGCAGCATCAAAGCACACCACAAGTAATTTTGTCTTCTATAAAGGGCTCCTCTGCAATGGGGTCTTTTTTCACCTTGTTTCTCACACTCTGTCTTATTTCCCTTTCAGGCAGCTACTGAGCCAGATGCTGACAGACGGGGGTATGCAGGTGAGGAGCAGGGACTCTGCCCTAGTGAGCATGGACTGTGTTTTGCTCTTTGACACAGTTGTAGGGCCTTGTGAGGAAATATGGCTTTGGTTGCCATCCTTGAAACAAGCTGCCTGGAATGGCCACAAACACCATAAATCCCCATTGCATGGCACTGGGGGGGTTGGAGAGCCCACTATGGGCCTGAAGGAGCTGTGTGGAGCAGCGTGTGAGGAAGATGAGGGATGGGAAGGAGCATGGATTAGATGCTAGTGTGGCACTCATAGCGAGTGCTAACGTAGTGGGGATGGCACTTGTGCCTCTCTTCTGATCCCTGTCTTGCTCCTTGCAGTGTGGGTGTCTGAGATCATGCTCCAGCAGACGCAGGTGGCTACAGTGATTGACTACTACAATCGCTGGATGCAGGTGAGTGTTCCTCATGGAGTCCTGTGCCCACAGACTTCCCATTTTGGAGACCTTGTCCACTGCTTGTAGCAGATCCCCAGTTGCAGAGCACAGCTCTGCTTGTCCCTGACTTGTCCCCTTCTCTCTGTACTACAGAAGTGGCCGACGCTGCAGGCTTTGGCTCAGGCATCCCTGGAGGTGAGCACTGCTGGAGCTGGGTGCTCTCCCTGATCTCTGGCTCTTCATCTAACACTGTGCCATGTCTCTTGGAGCAGGAGGTGAATGAGCTGTGGGCAGGACTTGGCTACTACTCAAGAGGGAAGCGTCTGCAGGAGGCAGCAAAGAAGGTGCCCTGGTGCTGGATCGGGGCGGGGAGCATTCCCAAAGCCCTCTGCAGCCTGGGGCTTGGTGCTGACTCGTATCTGCCCTGCCTCACTGAGGCATGAGGCTATAGAGGCTGAGATCCTATCCTACCATGGGTAAAATGGTTTGCATGCATGCTCCCCAGCTGTTCTTCTGACCTTGTGCACCTCTGCCAGGTGGTGTCAGAACTGGATGGCCGGATGCCCAGGACAGCTGAGCTCCTGCAAAAGCTGCTGCCAGGTGTGGGCCGATACACAGCAGGAGCAATAGCATCTATCTCATATGGGCAGGTGAGAGCTGGGCATTGGTCAACATATCTTCCTTCTCTGCCACCCAACCCTCCTCCTGGAAGGGCCCTGCTGCTGGGTCTCACAAACCAGGGTCTCCCTAAGGCCGTGCTTGGCTCTGGTTCTCCCCTGCTTTGGATCTCACCCATTGCCCAGCTTCACCTGTGGGGCAGGCTCATGTGTCTCTTGCTCTCTGTCCTGCCTTGTGGGGAGCACAGACATATCCCAGCAAAGTAACCCCAGCTCCTGGTCCCAGGCTACTGGCGTCGTGGATGGGAACGTGATCCGGGTCCTGTGCCGCCTGCGGTGCATTGGTGCTGACTCCAGCAGCCCAGCTGTCACTGACTGGCTCTGGTAAGGGGCATGCTCCATACCCACTCTGAGCTACAGCGATTGTGGCTGTGCTTGTTGGTGGCTGAGGGCAGGAGGATCTGGGAGCTGCGGGGAGCTGAGCCTGTGAAGGAAGAGAGGTGTGGGATGTGGGAGCTCTTGGGATGTTGGTGCTGCTGGGAGTGAAAGGAGCCAGGTTACCTCTGCCTACCTAGGAGCATTTCCCTCTCAAGCAGGAGGGGGGCATGGGTCCTGGGGCCCTCTCTGCACAAACCCTGGTGCCACTCACTACTATTTTTCCCAGGGACATGGCCAATGCTGTGGTCGACAGGAGCCGCCCAGGGGATTTTAACCAAGCCCTGATGGAGCTGGGAGCAACTGTGTGTGTGCCCAAGGCCCCGCTGTGCGGGGAGTGCCCCGTGAAGAAGCAATGCCGAGCACGACACAGGGTAGGTATGACCCCAAAAGTCTGTCTCCAAGGGCTTGCAGTGTGTGGGGACAAGGCAGGCTGGTGGATAAGCCTCTCCTCATTTCTGTCTCCCTTGTAGGTGGAGAAGGAGCTGGCCCTTGCCTCTCAGAAACTGCTTGGAAAACCCACCCCGGTGCCTGATGTTGAGGACTGTGGTAAGTGCATGGGGAGATCCCTGTTGCAGCTCTGGTTTTGAACCCCGCAGCAACTGTGACATTGGTGTTTGCAGGCGTTGGGGATTGTCCCCTGTGCCCCCCAGCTGCAGAGCCTTGGGACAGCAGCCTGGGCGTGACCAACTTCCCCCGGAAAGCAGCGAAGAAGCAGCCGCGGGCAGCACGAACGGCTACGTGTGTGCTGCAGCGGAGGGGCTGCCACGGGGCCCCCGAGTACCTCATCGTGCAGAGACCCAGCTCAGGTAATGGGGCTGGGCTCGAGGGGGCAGAGGCACTGCACAGCCCCTTCCCACTACGTGAGGGATGAAGCAGCCTATGGAGAGGGATGCACTGGTGACACTTGCTGCTGGGGTGGGGAAAGGAGCCCCTTGGAGCTGTGATTAGGTTTAGTGTCTCCAGATGTGCCCCTTAGCAGCTTTTCCATTGTGCCTTTGCCCCAGGTCTCCTGGCTGGGTTATGGGAGTTCCCAAGTCTCCCAGTGGCTCAGGATCTGCAGGAGGAGAAGCAGAGGGAGGTGCTGGCAGATCATCTCCAGGCCTGGATGGGGCAGCCTGTGGCAGCTGGAGGCCTGCAGTTTATTGGAGAGGTGAGCCTGAAGCTGGTGGGATGCAGTATGAGCCCCCTGTGCTCAGCTACAGGGTATGTAATGCAGGGGGAGGAAGGTTCCCTTCCCTGCTGTCTCCTCTCCCAAGCCCTGAGCCACTTCTCAGAGCCCTGGCAGACTCAATGCACTTGTGGTGCTACCCTTTTCATGTCTTCCCATCCCTTCACAGGTTGTCCACATCTTCTCTCACATCCACCAGACATATGTGGTCTACTCCCTGCCCCTGGACGGGGATGTGACCCTGGACCCTTCCTCACCCCAGTCCCGCTGGGTGACAGAGGAGGAGTTCCATGCCTCTGCTGTTTCTACAGCCATGAAGAAGGTACTGGTGGTACCTGGGCCTTTCTCCCCTTCCTTTTATCTTTCTGGGTTCCTGGGAAAGCCTTTGGCATTTCCCCAACCTTTGTGAGCCATCCCAGCTTCAGGAAGCTGCTGCTCAGTTCTGGGCTCTCTTGTGCTTCCATCAGGTGTTGAAAGCATATGAAAAGCAGCGAGGGAAGGAGAGCAACCCCAGCATGGTAAGCATTGCTAGAGACTGCATGGGGCCCCAGGAGGTGCTTGCTGGTGCTATAGGGTCAGCCTTTGGTGTGTGATGCTGAACCCCCTTGGGGTTTGAAGTTGGGCAGGGAGCATCCCCAGCCTGGGGCAGGGCTGTGTCTGGGGGATTTTCCTGGCATTGCCTTTGGATGTCCCCTGTACTGGGGGCCCATTCCTCCATCAGGGATTTCTAGAGGCTGTGAGGGCCATTGAGGTTTGGCTTAGCCCTGCTGCATGTCCTCTGCAGGGCCCCAAGAGGAAGCGGGGGACAAAAATGCAGAGAGCAAGCAGCACCAGTCCTGGGACACAGCTCTCCCTCCATGCCTTCCTTCGGGCACCAACTGCTCTATGATGGCACCTTCCACCTATGAGACCACCAGAGACCCATGCTGTGGTGAGTCCTGCCTGCAGTGTGAGGATGGTGTCCCACATACTGCTGTTAGCCCAGTACCTGGCCCTGCTACGGTCTCCTGCTCCTCACAGACCCCACCAGCTCCCCTGTGGGAGTTGCACCCTGATGTGGTCATTATGATCCTAGGAGTGACCTGTGGCCAGGCTTGCCCCCTCCCTGCTGGGCTGGAGTATGCTTGGGGTCATTCATCCCTGTGCAGCTGCCACCCCAGCACTGCAGGCTCACAGCAGCTGAGGTTTCTCCCTAGCAGGGAGGGAGGCTGTGCCCTCCTCACTCCTGCAGTGCTGTCCCTAGCTGCCAGCCTGCACCTCGCCTGCCAGCCAGCAACTGTAGATGCTGCTGTGGCTTTCCTGACCAACAGCCCTTTTTATAGACTTGTTTTTACTCAACCTGAGCCACAGGCTTTCTAATAATAAATTTCCTGAAGCATGTGGGTGTTTAAGTGGCTTTCTGCCTCTGCTGCACTGTGCAAAGCTGTGGGTGTCACGCAGGCTGTGCTGGAATGTGAAGATGGCTGTCAGGTTCTCTATGTCTGGGCTGGGAACAGCAGGGATTTCTTCAGTAATGCAGCAGTGAGCCCCTTGGCTGACTGCTAATGGCTGGTGACCCAAAATAAATCCCAGAGCCCTTCTCCTGTGGGAGCAGGCATTACCTTTCAGAAGCTGCTCCTTCATGAGCCCGAGCAACCATTCCTCAGGCTTTTTGCAGGGCTCTCTATCCCCTTTTTGGTGTCCTCCCTCAGGCTGTTTGTCACTGTTCATACTGTGGCTTTTCCTGACAGTGATGCACAGCAGCACCCTTGCAAAGGTGCAAGCCCAGGGGCTGGCAGGAACAGAGGCCAGTCCTGGTGGGTGACGGGGGGTGCTCAGGGGACAAGTGGCCTGAATTTAGGGAGTGCAGGATGGGCACAGCCTGCCTCCAGGGGCCAAAAGAGTCCTTTCCGCCTCACCTGGCACTCAACACATCTTAAATGGGAGGAGAAAGAAACCAGAGCAGTGCCTGCCAGTTAATTCTTTAATTGAGAAGAGCAGGAGGCCATTGCTGGAGGACTGCCTGTGTTCTGGCTGTTAACTGTTGACAAACAAACCTGTTATGGCCCCCAGGTAGTCCACACCCCTCATCCCCTTGTGTCTGGGGGTGTTGCTGTGCCAGCAGCATTCATAGCCATGCTGAGACACAAGCTTCTTTAAATTGCCATAAAATTAAGGCAGGAAGTTTTTTTTCATGAGAGGCCAATGTATTCTGGAACCCAAGGAGCCCGAGGGATGCTCAGAGCTCCACTGGACTTGCCCCTAAGCAACTTGCCCCCACGTTGTGTTGGCTGTGGTTTGACTTGGAGAACTCCCTTGGTCCCTGCCCACCTTGGCCACAGGCAGCAGTGTCTTTGGTCCAGCTCTGGGCAGAGAGGATAGGGAGCTGAGGGAGGAGAATTGCAGTGCTGCCACTACTGCTGCTGGTCCATATAGACCTGCACAGCTTTCCACAGTGCCTGTATGTTGCCTTCCCCAAAGCCTGGTGCTCCCCGACGGTCAATAAGCTCCAGAAAGAAGGTCTCCTCGGAGAAGATGGGATGGGTGAAGATCTGCATTAAATACTCCTGGGAAGGGCTCTCTGCAGCACCTACACCTAGTTGCTCCTTGTCCCTGGACATTGTGGTGTCCAGCAGAATGCCAAGCTCTGCCAGTGTTTGTGGGTCCTGCCCAGCCCCCCGAATCTCCTCCGCTTTGCTCCCCTGGTTATAATAGGTGGCAGGGGGTGTGAAGAACCGTACACCCTGCTCTTGCAAAGCCCTGGTCGTGGTGATAATATCAGTGGTGTGGAGGCCAACGTGCTGGATCCCAGCCCCACCGTGCTGCTCTAGAAAGGTATCGACCTGGTTGGAGCCATCCTTCGAGAGAGACTCAGCAAAGATGAGCTTGCAGCCATGTAGTGGGGTGCCCTGGGCACTCTGCAGTGCAAGGAGCAGCATGCCCACTCCCTGCCCTTCAAGCACATACCCTTCAGCTGGCCTTTCCTGTGGGTTGAGCAAGAAGCGGTGGAAGCCAAAGCAGCGCTGGTACCAGTCCAGAGCTCCCCGGGCACCGCCCCGTGGGCATACATAAGTGATGTGGTCGAAGTGGGTGATCTTGATCCTGTCCTTTGTGGCTGAGGAAGCTCTGGGAATGGGTTGGAAGCCAGGCAGGAAGGGTCCCTGGTAGCGAGATCTGTCCAAAAGGGTATGGCTTATATTGCCCACAACAGAGCTTGCCACCCCATAGGTGACAGAGCCACCATGATCCCTCACTTCAGTGGGGGGCACCAGCAGAGAGCATCCCTGGCTCTGCAGCCACTTGCAGAGCTGTGGTACATCATCCACTTCAAAGCAGACGTTGGAGGCTGTGCCCAAAGTGGGCCGGGGGTCAACATCATAGAGGAAATCGGGAGAGGAGCTGTGGGTGGGCTCCGGTGCCAGGCGCTCGTTGAGGAGGAAGACAGCAGCTCCCCGTTGGAGGGCCAGCTGCCGGACCCGCGCCGTCTCCCGCACAGCCACCGGCTGGAAGCGAAAGGTTTTGGCCAGGTCCTGGGCCCATCCCTGCCTGTAGGGCACGTGGAGGGAGATGAAGCAGAGGCGGCTCAGTGAGGCTGCCATGGCTGGGCAGGCTGTGGGGAGGACACATGGCATCAGAGGGGTCTTGCTGGTGCCAGGAGGGAGCTGTTCTTCCACCTCGCACAGAGCCCAAGTGGAGCTGCATGTGCAGATGCATTCACAGGTAAATTTACACCCCTTAACTGTCTGTATTTCAAATAAGCAGGTCTCACCAGTATATGCTGCGTGGTGATCAGCAGCAAAGACCTACCCAAAGAGGCTGAGCTGTCCTGCCACCCCTTCACTATGCTGTTCTGCCCTGTGCCTGTGCTTGCAGAGGAGGCATGCCCTTGGCCTTGGCTGCAGACCAGCAGATGCCCTCTGAAGCTGTGTCCTTCAGGGGTGCTGTAGGGAGGTTCGTGGGGAATCTGGGTGAGGGAGGTGTGCCATGTATGTTACCAAAGCTATGGGGACAAGTACTGTGAGAGAGGGGAATGTTCTATACTAGTAAGGAGGACTGTGGAGGTTGGACTGGTAACCATGGAGCAATGCACAGCTTACAGCTAACAGGCTCCTCTGCTGTCTCAGCACTGCTCCGTCCCACAAATGGTGGGGGATAGCAGTTGGGTCACGGGCAGCCTGATGTGCCCTTCTCATTACAAGGACAGCATGGAAATGCCATGCTTCCTGCAGCTGGCAGTGACCTTGCCCTAACGACACAGAAGGTGAAATCTGGAGGATATTGCAGGAAAAGTGACCTCTGTCCCTGCCCAAATACCGATCATCCTCCCCCGGGGTGAGAAAGATCTAGCCAAAAACCCTCTTGGCCTTACTTCTCGAAGTGCATCCCAAGGACTTTTCCTGACCCTGTGCCAAACAGCTCTCCTGGCCAGACCCCACAGAGGTGCCCTGGGGTGTGTAGGGGGGGGGCGCCTGCTTAATTCTCCCTCCCACTTGCCCCCCAGAAAAAGGCCTTTGCCTGAGCATTCGCTGCGCAGGCAGGGCACGGGGGTCTGCCAAGCTCAGCGGGGGCAGGCTGTACTGCACCCTCTGCCTGCGGTGGGGGAGTAGGGGACCCAGCGGTACACCGGTGAGGCTTTCAGCTGCTCCGCGCCAGGCAGGGGAGGGGAAGCCCCTTGCTGGAGTGGAGTCCTTGCTGCTGTGAGCACATGGGCAGGGAACACGGCACTCCGCCGCTCCTTTCGCTTCCTCCTTCCCGGTCAGGGACCGTTCTGCTCCCGCCCGCCTCTCTCAGCCACACCGCCCAGTCACCCCCCCGCCCTGCCACCGCTCCGCCACCCCCCGGGCCCCTGGGGGCCTGCACGGCCCTGGCTCGCTCTCGGCTCACCGGGGTCAAGGCTGCGGGCGAAGGGGATGCCGGACAGGGGCTGTCCCTGCAGAGGCGGTTCAGTTTGCTCCTCCCCTACATGCGACAGGCTATGGCAGGACTGGGAAGGGGCTGGCAGTACCAGTGAGCTGCAAGCCAACCTGCCCGACCGCGGGGGAGCCTCGCCGCTGGGGGGCGCCGTCCTGGGGCAGGGGCAGGGCTGGCACAGGCGATGTGGGACCTGCCTCAGCACGTTTAAAGCCAGGGACAAGCAGGTGGCAGATGCCGTGGGCATCAAGGAATTCTTCGGACTCCGGAGGTGCCGGCCAGGCTTTGCAGGACAAAAAGCTGCCCAGGCTGGTAACGGCAGGCACCATGGCTGCCGGCTCGGGAATGAGCAAAGGGAAGAGATGAACCAGCTGCCAGGCGGTAGCTGGGAGTCCAGTGGGAATAGCGATGAAATGGCTCAAATCCATGCTGGGTCGTTCCCTGCCAGCCCACATCCCATCGGGGCAGGCTGTGCAGCAGGGGACATGTGCCCCTACTCAGTGCTGGGTGCCTCGCGGTACCGGGGCTGCCTGCTGGGGCCTCGGCTGGAGCAGTGTGCAGATGGACCCTGACAGCTCTGCAGAGGGTGCGGCACCGGTCACAGGATAGGTTTGCTCCAGGCTGACCCCTGTAGCTCTATCATCTCCCTAGTCCCAAACCATGGACCTGTGGCCTTGCTGACGTCTGCATGCTCTTCCAACTACCTTCTAGCAGTGATCCCCTGTTTCTCTGCTGCTCATGGCTGTTTTCAGACTATTTCTTCCTCCTCCCCCCCCAGCCTCTTTATGTGCCTGGGATCCTGTCAGTGCTCTCGTTGACTCTGTCTGCTGCCCTTCCCTCCCTTATCTTGTTTTTGTACCGAGCTCAGGTATGATAAAGTGCTCAAATATTTGCAGAGATGTCCGTGTGCAGCCCAAGAGACGAGCTCCTCTTGTTTGGCTGGGGAGGAAGCCACCAGTGCTGTGGTTTCTCAGGGGAGCACCGGCTCCTCAAACCACCACAGATGCCCCTCCAGCAAAGGGTTGGGCAGGAGGTATGGGACTGGATGCTGGGAGCTTGCCATGGGGCCAAGTGTGGCCTAAGAGCAGCCATGGTACTGTGCAACAGGATAGCATAGCCTTTGGAGTGACACTGTGCTGGGCAGGGGGCCAGGGAGCTCCAGTACCCTGGGGGTGTGGGGCAGACACCCACCATTTTGGCTGTTTGATGGCAGAGGCTGTGTTGGCAGCTCCCCTGAAACCTTGCATGTGAATGGCATGGTTCAGTGTCCCCATGATCCTGCAATCCTTTGGTGCAAGCAGTGTTCTTGGCAATATGCCTAGCCCTCCTGTGAATGTAGGGTGGTTTTGAGCAGCCGTGTCCATCTTTTCCCCATGGCACTGCCTGGCACCCTCTGTGCCAGCCCAGCACCAGGCACCGCTTTGCCCCAGCACAACTTGGGCTGGGCTGCAGCAGCAGGATTCTGAAGCCTTATGGCAGCGTGGGACAGAGCCTGCCTTGTTGCTGTCCCCCAAGGCAGGTGGTAGTGGCTGGAGAGCAGTCCTTGCTGCTCCAGTTAGGCTCTTCTCCTCCCTCCTGGGCGGGGAGAGTGGACAGGAGATAAAAGGGAGACTGGGCTTAGCTGGGCATTGCCAAAAGCTGCTGGGGCTGGAAGCCAGATCTGGACAGAGGACAGCAGTGAGGAGAAGTGCGGTATTGAGGGCGCATTCTCGTGGGGAAGAGGGCTGGGGATTGGGGGTACATCCATCCTGACCAGACCCTGCAGCCAACTGCTCCCTCCCCACCTCCCCACATCATCCCTCCCCTGCCCATGGAATGCTGCACCCTGGAGGGACAGGGTATAGCTTGGGGTGGGTAGCATTAGGGGGCTGTGGGAGGAAAGGGCTTCACGCAGATATTGGGGGGAAGGGATTAAAGGTTCTGTGTGCTGCTTGAACACTTGATGGGACATGAAGGCCTCTCAAGGTGACCTGAAGGTGAAACCGTCCCTGTTCCTGTCACTCTTCCCTGGGGACCCAAAAGATCAGGGCTGCATCCCTGCCCCCATATGGGGCAACGACAAACCCCTGCTTGGGGTTGGGTTTGGTTTTGGGGGTCAGGGAGGTGGAGAAGGCCTATGGGGGAAGCAGGACCTTCATCCCCTGATGTGTGGAGTGGGTGCTTTGCTGCTGAGAGAGACTGGGACACATAGCTGTTGGCCATAAAAGCTGGGTGCTGTGCTTCTTGGGATGTGGGTGCCCTGATTCCATCATCTCATCTCTCTTTCCTTACCTCCCTGGTGTGAGTGTCCCAGCTTGCAGTGTCCAGTCCAACACTGCCCACCAGTCCTTGTCTGCTCCAGAGTGGGGTGCAGTGGTGCTGGGAAGACCCTGCTGGGTTGGCCTCTAGGGCGGGGGGATACTTATGCCCTGCTTTCCCCTGCCAGGCCAAAGGTCTGAGATGGGGCTGGTGGTGCTGGCCCTAGCCACATGGCTGGGGCTGGCCTCTGCCTCTGAGGGGCTGACCAACAGCAGCCGGCTCTGCCAGGAGGCACCAGCATGGAATGTGAACGGCTCAGACCCCATGGCAGGGGCAGCAGGGCAGGTGACGGTGGTGGCCCTGCTGAAGGCCAGCTGACAATTCTGCCTGCAGCAGGCCCGCAGGTGAGCCCTGCTCTCTCTGCCCCAAGTCCAACCCCACCATCGTGGGGGACAGTGTGGTGGCCCTCCCACACTGGCAGCCCCCTCCCAGTGTCTCCTTCCCCGCAGCCTCGGGGGTTTGCAGGAGAAGCTGGCTCGGCAGGGCACGGCTGAGGTTCGCTACATGATCGTCAACGAGAAGGCGCCGCTCTCCCGCGCCATGTTCAGGGAGCTGGAGCGCCATGCCCCGCCGGGTGTCCCTGTCTACCAGCCTGAGCCGCAGGAGCCGGACGTCTGGCAGATCCTGGGGGGTGACAAGGATGATTTCCTCATCTATGATCGGTGAGCGTCCCTCGGTTTGGCTGAGGCTTCCCTGGGGGATTACAGAGCGTTTGGTGGGCTTCCAAAAGCTCCTCCCGTAGCTGGGCTCGGGGGGACCCCACACCCACTGCCTTGAGCCAGGCCGTGGCTTCTCCCCACAGGTGTGGCCACCTGGCTTTCCATATCCAGCTGCCCTACAGCTACCTTCACTTCCCCTACGTGGAGTCAGCCATCCGCTTCACCCACAGCAAGGACTTCTGCGGCAACTGCTCCTTCTACCCCAACACCACCCAGGAGGTAAGGAGCAGGGATGCTCACTGGAGCCAGGATCCCTTCTCTCCTCTGGCATGGCATATCAGGGAGAAAAACAGTGTTATCGTCATGACAGAGACAAGCTCTGGGCTGGCAGTCACCCTTAGCCATGGTTGAGAGGCAAGGTGATGAAAGGTCTGGAAAAAGGACATTTAAATAGGTCAGAGCTTTCAAACTGAGAAGGAATGGACTAAAGGGATCATAGCCCAGGTCTGGAAAAGCTAACTATAGTTACTTGCTGTTCTGATATGACAGGGGCAGGCAATGGGCATAGAGGTAGCAAGCTCAGAGTAAAGAAGAAGATACAGCTCTGGACTCAGCAAGTGATTAGTTGCTTCCTAGGAGAAGAATCCATCTAGAAAGAGTAGATGCAAAGTCCCTTTCCTATGTCAAGAATTCCCTGGACCCCAAACAGCTTGAGCTGAGCAATGTAGGTACAGAGGCTTGTGCTGTCTGTGCTCCAGCCTCTTCTGTCCTCCCTGCACCCTGGGTGAGGGCTGGAGGGCCTTGTCTTTGACCCACACTGCTTTCCATGCTGTGGATGCTGGTCTGCTTTCATCCCAGCTCACAGGTGTGCTCACAGGCTTGCTGTGAGGCTCTGTGTGCATTCACATATCGCACCAGCTATTCTGTTACTTACCTCAGGCTAACGGCACCATGGAGGTCCCTGTAACCCTGAGCCCACTTCCTGAACAAGAGGAGGAGTCACAGACCCCAGTCAATCAGCACAACCTCCTCCACCCTCACCACCACCACAAAGTCAGCAGTGAGAGACTCACAGACCTGAGTGGAGACCGTGAGCCTGAGACCCGTGTTCACCATCACCATGAAGATCACAGCCAGCTCCATCATAAGGAGAAGAAGCAGGAGAGAAATGAGCACTAAGCCAGCCAGCCATGCAGAACCCAGTAGTGTGCAGACCACGCCAACTTGCTTCGCAGAGGCATGAAAGGACTTGCTTTGGCCTGCTGGTCTCCAGCAGTGTTGGTATAACAACTACCTCCAGCATCCCCCATGAGGGTCATACAGGAGTGTGCCGTGACTAGGGATGAAAAATCTCACCCACGCCTCCTGAGGTGCTCCATTTTCATCCCCAGAGCTCAGCTCTGAGCCTTCTCTGCCATTGCCTGCCTTTCAGTGCTCAATGAAGCCTGCTGTGCAAACCGGGAGGTCCCCGGTCACTGCTGGCCGACACTGCACGGAGCAGCAGAGCAGGGGTGAAGGGGCCAGAACTGGGATGGGAGAAGCACTACTGGCATGCTCCACCCAGGCACTCCTGGGGGTCCTGGCACTCCTGGGAGTCCTGGCTGGGGAGTGAGGGCAAGGAACAGTGTGTACCCAGCAAGAAGTGATCCCAGGGGATGGGGGCACTAGGAGTGGTGGGAGGTCGCAGCTCCCCGTGGTCAAACCCTGCGCTTTCCATAGCTGTCACATCTTGGGGACCCTCCAGGCCTTGCACACGGGTATGTGCAGTGGTGATGGGTGGCCGCAAGATGGTGGCCTTGTCCCCTCTTGGAGACCTAGGGGCTTTATCCAGGGCCCACAGACCTGGGAGGATGGGGATGAAGATGCTGAGGTGTCTCCTGGGGGAGAAGCAAGATCGAAGGGCAATATCCAGAATGCAAATAAAACTTCTGTGAAGCGAACCCTGCTCAGCCTGGCCTCTGGTGCGACCCCTTCCCCAGAGGGCAGGAGGCTTACTCTGAGCTGCGATGGCCCTGGTGACAGGGAGGATCTTGGGGCTGGATGTGGACCTATGAAGCAGCAGCTGGTGGTGCTTTGCATTCACCTGTGCAGTGATCTGGAGGTAAAGGGGTTGGAGACCCCCCACTTCTTCACACTCTCTTACAGGATGTGAATTCAGGGTTTAGTACCATCCCAGGGCAAGGCATTAGCCCTGCACTGCCAGGAGGAAGTTTGGCTCAGCATCTCCATCTCTGGTTTGCAGGTGTGGTGTTGGGAGGCCTGCCCTGCCCTGCCATTGAGTGGCCAAAGTTCCCACAGACGGTCCAAAGTCAGCTTGGGTGTCTTGTCCCTAGTGCCCAGACCAGTCCCCATAGTGAGCACATTTGGGGTTCCTCACCTCTCAAGCAGTTGGGTGCTTCACCCCTGGCTGGCAGTCATGCCTGGCTGCATGCTGGGCCATCCCTGTGCCTGTCTCAGCCCCATAGCACTTCACTCCAGCTCCATCCATCATACCACACAGTCCCACTCACCAACTCCCCTGAACTCTCCATTGCTTCTCCAGACCCCACAGCCTGAGTGGGGAGCAAGAGGTGTTTCTTCTGCTCTGCAGTCTGTAGTGTCATGTGTAGTGCATGACACTCAGATGCATTTCTGTCCCATGTCCTAGGAGGCTGCACTCCTCTGCCTTGTTTCTGCAGGGGGATGTTCTGCCCAGCTGCTAGGGCAAGACAAAGAGGCGCTGTTCCTCGTGGGGATGAGGGTAACAGGATCAGGTCTTTCACACTGTCCCAGGGAATCTAGTCAGGCTCTCCCACAGGTCACTGGCTGAGACCCCTACTCCTCCTCCGTCTCTCTTGCTTCATCCCTCTATCTCTCCCTTTCTCCTCTACCTGCTCCCAGCAGCCTGCAAGGGCACCTCTGTCTGCTGCTTCTGCCATCAATATTGAGGTTATCTTTTTCTTCTGGCAGCTGCTGTAATTGAAACAAAGCAGGCCGGGCCTCACGGGCTCCACTCCTCTCACTCATTTTGCTGGTGCTGCTGAGACAACTAATTCATCTTATCGATGCATGGTTGGCCTCTTTTCCACCAGATCCAGGCAGAGCCCTCTCCCCACTGTGGCTGGTAGGAGCAGTCTGTGTCCCTGTGGCATGCTGCAGGCTGCATCTTCTGAACCAGCCTCTGGTCCTTGGCTTGCAGCAGATGGGTGCTGGCCACCAGCAGGAGATGCCAGGGGAGCCAGCCAGTGGGAAGAGGTGCAGACTGAAAGCATGCTGATGACTTTTAGTTCTTTTCTTTGGCCTCCTGATGCTTCCTTAGCCCTGTTGTTAAATTCCATGTCCTTTCCTTCCATAGCATCTAATAGTGTCCCTGGCAAGGAGGTGACAGGTGATAAGTGGGATATACAGAGATTTGCATTCTCTTGCTGATGACCAGATCTGCAATTAGCAGCGGTAGATAGAAGGATCACATTTGGTGCTGGATGGGTAGTGCAGTTGCACTGTGTTGCACTGCTACCACTTAATTACCTCCCAGCAGATGACTTCCATCCCTAAAGGCTTGGGTTGGTATTTTGCTTTGGGTAGGGGAGTTGAGGTGTGGGAAAGAGCTGCAACACTTTGGATGAAGTCCTACCTGTCTGAGTAACAACAAGGACTTAGGGTGAAAGCTGATGCTGCTTCATATATTATTGCCTGAAGGCCTGAAAGGTTTGCAGTGCTGTGCTTGAGGTTCTTGTGGCATCACTCCCTGCTGAGAGGTGCCAGAGACCTGGAGCTCTACAAAACTTGTGTCAGTGCTGAGGGAAAGCTTTGTTCTGCACAGAGTGGAGGTGAGGTGTTTCGGGGAGTTAACATCCTGTGTTAGATGTGAATCTAGTACTGAGTTCAGATCCTGGCAGTGCTATAACAATGTACCCTGGTGTCTTTGGCTGTGCGACCACTCTGGAGGAGGATGTACCATGAGCCAGGAGGATGTCCATGACTGTGGTACCACCCTGGAGGAGGACAGATCCCAATCCCACATCACATGCAGCCTTGGCCCTGTGTGCTACTCCTGCTGAGGGACAGGCAGATCCTCTCGGCAGAGAGGGAACAGCCAGTCCTAATGTCAACAGAGGCCTCTTGTGCAGCGATGCTGTGTCAAGAAGAGGAATGGGTCCCTCCTCCTCCGCCCATTCATCTGGCAGTCAGGGCTGGCATGCTGCCAAGCCAGGCTGCTTTGGAAACATTTCATTGAGGAGGCAGCTGAGCCTAGGAAAACAGAATGAAAATATACAGAAAGATCACTGTTGTTAGGCAAAATAAATGCAGGCGGCTGCATTTCTGTCCCCCCAGGTCCAGCCCATCCAGGCCCCTCTTGCTTCTCTGGGGTGAGGGTGAATGCTGTTGCCTGGAATGGCAGCCATGTGTCTCCACCATGAGATAGGAGCTGGGCAATGAGGGTTGGAGACATCATCCCCTGCTTTGGCCAACTTGCTGACACCCCTGGTGAGTAGATCCAGACTCATCTCAGTGTAGTATCACTGCGAGAGGCAGAGGAACAGCTGCAAAAATGACCCAGCCCCAGTGACTTGTGTCCCCTGCATGGCCATTGGTGATGCAGGCTGGTAAAGATGGGACTGAGGAAGTGCATCAGATAGTGTCCTCATCCATTCCCATCACCATCCTCAGCATCAATCACAGATCTTGGCCACCACTGGGACAAAGCTCAGTCCTCAGGTTTTCAAAGGCCCATTGTTTGGCATACCCCATGTTTTGTCTGCTGGCAAAGGGAGAGCAGAGCCACCCCAAAGCAGTCCCCAGGAACAGAGGATGAAAGCACCTCCCAAACCTTTGAGCAAAGGTGTATTCAATTCAATCCATTGATTCTCCCTTTGCTATTTCCCCCCTAACCTCTTTCCTCCATCCAAAGTCTCTCCCTGACCATTTGCTGGGGTTTTCTCCTCCATCCACCCAGCCAATCAGCATGTAGTAATTTACAATGGAACTCAATGATCTTAAAGGTTTTCCAACCTAAATGATTCTATGATTCTGAGGTCACACAGCCAACTACCCTGTGGCCAACCAGCCAATCAGCCACGGGGCATTGTAACCTCCCAGCCAATCAGCCACGGGTTATCGTAACATCTCGGCCAATCAACTGTGCCTCATGGTCCATTGGACGCGGCGTGGGTGGTGGCAGGCAGGTCTGCCCACCCCGCGGGAGCCTCCCCCGGCGGGGCCACCAGCCGGTGCCTGCGTTTCGCACCTTCGGTTGAGCCGGGCTCCACGGCCCCCTTGTTCCCTGGTTAATCACGCTCCAGCACTACGAGCTTGTCGCTTGAGTCCGAGCTCGTCCAGCTTTCAGCCTCTTCTGCGCTGTTTTTCAACTCGCAGGATCTGGGTAACCTTCTCTGCATTAGAAATCGTTCTCTTTTTTCCTGAAAGAGTGAAGTTGATTCAGTGTGTTCTCGCCCAGCCGTTTAGTTTCTCCCTGCTCCCCTAGAAGACCATTCCCCACCCAGAGTTATTTACATTTTAATTACCATTTGCAAAATGTGTTAAATGCAGAGCGTTAAAAGGCTGGGATGGTGCAAAAGGGTTATCATGTGATGCCCCGGGTTGTTGTGTGACCCACCATCCGTCCTCTGCCCAGGAAAGGGCAGCTGGATCCTGGGTGATGGAGAGCCCCAGCCCTGGCCTGATTCTGACTTCCCACCCAGTTGCACCCTGTGACTCACTCACGTCTTGGAAGCCAGGACAGACCCGATCCTAAGGCTAATGGAAGTGTTGTTTACACCTCCCTTTGACATCATTTATTCATAGTCTTGTAGCCTGCAAAATGATTCCCTGGTTATTTTAGCATCGCTAATTAAGGGGAGGGAGCTTCAGCATCTGAAAGGGGGCAATCAGGCTGGGGCTGCTTTCTGCTGAGCTCAGCCCCACCGCAGCCAGGCTGGCCGGGATGGATGCCACCCTCCAGTGCAGAGCTGAGTAACTTTCTGGAGCACTCTGTGCTTTCAGACTCCATGCTGGGGAAGTGAGTGTTTCTCCTGGAAGCCCAGGGTCTTCACCCAGCAGCTCCTCTGTGCTTAATTGCTGGCCTGCACAGCAAATGCGTTTGCTGGAAGGGTGCAGAAATCTCTGTGGCAGGGAAGAGAGAGGCTCAGCACTCTGCTAATCTTATGGGGGCTGGGGGAAGGCAGCCCTAGCATGCCAGACATGTAATGTGTGTGTGGGAGAGAGAGAACAACAGCTCCTGACAGCCATAACTCTCTGATAGGGTACAAGGCAGAGTTCAAATCTGCCCAAACCCAGCCTGACACTTGGTACTCAAGCACCTTGCTCCATTTTTCTCCCTTCTTCTCTACTGCTTAAGACCATCTCCTTGTTCCTCCTGCCCCTTCTGCTCCTAGGTACTAGGTACTCCCTCTCCAGCTGCACAAAATAACTTGTCAAGGTCCATCCCATCCCACCAACTCTAGCACCACAGGAGGGTTTACTGGCTCATACTGCTCACCTCCCTCCCCAGCTTCCCGCTGAGATCCTCCAGGACCCTCAGCCCTGCTGGAGCCAAACTTGTGGTGCCTGTAATGCGTGGCAGGCAGAGGTAATGTGTCAAAGGGGAGGATGTGTCACAGTGCTGGGTGCAGGCATCCTTAATCCTGGATCAAGAATGGCTTGAGGTTTTTCTTGGGGATCACTTCCCCCTTGGCAGTACAGGAAGAGTAAAGAAGCTACAGCAGTCTGAGTATCCTTTGCTTTAGACTTATGCATCTCTGAGCAGATACAGGGACGCACAGAGAAGCAGAGACATTCCTGTGTCAAAGTGGGGGTGAGAGCAGCCATCCTGCACCTGATCTCTGAATTCAGCCCTACGCTTGGAGAGGGGAAATGGTGCTTTCAGTCCTAGCATTTCTCTTCTAAGTACACAGACAATTGCAGTCACATGCGAAGGAGGTCCTTGAAATTGCCAGTTCTGGGAAGTTTCATAAAATAACTGGCTGGCTAGTGAAAAGCAACTTTATTAGAGCCCCTGCTGAAAGAAGAGCACAGCAATAACTCAGCGCTAATGAGTCAGTGGAGAATCCATGGGGGATTCAAACAGTTTGATGGCAAAAAGCTCCAGCTCCAGCTTATGCTTCGTCAGAGATCTTACTAGGCACTGGAGAATCTAAAAATATCAACTACATGGACAACCAGACCAAGGTATTCCTCCTCTTTCTTGCAAGGCCAATTATTTCATAAGGCAATGCTCTCTGTCTCTTCCTAGGCATTGGATCCACAATGATGCGAAGGAATAACTGCCCTGGGCAATGCATCACTCTGCTCCTGGGTGCATTAAGGCAGGGAGCTGCAGACTGTCTTACTCTCCACATCCTTTCCCTGCTCTAGACAGCACCAGCTCATGAGAAATGCACAAATGGCCATGCTTCCCATGAGTGCCTGGAGCCAGCAGCTGCAGCAGAGTGGCTCCAACTTCAGCTGCTCTGGAGCAGAAGCTTGGTGACTGCCTGCACTTTGCTGTCCGGCTCCTTTCCCATTGTTAACTGAACATAAAGCTTCTGCTGCTCTCGTATATCATTGCCTATCATCAGAGGACTTGCTTGGTGCTCAGTGGGTCTTGCAAAGCTCTGCTATCATTGCTGCAAGGCTCAGCCAGAGTTATTTATGTTAGTGAGAGCACAACACTAACAGTTCAGAGTCAAGCAATGTCAAAGAGGCATGGGAGTAGCCAAAAGAGGGGAAGATGCTCAGGCAAAGGCAGCCTTTCTGCTGAGGATGTGATTTTGGCATGGTGGGGAGAGAGGAGTGTAGCTACATGAAGATATGCAGGTGAGAGCAGCCAAGGAGGTGGCATCCCCTTGGGCTGAGATGTGACACCTACCAACACTTACCTTGTCTAACACAAAACAAACTCAAGCACCAGGGCACCACAGAGGGCACGTCAGCAGCATCCATTTCCTTGAATCTGTTTCTGGAATTTATTTTCTAGTAAAGGGAAAGCAGATTTCTTGCCCCACAGCAGCTGCAACCTAAAGCTGGACTTTTTGTTGAGTTGGCACCCAACGAATTTCCCACAATATTGCACTGTGCTGTTGCCTGACTGCAGTGCAGAGCCATGGGGGGGCTCCAGTCCCTTTGATCAGTAAATTTTCTAGCCTAGGACTCTAAATACAATGCATTCTGGGGCCAGCCTGAAGGCCTGAAACTGGTGGGTCGTAGCACAGGGAGACCTTGGCCAAACAGCCTCGAAGCCACAAAGGGAACTGGGGCTGCTGGTGGTAGAGGCTCAGCAAATGGCCAGGCTCAGGAAAGTGTGTGGTGAATTATTGATGCACTTGATTCCAGGCTTTGAATGAGCAGCACAGGGGCTGGGCGGGAGGCTGACATTTTGCATCCTTCCCCAGGGAGAAGAGGTCTGTGCATGTTCTCTGGGAGGAGGAGAGCTCCCCCCTTGTGGAATTCAAGGCAGTAATGAAAGGCAGAGGGAGAGATGGGGAGGGAGGGAAAGCAACAAATGTTCAGATAAAGACAGAGAGGAAAAATAGATTGATTTGTCTTTGACATAATACGCTAACCCCCCCAGAGACAGGCTGGCCAACCACGGCACCAACCTTGCTTTGATTTGAGTCCGGATTATATGTTTTATGCAGTGAAAAGTCAGCTCTGGGAATGAATAACATCCTTACCCAGGCTGAAGTCTAAAATCCTCTTTATTGGCACTGTCTGGGAACAACAAAAGTAAAGGACACTCAAGGTTGTCACTAGGTGAGCTCTGCAGAGTCTGGTGACAGAGACCAGACAAGCTGGGGTTCTCTCCTGCAGGTTCAATCCCTGCTTGAGCAGAGCTGGCAGCTGTGGGGAGTGAAAGGTGCCAGCAGAAACTCATGGGAAATCAGGCTGCTAGCACACCAGAGCCCACAGCCTCCATCATCGGAAGAGCTTAAGATCCTGCTGGGCTGGTCTCTGCCAGGCAGGCATACCTTGGGGCAGGAGAGTGCTTTGGGATGGCCGCTTGAGCAGCCATGGAGGGGCAGAGGTGGACCGAGCCCTTCTCGTCCCACTGGGCCCTGCTGGCACCACGGCAAGCAGAGGCGATGGGCACAACCCTGCGCTCGCAAGTGCTCCCGATCACAATTTTACAGAGAGCAAAATGCCCTTCAGGCTTAAAGATACAGGGACATGATTCCTGGGGAAAATGTAAACAAATCTGGGTAGCTGCTGCCTGAGGCCGGGCCCTGCCGCCGGTTAGCACTGATTAGCTTGAACAAGACCAATAGCAGCAAGGAACACCTCAGCCTGCAAGGAAAACCTCTTCCTGACCTTCATCGATTAGCATGTGTCTCTAAAATTAAGATCTCCCATTGCAGTAGCTCTGCCTGCTTGAGATCTGGTTCCTTCCCTACAAGGCCTGCGAAGGAGACCTTGGGCTTGGAGGTACTTCATGGCATGGCAAAGGTGCATAACAATTTCCTGTTCCCTAATTGCATCGCCATGTTATTCCAGGAAATGTACTCCTGCTCTGTCAGAGAGAGTAAATAGAGGATCTCTGCAGCGAGAGAGTAACCAGTAATGGTCTAGATGTGACTGAACTGCAGATAGAAAGGAATTGGTGTTGCATTCTCAAAGCACTAAGAATAACAGCAAGAAAACTGAAGTCAGACCTGCAAGCTCTGCTCCTCCTCAGAGATTTATCACGTAAAATTAGACAGGACAAAAGAAGGGGAACGTATTTCTTGGGAAAACCCTCAGATTCTGTCCCACTGGATGCAGCAGCAAAGTAACAAGCTCCATCAGGGCAGCAGCACCCTCCCCTTTGTCTCTGCACTGTGCTGCTCCCAGGGCTGCTGCTCCCACCCTCTGCTGAAGCAGAGGTCGGTGAGGAGTCAGGTTCCTGGATTTTGGGGTGCCAAATAGGGCAATCTGTGCTGAAGGACCCCGCTTTAATGCAACCTCACGGCAGAGTTCCCTGGGAGTTTACACTGCCTGTGTTTCTTCATCTCTGCTCCCAAAGGCCAGGTGTGCCACAGAAGCCAGTATTTTCTCGGCACTCAAAGGTGCTGCAATGATGTGCGGGATGAGCGTCTTTACCACGGGGCTTTAAAAGTAAAAGGAAATCCCGATGCTCACTGAAGGGCATGGCTCCCTGCTCCCTGCTGTTATCCGCTGCAAACCAGAAGGTGATTTACGGGTTAGGCCGTGTTAGATTTGCGGGTTAGGCTAGGCCTTGGATTCGGCTGGACGCAGAGACCGGGAACGGCCGGGCTTGCAGCAGGAGCGGTGCCCGGTTCCCGTGGGCATCTCCGGGGGAGCGGTGTCCTGCCCGGCCCCGCCGTGCCCCTCTGCCGCCTCTGACTCAGCACGAGCTCGCTGCGCGTGCCTGGCCTCCACACGCGCGCACCCTCCGGCGCCACGGCACCGGCGGCCGCGGGGCTCTCCTGCTCCCCGTCCTCTGGGCCCAGGGGACACAGAGTGTTCCGTGTCCCGGCCCCATCATCCCCCAGCCTGGGGACGCAGACAGAAGGGCATTAGGGAGGTCGAACCCCTCTCCTCCCCGCCCCGCAGAGCCAGCATTCCAGCAGGTGCAAGGTCGGAGCACCGGGTCCGGGGGAGACGGGCAGGGGGCTGCAGAGCGTCCCGCCCCGGCGGGGGACGGCTCCCGTCCGACGGGACCACCCCCTTCAGTCTCCACCCCCGGTCCCCCTCCCTCCTCCCTCCCTCCTCCTCCCCGTCTCTCCTCCCCTCCCCCGGCTCAGTCGGTCGCAGCCATGGCGGAGGGAGGAGAGGGAGAGGAGCTGCTCCGCCCGCCGCTGCCCGCTGGCGCCCCGGGCCCCAAGCGCTTGTGCTCCCGGGCCTGCCCGGCGGGGGGCACCGGGGCCGTTCACCCCCGTCCCGGGGCCGCAGGGGCTGGCGCAGGGCCAGGCGCGGGGGCCAGCGGAGCCCCTCCGGCTCTGGCCGGCTGCTGCCCCGCGGCGGCGGCGGGGACAGCGGGGGCGACGGGGACGACGGCGGTAGCGGTGGGGCCGGGGGGCGGCGGGGCCGGCGGCGGGGCGGGCAGCCTGCTACAGCCCGAGTCGCTCCTGGACGCGGCGGCCAAGCGGGTGGCAGGGAGCTGGGCCTTTGAGCGAGTGGAGGGCCGCTTCCAGCGCATCCCCGAGCCCGTCCAACGCCGCATCGTTTACTGGAGCTTCCCCCGCAGTGAGCGGCAGATCTGCATGTACTCCAGCTTCCAGCCCGGCCGCGCCGCCGCCGCATCCCCCGCCAGCGCCGCCGCGGGGGGACCGGCCGCCGCCGTCGCTGCCCCCGCCCCGGCCGGCGAGGAGAGCCCCGCCGCCGGACCGCCGCCGCCCGCCGTCCCCGCCGCCGCCCCCGCCGCGCCGCAGGGCGAGGGGCTGCCCTTCCGCCGCGGCATCCGCCTGCTGGAGACCGGCGCGGTGGACAACGTGCTGCAAGTCGGTGAGTGCCGGGACGGGGCCCCTGGGGGGCTTTTGTCGTCGTCCTCCCCCCGCATCGCCCTCCACCCCCTCCAAACACTTCAGTCTTTTGTCTGGCGCGACTGTGGTTTGACAGGAAAATCCTGCCCCGGGGGCAGGGACCGCCTTGTACTCTGCTGGGAAGATGCCAGCTTTGGGGTTGGGGGGGTGGGAGGACTGGGGGTCACCCCTTCTCCTAGCGAGGGGTATGTGTACCCTGGTGTCACCGGCAGCTGTCCGCAGCGTGGACGCCGTCCACCCAAGTGGGAAAATAAAACCAATAACCAGCCTCAACCTCCCCCGGCAAAGCGTCCGTCAGGGATCTGTATGGAGGGCACGCAGCCCTGCCGCCCCCCCTCTCTACACCCCCCCCTTCCCCACTCCGCAGCCGTAGTCCTTTTCACCCCCAGCACCCACACCCACGGGGGTCCTGGCCCTTCACGAGGAGGTGGGCTTATAGACATAATGCATCTCTTCAACGGCTCTGAGCGTTTGTCTTTGTCTTCTCTATCAGGGGCTTTCCCCCCTTGGAAAACCTCTAGAGGGATATCTGCCCCCTGCTTTTCCCTTCCCAACCCCCTACCCAGGCACCTCCAGCGGGGCCGGTTGGTGGAAGGTGGAGGGAAGGGTTGGGGTGACAAGTTGGGTGGGCTGGTGGGTGCCGCCGGCCGCCTGTCGCGTTTCGGGGGTGGGTGCGTGCGGCCTTTTCGCTTTCGTTCGGTGACGAAGGGGCCGTGGGAATGATGGTGGGAATAATGGCATCGTATTCTCTCTCCATGGGCAGGTGGCTTTTGTGTGCGCTGGCGGAGGGGGGGGCATTGTCGGAAAGGAAATGTTGATCCTCATCCCTCCGTCCTTCACAGTCCCTGTCCCCATCCGAAATCTCCTTCGTATCCGTGTATATTTCAAGAGAAACAAATTGTGGTGTTTTACATAAAACAATCCGCTGCCCGTTGCTGTTGGAAGTGATTGAAATGCGCGTTCTCATTAAAATGACATTAGGCTAGAATTTGTTTTGCAAATGGGAAATGTAAATTCATCTTGTGCCAGAGTATGGCGTGAATGAGTGAAGGGAAGGTGGGTTTTGTTGTGAGGAATGGTTAGTTGGGCTGTGTTTATTTAAAGAGCCCTCCTTCCTTTTGGGGGAAGGGAAAAAAAAACTGCTTTGGAAAAAAAAATAAAAGACTCAAAATCCCCTTTGGTACAATTTACATTCAGAAGAGCATTATCAAAGCATTTTCCCTATGAAAATAGGAGACAGCAGAAGAATTCTTCCACCTGTGAGGATATGCAGTGAAAATTCCTGTAGCACAAAAGATTTTTCTCTGAGGATATGATTATACTTCTTTTTTGTTTGTTTGTTTTCTTTTGAGTGAATTAATATTTTGAAGAGGCTGTGTTAAGATGATTAATTATTCTGTTTTAAATACTCTGTAACCCCAAACCAAATGATTCCTGTAGAAGGAGAGGAGTAGCTCTTCAGGAACTTTGGGAGAGGAGGGAAGACAACGGCTTACTGTGGGCAATGCTTTATTGACCTGCTCACCAAGGTGTGAGTGCAGCAAGCCGCCAGAGTGGGAGGCAGAGGCTGCCTAAAACTGGGGCTGGTCCTGTACAAAGGAATTTTCTCTTCTTAAATGAGTTTTAAAATGTATTTATCTTGGGGACGTGTCTCTGATGACGCGTCAGCCGATGGAAGGAGCTGAGCTCTGGGGTCAGGTGCATGCAGAACACGGAGCAGTCTTATCTCAAAGCGTCGTCCAGGGCTGGCATCTAGTATCGTTCATGCCCTCCCTCCCTGCGCTTCCTGCTGCTGCTTTGGGCAAGCCAGAGGACGGTGAGGATGGTCCCAGCTCTGGCATTTCATATTCCCTGACAAGTCTAAACCATCTCCCCAGCTTTGAAATCGGAGCTCGCGCCCATTGTCCTCTGAACTGTCGGCTTTTCAGATGAAGCAGCATGTTCTGGAAGCGCTCGCCGCGGAGTCGGGGGTGATTTATCTCTTGTTTTTACAGCCTGAAAGGGGCGCGCGGGATGCTCGCCCTGGGAGTTTGCCTTCGGAGCCAGGGGGGTTCGGGCCTTGGCTGTAGCACAGCTCCTCTTCGGATGACAGCGGGTGGTGATGCGGGGTTGGACACCTCTGTATCTGACCCCGAATCAGCCCCGTCACAGCAGTCCTTTGCAGCCCTGAGCCGGAGGAGGAAGGTTTACATGAAACAAAAGGCTGTGAAGGGCTGCGTGTTTATCCGGGGTGGGCGGGAGGCATAGCTGAGGTGTCCTCAGCCAACTTTCCATATCCATCCTGTGGATGCTGCTGGAAGGTGAGGTAGAAGAGCTCCAGCCACCAGAGACACAAACACTTTGTGGCTGTGTGTGTGTTTGCAATTAAGATAGGAACTTGGTTGTTGGCTTATATGGGAACCATTACGTCTTGGAAAGAAATAAAAACCCAGCCCTGGCTTACTCGATGCTCTCCAGCACTAAATCAAAACTACTGTTCCCCTCTAAGGGTCTCTTTAATGGACACCGCCAGCTCCCGGCGTCATGACCTGAGGTTTGCACATTTGAGATTTGCTGTTAATAAAGATCAGATGTTTGTACAGTTGTGTTTCTGACTCAGACCTGTGAAAAAATATGGGTCATACAGATGTGAAATTCCTTCTCTCTGTGGTTGGAAAAAATCTCTTTGAAAAACTGGAAACCAAAATCCAAGAGGAATGACCTTCTGGAGCTGGAAGACGGTGTGGAGGGTGAGGGTTGTACTTGTGGGGGGGGGGGGGAATATGCTGTTTTGGGCTCCAGCTCCCTCATGCTTACAAAGCTGACAGGTCGGGGGGGGGCGGGGAAAAAACCCCCACATATGCCACATTATCAACCAATAATTCCTTCATGCTTAGTAAAACTTAAACGAGGCTTAAACCCTGATCTCACTGGAGTCATTAAATTGATTATTTCCCCCCCCACCCCCCCCCTTGCTCAAAGAAAGATCTTGGATGTCGAACACAGGCATCTTTGTCTTCTTAAAAACTGCTTTATTATTATGTGTACAGATCCCGTCTTTGTGTGTGTGTGGTGTGTGGGGTGGGTTTTTTTTTTCCTTCTTTTTTTTTTTTTTTTCTTCCCCCTTTTAATTTTTAGACAAATGACAAAAGCATGCAGGAAAGGAATGCAGAAATGCCAGGCTTAATATAAAGCATGCAACAGCACTGCATGCTGGGAATCCTAAAGGATACAAAACCTTTAACGACGGCGGTTAATTTTTAACAAGTTGGCTCGCATAAATATTTATGAACAAAAGTTGTTTTTTTCTTTTTTTACACCATTATCTCTTGGGGGTTTTGGGGATAGAAAAAGACCTTTGGTGGGTTTTGACAGTCGGCTGGGATCCGGCAGGACAAATTCGTGTTTCTCGCCTGCGCTCCCCCACTACGGTGTGATAGAGTTTTGCCCTCGAGTCGTCGTGGCTGCCGATGGGTGGGCGAGCGTCCGTGGCGGTTTTAGGTGGGAATTCTCCTTCTTCGTTGCTGCTGTGGTTACACATGAGAGGAAGTGTTGAGTTCTGCGTTGTAACCACCTGGGAACCTGTGTGGTGTGTGCTCCTGACCCCTAGATAAGGCTTTGTGCCCTGATGGGAGGTGTGCAGTCCAGCCGTGAGTACGTAGGCAGGATTTACTCTTGCTGTTAGAGTAACAATGAAGCAGGGCTTTAAAATGCGCTGGCTTGGTAAACACTTGGAGGAAGCCTGGTTTTTATCAAGCCTGCAATTAATTCTGAATATTTTATCTGATGCTTTGCAGATCAGTCCTGGATACCTTCTGATGGTTCCTAGTCTGGTGATTAGGCTGGACGTAGAAGCGTGGGGCATTTTCTGACCATGTTTCAACAGCCTTCTGCCTGGGCAGAGGTTAAGCTAGACCTGATACCTGTAAATAATACCTGTAAATGCATTTTAATTGGAGGAGTTTTGATTTGGAAGCTTTTGGTTAGGCTATAGTTTGCAGCTGCTGTTGGTCCATCTTTGTAGTGATGCTTGTTGAACTGCAAACTTCAGAGGTAAAAATACCACTGGGTTCCTGTACTTCGAATGTGGCTGAACTGACTTTCAGGTTTTGCTTCTAAAACTGTGATTAGAATTGGGTTGGGTTTTAGATACTTTATTTTTTGTTTTCCTGAAAATGCCTTGCTTTTAGGCAAGCATTTGAGTTTCCTCTCTCGTGACATGGTACAGGGCAGAGTCTAAATTTGTATCCCGTTGCTTTTAAAAGTCTAGGTGGTGTGCTGCTTTATGGCGCTGTTTATTTTGGGGAAAACACTTTGATGGGGCTCTCCAGGGCCAGTTGTGGTTGCCTTTGTTTTGTGTAAAGATCAGTCTCCTCCTGGGTCTTAAGTTTAAGGCTGTAGCCAGTGGGGAGCAGGCTTGGAAGGAGCACCATGAGTCACGAAAAGCAATTTTTTTTCACCGTGAAACTGTCCTGTGTCAGGATGCTGCTAAGGCACTCCAATTTTTGTCTCCTCTTCGGTTTTTTTTTTGGTGTGGGGTGGTTGTTGTACCACAGGCTCCCAATTTGCTAATTACTCTTCACTGCATTTTTCTTTATGGGTAGATTACTTTATCATACCATGTATATTAATATACTTTAAACCACATAAAAGGGGCCAGCAGACGTTCATTAGCCATATCACGGTGGAAACTGTGGAGCACTTAAAATAAACATTAAACTCTTTACATTTCTAATTAGTTTTTTTTTTTCCTTAGCACATATAATTAAAACTAAGTAGTATTAAGCATTAAAACTTATGATCTGTTTATTGCTGCTGCCTCATAGATGAGATGTTTCTCCAGCAGACGCTGGCCTATATTACAGAAGGTGGAACTGGAGATGATGAAAACCATGAGTTTCTTGCTGGTGGTGCTGGGAGAGCAAGGAAGACTTTTGACAGCTGGAATTTAATTAATTAAATTTTTCTTTTAAAGCAGATTTTATTTATTGACTTTTGGGCAATTTTTAATTTTAAGGAGTATTAAGAGATTCTGTGAATCTGGCATGTACTTTTAACTAGGTGATTGATTACTCCGGGCAAAATGATGCTAGCTTTAAGAGGCTGGAGGCCTGAAAAATAAAGCAGGAGAAATGGGAGTATTTAAGGTTGGCTTTAAGGATAAACAGGTTTGAAGTGTTTTGAAGTCCTGGTTTCTGGCCTGAGCAGGCGGTAGACATTTGTTCCCAAACTCACCTGTGCTTTATAAACCTCAGCCCAGGTGAGGAGCTGGCGTTCTCTGCTCTCAGCTCCCGTGTCATTGGCAGCAGATTTTCATTTTGCTCACATCTAGAGGGAATCTTTTAGGAAGTGTTTAACTGGGCTAAAACTGCAGTAACATAAACCACATGTGCCTGCGTGCTTTGTTTCTGAAGCTTTGTGCTAGGGAATGTGCTTTGCTGTTATTTGACGCTGGCTTTGATGTTAGATGTTTTATGATTAGTCCCTCTAACCTCAGATAGGACTATTGGAAAGTTAAATGAGCCTGTCTATCCGATAGCTCTGTAAAGTCACATTCAGCTGTGAATCATCTCCTGTGGTGTGTCAGCTTTTAATTTAGGTTGGAAATACATATATTAAAACCCCCATCTTGATAGCATGAGGGTGGAAGAAAGAGCTTGTAGGTTTACATGCTCCTTGGTGTACATGTGAAACCCAGAACTGGGTTTATGGGGGAGGGGGCAGCAAGTCTTTGGTGGTATTTGGGTTATGTCCTGCTCCCCTTGCCCTGTGGGAGACCTTCTACCAGCTGGAGTTGGCCCAAATGAATGGCATGGCCAACCTTGTGCTTGATTTTTAGGGGTTTTGCATTTAGGTGTCACAGCCACCTAAATGATGCAGGTTTTCCCCCTGCTGCCCTTGAAGCTGTGAAAAGATCTCAGGAGGAGCATTCTCTCTTCACCCACTGAAGGCAGCTGAGCCTGGGAGTTTCCATTGAGAGGCCAAGGCTTATTGCTGCATGGTGATGCTTTGGGCTTAGAGCAGGTGAGATGTAGGAGTGTTGCTATTTCTTCTGGGGGTGTGAGGCTTTGAGTTCTATTCTTCTGGTCAGTCTGAAGGTGTGATGGCCTTTCTTAAAGGCACAGCCTAAACTGTCACAGAAGGCTTGACCATGCATGATGTCCAAGGAGAGGTGATGGGTAATGAGCCTTCACTCACTATCCTATCTCTTTGTGGTGCTTGTTTCTTCTTGTAGGGCCATACATGAGATTTGCTGAAGACCTGGGAAGGTGGGTGCCAGAGCCCAGGTGATGGTTGGCCCTGTGTTTTTCCATCTATCTCCCCATCTATGGCTTGTGTTGATGACTTTATTTTGTAAGGAGTTGGAGGTGTCTTGAAAGTATTAAAATGAACTTCTACTATGCCCTACTCTACATTTGATGCTGTCTTGAAGAGGTTGTCATGGGATTGTTACCCTCCTGATCTTCTGGGAATGAGAAAAGGGGAGGAAAGTGACTCCTTTGGCTAACTGGTTCCTGCCCCTGCTGAATCTTGGCTCTCCTTGTCATTTGTACCAATAGAAATTGATCAGTTTTCTGATGAACACCTAACCTCAAAGGCACCAACCTTAGCTACAGTAATGAGTGTCATAAGACAAGTCTACTTTCTGGACAGACCCACTTTTCAAGCCAGAATGTGGGATGGCAGTGTGAAGCTTTCCATCTCCATCTGCAGAGCTGCCAAGACCCTACAGAGTCACCATCACTGGGGGTGTTTAGGAAGAGACTTGATGGGGTGCTTGGTGCCATGGTTTAGTTGATTAGATGGTGTTGGATGATGGGTTGGATGCGAGGATCTCAAAGGTCTCTTCCAACCTGGTTTATTCTATCCTAAAACACATGCTCTGTATCCTGTAAGCTCTGAGGAGCAGGAGTCAGCCCCATTTCATTTTTCACCTGATGTTCACGAGGGTAGGGTTTGATGTACAGGCTTGATCCCTGACTTCTTGTGCCTTTGCAGCAGGAACTGTTATCTGACAACATCTCACAGAGTGACACAGGCTCTGCAAAACGCCTTTTTGGGAGATGGGGGGAGGGAATGCATCTTTATGGTTTTACAATTAAATATCCCAGGAGCAAAAATTCAATTTTTCAGAGGGTTCTTCTTTCCATTAATCCTGATGTTTAAATATGAGTGGCTTCTGCTTGGTTGGTGCAGCGGGTGTGCTTTATTAAATGCCAGGGATTCACCTGTGCACGACGCCACTGCATTTGTCTTCAAATGGATTTGCTAGCGCTGTGTTTTAAGAGCATTTGCCTTTTTTGTCTCAAGCTTATGCCTTAGGATTTTGTGCAGGATTGAGGTTAGTCCTTGCAAAATGGTGCATTTAAAGTAATGCACAACTTAATGAAATCCTGGGCTTCCACTTGTCACAGCCTAGGTTCATGTTGCCAGGGTTTGGTTTTTTTTCTCCTTTTTTTTCCCCCCGTTTTTCACATCATTAATACAAAGCCACGAATGTGCTTAGGAGGCAGATCTGCTGGGACGCCGGCTTGGAAGGGTTGCGTGTGAATGTGTTGGTCCAGCTTGTTGCCTACGAATGTCCTCCTGTCGTTGCTGTTGGGTTGAAGTGGGAGAGGGGCTCTGCATCTCCTTGCAATGTCCCTCTTAACCACTGTCCACCAGTAATGAGCTGCCTGTGCCTCCCCACCCAGCTCATTTGTCTCTGGGGGCCGCTAATCGGCATTGAAGTTCGCTCAGCAGGGTGCAGAGTGGTATCTGCCTGGCTGCTGTCTTTGCACCTGGAGATACTGCCCGTGCCCCGCAGCTGCCAGCGGGGAGGGATTCCCCGTGGGAATGCTGAAGACTTGGTGTCTGGGACCTTGGCAAGGTCAGGACAGGCTGTGCCTCCACTCAAGATACTGTCCAGTAGCCCTGGTTCTGCATCCTTCAGCTGATGCTGGTGTGTGGGTGACCGCTGGGGATGCCAAGGAGAGCCATTGCTGGCTATTGGCGTGCCATGGTTTTTCCAGGCAGCAATGGCAGGAGGTGCTCTTCTGACTGCCTTGATGAAGATGAGTGCCCTGTCAAAAGGGCACAAATGGGTTGCTGAGATAAATACAATTTGCATTAATGAACTACAGTGGCTTTGGATGGCAAATTAGAAGAAGTGTGTCTTGAGGATGGAAAAATAAATGTGTTTTCTGTCTCGCTGGCTGGTTCTTGTTCCTTTTGATTTTCTTTATCATCAGAGAGAAAATTTTTTCTTTCTCTTTTTCTTTTCTTTTTATTTTTTTTTTCTTAAAGCTTGTTGTGTTTATTTTGGTAACAGTTCATTGGTTGCTCTGTGTACCAAAGCTTTTTCTTGAAACTACTGAAACTATATTAAAAGTGCTTTTGGCTGTCATCTTTTATTTTGCTTTTCCTTCGCTCTTTTCCCAAAGCTGGGTCGTTGCTGTATCAAATGCTCTGAAACTGTGTGGTAGTATTTTCCCTGTGGTGCTCCATATAAGCTGGAAATAAAAAGGGAAGAAATTGCAGGATTTGGTTCTCTGCAGCTTGTTTTTTTTTCTCCTTTCTGTCTGTGTGTGTGTGTCCCATTGAAGTCTGAGCAGCTGTCTTCATCCACACAGCCTGCTGATGGCATGCACAGATCTGTTTCTTGTGATTAAAAGGAGAAATAATACCCCAGTGTTCAGAGAGGGGCCAGGGGGTGGGTGAATGCCTGGGGAGCAGCACTTCTGCCCTCCTGCCTTCTTGGCCCAGGGACCAAGGGAGCTGCCAACCTGGCTACTTCTCCCCTCATCCTTGTGGCTTTGTGTCCTGCTGAAGGAAGCATCCCGTGCCGTCTGTGGCAAGCTGCCCTGCTGCAGCATCTCCACCCTGGGGTGGGTTCCTCCATCCTGCGCTGGTGACCTGCAGAGAGGCCCTGGGGATTTTATTCTATTCTAAGGATGTGGAAACATTTGGGCAGCACTGCAGCCACTTGCTACCAGTGCACTTTGAAAAATACCCAGCAAGTGTTGAGCATCTGTCTGTGAAGGGGGAGGAAATCCGTCATCCCCCCCTCCCCTCCTTATTTTCTCCCGATTGTCCTCGCTTGGTGTGGCTTTAGCTATTATGGGTGTGTAAAATAGAACTATATATGACCTTTTATCTTACAAGAAATAGGTTAAGCCATTTTTAAAGAAAGTGGTGGAGTCAGCAGTGCTGCTAAGGAGCTGCTTTCGCATGGTTGATAGGCTGTGAAGCCGCTCAATGGACTTTGGTTTCAGAGACAATATCTGTTTAAATTAATCTTTGTCAGATACATGCCACTGCAGACAATTCAAATTCCATTTGCTTTCTGATCTCATAACAAAAAAGCACCTTACACTGGTTCTTTTATCGTAAAATTAACTTTTGTCTGTGTGTCCTGGAAACAGGGGTGGCATAAAATCTAGTTAAAAGGCTCTGTTATAGGAGGATTCTGTTTCTTTGTACAAGGAGGACTCTCCCCCCCCACCCAACCCCCCACCTTCTTTCCCCTGTGTGCATTTAAAAAGAAGACGAGTGTTTGAGATAGATTAGGGAGAATGCCAGCAGATGGACCGATTCTGTTGTTGCTGCTGGCAACCATCTAAGCAGCCATTTTGAACAATGCTGATACCGGGGTACTGATAACACAAAGATGAGGATGGGATAAATATCCAGCTAGTCCCTTTCTCCCCGCCTGCTCCTCCTCCTTCCCTTTCACGCCGCCACTGCAGCCCTGTTATTAGAGAACCCAATTGTTTCCAGAGAAATGCTTCATCCTCTTAGCTCGGCTGGTCGACATCTAGTGTTGCTTATCACCTTGATTTTCCTTGTGCTTAGTGGAGACACTGGCAGAACAGCCTCTCCCAGGGCTGCCCAGTTCATGGGTCTTGAGGGGAATGGGATGTTTGGGTGCTTTGCAGTCATGGTGCTCTTAGCTTCTACCTTAGCAAAGCTTAAGGTGTTTGGTCCTTCCTGTATAAGTGGAGAGAGTTTCTTTCCTTCCTCATGTGTGTTTTAAGTGCTTAATTAAAGAGTCTGATGGCATGTGATGGTTGGATTCTAGTGTTTCAGGAGTTGCACCATGAGCCTGACATCTCTTTTATGCCAAAATGATTAGTATGGGGCTGTGGTTGTAAACTGATGGTATCCCTTTTGTTCCTATACTGGTCTCCCATTTCTTGTCTCCCATTCATGGTATCTGAGTATCTGGGTCATGTTCATGTCCTTGACCTGCTACTCTTGGAGCATCTTAAGGTGTGTACTAATCAGTTTGGATTGTTGGATTTTCAATGCTGGAACCAGTCCCCTTCATCTCTGTTTTGTTTCCCATCCCTAAGGACATAACCCTTCCATACGTTAAGAAAACCCAGGCAAGCTTCATCTTTCCCCAGCAAATGACAAAAAGGCTGCTTTATGTTTTGCAGTAGTTGTGCCAGGATGAGCTTGAGACTGTTCTGGTAAACCTGCTGGGCTTTGCCCTTAGCTCACTGTAGTGTAGAATGGACCTGAACATGAGATCCATGGAGGTGGTCAGGGGATGCAATGTAGCTTTGGTCATTTGGTACCAGAGCATCCATGGGGTGTGAAAGAGCTCAGCAGAGCTGCAAAGCACTTTGGATGGGAGAGGGGCCTTCAGGATCTGAGGGTTGAGGTTGCTGTCGGAAGAGCAGGAGTGGTGGGTTGGGAAACAGTGAGTAGCCTTTGGCTGTGGTTTGCTGTGCAAGTGTGCTGTGCACAGGAATGGCCTGTCTTCAGGACCTCTAAGGCTTGATGTGTTGTCTTCTGTAACTCCTCTGCAGTGGGGAGCGTGAAATGCTCCAGACTGGGGCTGAGGTAGGCAGCCAGGTGATGGAAACACCATGCTGCTGCCAGTGGCTCTTAGTGAACAGCTTTGGGTCAGCTTTCCAAATTGCAAGCCTTTAAAATGTTCCTGGGTCTGCAGGACCCCTTGTGAGGAGCTGGAAGTGAGCATCAAGAAACTGGTTTGTGGTTGCTGCTTTCTCTGCATCGGAGTGCAGGCCACAGGCTGAAACTTCCACCTGCAGCATCTCCAAGACCCTTCTGTGAAATGATGCTCTTAACTGCAGCTCTGGGTTTGGTTTTTTTTTTCCCCAGTCAAAAACTCCAGTTTTTGGAGTTGAAAACTGTACAGAGAAGTCTAAAAGAAATCTTGTTTAGAATGGAACTATAGAATCATGGAACATATCTAATTATACATAGTAGATGAAACTTCACAGAAAAGCAGCAGATGTAAGAATTGAAAAAAAGGGCAAGCTGGTTTTATGGTTTCCCTTTTTAATTTGTCCCCTGAGCCTGCTACATTTTGAGGTAAATATTATATTTCTCTTTATTTTTTGTTTTCTCTTTTGGGTGAGATATTGTCCTCCTTGAGTCTCTTTTTAAGCTTGCCTTATTTGACCCATAAGTGGTGGAACAGCCATATTTGATGACTTGATAAATCAAGGAGCATCTGGCCTGGAAGCTGAAAAATCAGGCTGTGAGCTCCACTTTGAAAGTGTGATTATGGTGTCTTGTAAAGTTTTTGAGGTCAGCTGAGCTCTGTGAAGACTTGCACTGAAGGACTGGGGGGGGTCTCAATAAGTTGATTGTGTCTAAGGTCAGCTGGCATCGTTGACAGGTGCTTTGTCCACATTCAGAGGGCTACAGTGCCTGGAGGTCCTCAGCCACCTCTTGCGGTGGCTTCTACTGTGTCACTTGACCTGTTGTGTTAGGAGACAGCTTCTGAGAGACTGGAGGATGGGTGAGGAAAGAGTGACTGTTTTAAGCAGATACCTTCTTTGAAAGGTGCTATGTGGGATGCAGAAGTGTGCTCTTCTGTCCCTTTTGGCTCATAATGACATTGAACCTTAAAACCCCCTGCAAGTTGTGGTGGAGAGGAACTGTAACCCATGTGTGATCAAGCATGATGGTGAACTCAATAGCTTCTGGTGTGCTGCTTCTGTTCACTTGCATCCCACTGTGGAAAATATTACTCAGCAACAACAGGCAGAAAACAGGTGCTTGTGAGGATGGCCAAGAACAGCAGTGGGGTTTGGAGTGCTTTTAAACTATGCCCTCTGAAAAGGTGCAGAGTGGAGCTTAGGTCCACTGGTCTTTTCCAGAACCTTCTAGAGGGTATGGAAACATGCCTGGTCTTCCTTTGCAGAGCTCTCTGTCTCTTAGTTCTCTTGAGTTTTACTTGGTCTACTTTAGCTTCAGGGACCTCATCCCACTACATAATTCATTTATTTTTTTGGCTAAGCACCCCTTGGCTGTGCTTGGTAGCAGCCAGTTTATTTCAGACTGAGGAGTATGCTCAGACAGTGGTTTATGAGATTGTTGGTTTCAGAGCCAGGACACAGCACCTTGCTGTTAACAAGGGCAATGGCTTCTGAAACCATCCTAGCAAATGGATGAGGAGTGGCATGCATCCTTCTGCTGATCAGGGTGTGGATGAGGAGGTGATTGGCAAGATCAGGCTTTTCCCATGCACGTGAGGGGTATTGGGAGCAATTACTTGCTTCCCAGTTTGGAAGTTACTGATTGCTTGGGAAAAGATGGTTTCTGGTCACCTCCCTCTATCTGAAAGAGGCAAAGAAAGTCTCCTAGCTCAGCCCAGAGTGCTTGTGATTTATGTGCTGTGAGAAGGACTGATTCCCAAGAGGGTTCTGTTTTTCATGTGTGTTGGGTCTTGTGTTTTTTACCCCTAGTCTCCCTGTCCCCATGCCCACACGCTGGTCAGCCACACTATGGTTTCCTGGACTGTGAGGTTTGATGAACCATTAACCTAAAAATGCCCTGAGTAGGAAGAAAATGTTTCCAAGGTCTGAAAAACTTACAAAGCTTCTGAAGTGGGAATGAGAGCTGCGGTTTGTCTGAGCAACTTTTCTTGCTTCTGGCTCTGCTGTGAACTGGCTTCACTTTGTTGGGTGCAAGGGTATGTTTTGGACCTTGAAGGGACGGGAAGGCAGCCCTCCATGGCTGGGTCAGCCAGAGAGGCTGCCTTCCAAGCAGATGTCCTCTTGGCATGAGGCTTGTCAGGTTTAAGACAGGATATCTCTGTGCTCCGGAGGGCTGAAAGCATTGAAATAAGTAACAGGCTGGGAATGTCTGAATCCAGTTATGAATTCCTGGGGAAGAGGATTTGGTAATGGCAGACTGCATAAGCAGGCAGGGGCCACATTGTCGGTGGGGGACAGCACCTCATTGTCCTGCGGGCTCTGCCAGGTGTTGAGCATCATGGCTGTACAAGCCCCTTCAGGGCAGTGAAGGAGACCACTGCCTTCCTTTTCTACTGCTTCTCCTATTATTGAACAAGGGGAGTGGCTGGAGAGCTGCTCAGTGGAAAAGGGCCTAGAAGTGTTGGTTGATAGACAGCTAAATATGAGCTGTCAGTGTGCCCAGGTGGCCAAGCAGGCCAATGTCATCCTGTCTTGTATCAGAAATAGTGTGGCCAGCAAGACTAGGGTAGTGATTGTCCCCCTGTGCTTGGCACTGATGAGGCTGCACCTCAAATACTGCATTCAGTTTTGGGTCCCTCCAAGAAGGACATGGAGGTGCTGGAGAGTGTCCAAAGAAGGGCAATGAAGATGGTGAAGGGTCTAGGGTACAAGTGTTCTGAGGAGTGGTTGAGACAACTCTGGGTGTTCAGTCTGGAGAAAAGGAGGCTCAGGGGAGACCTTCTCACCCTCTACAACTACCTGAAAGGAGGTTGTAATGAGGTAGGGGTTGGTCTGATCTTTCAATTAACAAGCAATAGGACAACAGAAAATGGTCTTTAGTTGTGCCAGAGGAGGTTAAATTGTATATTAGGAAAAATTTCTTCTCTCAAAGGGTTGTCAAGCATTGGAACAGGCTGCTTGGGTACCTGGTGGAGTCACCATCCCAGGATGTGTTTAAAAGACATGTAGATAGGGGTATGGTTTAGTGGTGACCCAGCAGTATTGGGTCAATGGTTGATTTTAAAGGTCTCTTCCAACCAAAACGATTCTGTGATCATAATGTCAGCCAGATGCAGCTGTGGAGGGCTGTGGCTGTTAAGCCATGCTTAAGTCATTTTTACAATGCAGTGATGTTGCAAAGCAGGGCTCTGGTGGATCTGGGGACGGTCCAGAGGAGGACGTGATGGATGTGGCCATGTATGAAACTGGGAGGTGGGGTTACCCAGGGAGATATGTGTGCTGGGATACCAGATGGGACGAAGCTGCTTTTGCTCCAGAGCAGTGTTAGTCACTGTGTCTCAGAGCCTGTCCATCACAAAGTTTCTAGCAGTCCATTCCTGAGGGCTTTCCAGTATCCGCCTCTGTGGTATGGGTGATGCTGCAGCTGAGGAAGGAGCTTTACAGCAGGATACTGACCTTATTTTCATAAAGGCTTAGAGTGGCTGATTGGGAGCAGAGTGGCTGGTTTCCCCTGAGTCTGCCAGTGGTCATCAGCAGATGCCTGTGGAGGAGACAAAGAAATGGGGCTGGAGGACAGGGATGCTTCCTTGGTTGTGAGCAGCCACTCCAGCCAAAGGGCTGCCTTGACTTTTGTCTGTGATGTGGATGCAGAAGGAATGGCTTGTGAGAGGAGCCCTGGCCTCATGTCTCCTGCAGCACCAGGATTATCCTGAAGACTCCAGGATGTAGTATCCCTTCTGTGCATGCAGTGGGGTGTCTATTCCCATGGCAGGAAGCACTGGCACCACTCTGGAAGGCAGCAGTGGCACAGAGCTGGTCAGGTCAAAGAGAATTTTGAAGAGATGGGCACTTCTCCATGCAGCTCCCAGAGGCTTGGGAGAGAGGACTAAAGCTGTGGATTTATGGGGTGGGAGAATTATGTAATTAAAAAATGGGATGTGTCATCAGTCTCTCTCTGTTGTGATCATGTTGGTAGTTTGATTTCACTCAGTGCTAATGCTTCAACAGGGTTAGGGGTCTGGAGGAGGTCTGGCTCTCTGAGGTGTTGCCTCATCTTGGGGTGTCTGATGCATTGTCTGGCCCTCTACAATGTGCCTGAAGTTATTGGTTGGGAATAGCCCATGGTGTAGGGATATCTGCTGGAAAGATGAAGGGTTCTTCATCATCCTGGCTGCAGTGTGACGCCATGCAGCTTGTTTGCTATGGACTGCATTGAAGAAGTTCATAGCTAGTGGTAAAACATAACCTGCAGAGGATGTTCCACGGACCACGCTGGATGAAACCCCTGCTACTGGGGAGCTCATGGCACAGAAGTCTGAAGGATCTTTTTGCAACATGTGTTTTGGGTGGCATTTTTGCGTTTGGAGCCTGCAGCGGTTGTCAGGAGGTTGGGTGAAAGGTTTTCCTCGGAGCTCAGGAGAAAGCATTTATTATTTAAAAGGGTAACTTGGGGTGAGAGAGAAAGAAAGAGCAGCAGCCTAATCTTGCAATTTAAATGTATTCAAAGATTCCCTCTGTTTGAGTTTGCTTCCTAGCCTTGATCAGAAGGAAATGCTGCTAGCTACAGAGTGGAATAAATCGAGGGCACCCTTATCTGTGCAAGATAAATTACTATTGTTTAGGAAAGACACTCCAGGGATTGAAGAATTTAATTAAATACACAGGGATTATGAATATGCATGTAAATTAGGCAATCTAGATATGACATGGCTACAACTGCAGGGAATTGTTCGAACTTAAAAGTGTAATCATTTCTTTTATTTTTTTTTTCTTCAAACTCGGGGTGTGGGGAAGGGGAACAAATGAGAAGATTCCCTTTCCCATTTGCCGCCTCCTCGGCTGGTCTCAGGTCATTAAGCAGTGGGAATTACCCGTTGCGGATCAGCCCTCAACAAGCCCGCGGAGATGAAGTGCTGGAGCCTTTCTCCACCTTAATGAGCTGCCACAAAAGCCAAGAGAAGAGATGGGCTTGCAGCGAGGGGCTGCCGTGGCCCTGAACCAGATGCAAGGGGGTTTGGAAAGGGTGGGAGATGCGGTTCTCCGCCTCCTGAGTGAGGGGAGGAGAGCTGTGACTCCAGCTTACTGCCTGCTCGCTGGGTGCTGCCACCCGGAAGGGGGATTCTTTTTTTTAGCAACGGACTTGGAAAGATCTGTGCTGTGGTTTCAGAGCCTCTCCCGAAAAATCATGGGGTTAGGGAGTGCAAACGTTGATTGTTCAGCAATTCTGCTTTTTTACGGGGGTGCCTCCCCCTGTTCCGATCCTTGCTGTTTAGAAAGAGCTTTGGGAATCACCATGTGTTTGGGGAGACTAAGCTCTAGATTGGCATGAACAAGAAAGACAAAACTGAAATATTCCTTAAGAGTCAAGACTCTGAGAAATCCAGAATGAAATGTGGGAACGTGCTTGTGCTGTCCTCCCAGTCAGGTCTGGGCTCCTGGTGTAGCAGCACAGCTGAGCCAGGGCAGGTTCTTCAAAGGACATTAACTGCAGCCTAGGGTACTGCCTTGAATGGGTTTAATGTGCAACTCTTAGAGGTGGCATCCAATAACAATGCAGAGAAAAGGCATTTATTTATTTATTTCCCCCCTGTGTTTCCTTTGTTTGACTTCACCTCTGTGTGCTCAGTTTCATTGTTCTGCTAAATCAGATTCCTCTGTAGTTGGAGTCTAGGACCTGCAACTGATGAAATAAATTGCTACAAGCTTCGTACTCTGAATGTTGTTTTTTTTTAGTTCTTAAAATAGGCAGCAAAATGTGGACATGATCTGATTTTGAACTTAACTAGTCATAAAAAAACCAACAGAGGGGCTAGATCTTGAGCAGATGTTTTCCATTTTTTATTGATGTTGTTTTTCTCCATCTTTCAATGTGGTTTTTTTTTTGCTTTTCATGCAGCCAGAGCTGTGTGAGATGGACCTGTACTGACAGGGGCAGGAGTGGGGCTGAGCCTCAGGCTGGCGTCCTTGGGGAGCCGGGGGGTGGTCTGCAAGGCTAGGAGGCGATGCCGCTCTGGGTCAGCCCTCCACGGGGCATTCAGCTTCTCCCACCTCCTCCCCCTCCTCCGATTGAGAGCTTATGGTAATCAGAAGTTCAGTCTCGTCCTGTGCAAGCCACGTGGGAACAATTCCTATTTATCATTTTCAAAACTGGATGATTTTCCCACCCCTGGCTCATGGGTTCTGATTAAAAAGCAACAGGGAAAATGCGAGCATCTGAAAATGTGAAATATCTAAAGCCTCCACGTTGCATTTTTAATTCCCCTCCCCCCCTCAAAAAAAAAAGACGACCTGCCTTTTTTTCTTCTCCAAGGAGAAAAAATATAATAGTGGGAGAATATTTGTGTGGGTGCACAAGTGCATTGAGACAAGTTTGAACCTTGGTAATAAAGTATTTCTCATAAAAATTTAATGTCCTCAAGACAGTGTTATGGCAGCTCATTACTATTAAAGGTCATTTGAAGAGTATCGATCCTAAATGTTACAGCTGAACGTAAACTTTGACTGTCCCAGTTATTAATGTCTATTTATTATCCGTGGGATAAGAGTTAAAGGAAAATGAGGGTATAAATGGTGTGGTATCATAGTATCATTCAGGGTTGGAAGGGACCACAAGGATCATCTAGTTCCAACCCCCCTGCCATGGGCAGGGACACCCCACACTAGATCAGGCTGGCCAGAGCCTTGTCCAGCCTGGGCTTAAACACCTCCAGGGATGGGGCCTCAACCACCTCCCTGGACAACACATTCCAGGGCTTCACCACTCTCATGGTGAAGAACCTCCTCCTCACATCCAGCCTGAATCTCCCCACCTCCAGCTTCATTCCATTCCCCCTAGTCCTATCACTACCTGAGATCCTGAGAAGTCCTTCCCCAGCCTTCCTGTAGGCCCCCTTCAGATACTGGAAGGCCACAATGAGGTCACCTGGGAGCCTTCTCTTCTCCAGACTGAACAGCCCCAACTCCTTCAGTCTGTCCTCATAGGAGAGGTGCTCCAGCCCTCTGATCATCCTTGTGGCCCTTCTCTGGACACGTTCCAGCACCTCCACATCCCTCTTGTAATAGGGGCTCCAGAACTGGAGGCAGTACTCCAGGTGGGGTCTCACCAGGGCTGAGTAGAGGGGGAGGATCACCTCCCTCGACCTGCTAGCCACACTTCTCCTGATGCAGCCCAGGATCTGATTGGCTTTTTGGGCTGCAAGTGCACATTGAGAGCTCATGTTGAGCTTCTTGTCCACCAGCACCCCCAAGTCTCTCTCCTCAGGGCTGCTTTCCAGCCAGTCACTGCCCAGCCTGTATTTGTGCCTGGGATTGCCTCGACCCAGATGCAGGACCCTGCACTTGCTCTTTTTTTTTCCCCAACTGGCAAAATCTTTTAGTCTTAGCCCTAACAAAGGAACGTGTGCTAGAACTCCTGGTCATGCCTGTGACACGGCCTGAGCTCCGTTCCTCAATGTCTATCCGGCAGCAACGTTTTGCATTCACCTTTCATGCCGACGCAGAAGTACCGAGGTCTGAACTTTGCTTGTGACCGAATTGCTCGCCAGAAGTATGAGAACCATGCATCTACTCTGGCTGTAATGAGAAGGCTATGTCAGTGAAAAGCATTTGCAGGCTTTTTCAGACTGAATTCATTAAAAATGTTAAGGCTGTGTACCGAGGGAGCAGGTGGCACTGTATTTATATTTTCGCTATATGTAATGTACCTATGTTTGCACATCTGAGGCGGCAGGGCTGCCTTCTCAGTGAATTTTAAAGCTCTTTGTATTGATAAAAAGAAAAAAAGACAAGAAAACTGCGGTGGCAGGAGAAAGATAAACGGTGCTTGTGATATTTCAAAGTCACATTAATCTTTTTTTTTCTTCTTTCTTTTTTTTTTTCCTCCTTTTTTCCTTTTAATGTATGACTTTCTCCAGGGAAATTGTCTCCTCATGACTGCAGCGGATTAATGTGCACAGATCAGCTCCTGCATTATTTTTCTGTTTTGACAGAGTGGTGATTTTTATACACACGTCCCTTTCTGCCAAGATTACAGCTCGTGTTCTTGGAGTGTGGAAGAGTTCCCTGCCAAGAAGTAGCAAGGAAGGGGAAGCTGCCTTTCTGATACGCAGTGCTAGCGAGAAACTTGGTGGGTGTGGAGGCTGTGGGTTTGGTGGTAGGGATGGGGAGCCTACTAGAGGTTGGTGAGGATGAGTTGCCCACGGCCAAATCCTGGTGTATGTGGTGGGGACTCGTGCCACAGGGTGCTGCATGCAGATGGTGGTTTGGTGGTTAGCCTCCTGGTGAGGGTCCGGTGCTGGTAGCAAGGTGTGGGCATCCAGTAGCACAGAGGAGCCAGCTTTGGATGGGTTTGTGACTGCACTGAGAGCCCTTCAAAAGATGCTGCTGTTTCCCAGGTTTGTTGATGTCACCTTATTTATTTTAAATTGCAGTTAAATATATGTTTTTTCTAGTGAGTTTTGGTCAAGTTCCACTTAAACATAAAAGTGACAACTGAGCCAGCGCTGGCCAACCTATGTGAATGGGTCAGATTTGGCTTTTCCTTCCCTCCCCATGACTCCCACAGTATCTCTGGGCACAAACTTGACTTTGCATTACTGATGATCATTGCATCCTGTTTTTAATGGTTTGTCTAGACAGTGCTGACACAACTATGAAAATAGTTTGGTGACCTAGTCTAGAATTAGTGCACATAAAGAAATCAACCCTCGCTTCTGATGTTTGCAATCAATTTGAATGACTATATTGTAGCACAACTTAAGAGGGAGGCAGATTTGGAGCTGCTCCAAAGAGCAAGTCGTGAGCAGAACACATCCAAACAAAACTGTGCGGTAAATATGTGATGGGTAGGGAATATGCCTAAATGCAGGTTAGCCAAGGCTTGCTTTTGAAGTTACATGGCAGGTTTATGGAGTCTGGTCTAAGGTTGGCGTTCCCTTGTGGCTGGCCCAGAGTTTTTCTGGGAAGCTGGAAACCCAAACTCTGAACTTGGTCTGTGTGATACTGTGCCCTGTGTTTGGAGCAGCTTTGTCAGCGTAAAAATAACGTGCTCTTGCAAACAGCAGCTGTGTTGTTGACAATGTCTTAGTTTAGGACTTTGTAGACTTTGGGACTGGTGGTATGTCCTGCCAGTTAGCTCAGAAATACCTGGCACACCAGTGCTGGTGGCACTCAGCAGTGCCATTGTACTGGACTTCTACTCTTGTCCTGCATTTGTGGCCAGTTCCTACAGCAGTTGGCTAACCACCTTAAGGAGTGTATGACCTGCCTGCTTAGACTGCTAATCCCAGGTATTTTAAGATAGCAAGTCTCTTAACCTGTAGGGATTGTGTGATTGTCTCTATGGACCACGTCTTTCCTGTCATGGGGCTTGGTGTTGCGGTGACAACTTGGGCACCCAGGAAGAAGGGTGTGACTTAATTTGTGGTCCTTGATGTTTAACATAGCAGCAATGAAGCTTTGGGACAGGTATGGTTTTGGCAGGGGTATGCAGAGTGTGGTCTTGGTTGGGTTTGGTAGCCTTTGAAAGCTGACTTGCTGCACATGGAGAGGACAGCAGAGCATCTCCTCACTCCTGTAAATGGGGGGGGAGGGGAAGGGCAAAATACAAAGTGTTGAGCTCACTTGCAGGTAAATAAATGATGTATGAAAGGGAGTTGACTAACAGAGCAGTTCAGTGCTTCTGTGCTTCATGTATGTGGAGCTAGATGTGTGAAAACTGTCCTCTGCCCTCAAAATCAGGCAGTTTGTGTGGGAATGGGAAGATGTTTCCAGAGAGTGTGAGCAGAGGAAGAGGACAGGCAGGGTGTGCACTGGGGATTTGCTAGCTTTTGGGGCGGAAGGAGTGGGATGGCACTGCAGATGGAACCAGGAGCAGTGCCTCGTGCCAAGGCTCTTTGGGGACTTGCGGGTTTAGAGGCATTTAGAATGGAAAAGTCCCTTCGGGTGGCAATGCAGCTGTCCACCCTGCCAGCCTGAGGCTTGGCTTTGCTTACCCAGTGGTAGCTTTTATTCTTAGACTGCAGTGTGGAAAACACTGTAGCTGCAAGTGTCCTGGTGGAGAGGGCTAAAAGCCTGCTTGGTGTGCCCTGAAAAGTGTTCTTGCTGCTATACTGTAGGATTTATGGGTGCAAACACCTCAGAATATTCCCCTTGCTTCTTTTCCCCCTGGAAAAAAACCCAGGACAAGCAAGAGCAAAGAAAGGTGGCAGTGAAACCTGTGGAAGAGACCTAAATCTGTCTTTGAGGATAGCTGGGAAGGTCTCCTAGGTTAGTACCTGCAGGAAAGAGCTAGGTGAGAACTTTATTGGGGAGGGCAGTTAGGGTGTTGAACAGCTTTCTGAACACTCCTGCCACGGGGAGATGGGGAATTGTGTGTGTGTGTCAGCTCTGATCCCGCATTGCATAAGGGGATGTGGTGGGTCCAGGACCCTGAGCCTGCTGCCTTCCCTGCCTGGAACAGCTGCTTCCCATGTTGGGTAAGAGGCCAGTGAGATGGAGGTGGTGGTCAGCTGTGTGCAAGACCAAGCATTGGGAGTGCTTGGATGCCTGATGATGGTGCAGTGACTTTCTGTGCCCTTGATGGAGTTTCTGCAAAGGTTCGTGAAAACCAAAGAGAGCAGGTCATGACATTTCCAGGCCGGTGGGGAGCCTGGCCTGCCTGCCTGCTGCCGTCTGAGGAGGTGTTTCATGACTACCATTAGTTACTTACTTGAAGAGGGAGGAAACAAATCTTTACTGAATTGGAAACCTTGTGAAAAGGTCACACTTCTGAAAAGCTGTGCATTTTAAGACTGCTCAGCTCTGCAAAGCTGCCTTTGAACTGGAAGAGTGGGAGTTTAACACCCTTGCGACAGCTCTAGGCATATTAAACCCACAAAGCTGAGCTGGAACCAGCCATGGAGTTAACTCTTGCTGGGTGTGTGGCCTCTGGAGGGGAAAAGAAGCCCATCTCTGGTAGATCTCCAGCCAGAAGCAGTGTGAACCCTTCTACCAGGCATCAGAATGACCACTTGAGAGGGCCATGGTGCAACTGAGAGAAACTCCTGTTGTTTGCTGCTCAAATGCTGTGGCCGTCAGTGCCATGTGAGGACTGACTCCTGGGGAACCCCGGTGTCCCGGTGCCAGTGGAAATACTCTGCTTTTTAAGTTAAAAGGCAGGGTCAATGCATTGCTTATTGGGTTTGACCAATCCATTGTGTTTGGTTAGTCCTTACACCTTGGAGACTCAGCTGGGCAGGCCAGAACAGCCTCCCCGTGTTAGTTGCTTACTTTTCTGTGATAAAAATACCTTTTCTGTGTTCCCTCTTCCTGGGCTCTGTGGGTGCTTGCTCCTTCGCCGTCTCTAAATTGCCAGCGTACCAGCAACGTCTCTGTTGGTGTCTTCTCTCCTTTGCCGTGGCAAGATGGAGGCTCGCTCACCTCAATGAACATTGATAATGAAATTGCCATTTATCATCTGCTCTGCTATTAGCATGGGTAAAATCCCCTCATTACAGCCTATTTGTTTGAGATTGTAGGTGCTAATGGCCCCATTCAGGAGAGCACCAGGCACTTGCAAAATCCCCGATGGGCAGGAATTGATTGCTATCGATCAGTCCTGGAGCACCAGCCGGATGTTTTGAAGAGGTTTTAATACTCCTTGCGGGGCAGCCTTGTTATCTTTTAGACCCTATTGAAGCTTTAGGGAGCCCAGACCCTGTCTACCTGCAAAGTCACGACCTGGTCAGATGTGTTTGGCAGGGGTGCCCTTGCCCTCTCAGCTGGAAGTTGGCCTCTGTGCCTGCACTGGGAATTACAACAGGTAGCTTAGCTCACGGCTCAGTTTCCTCACATCATACGGGGCTGTGGACTGGTCAGCAGATAGATCTTGTATCCTAGTCAAAGGAATGGGACCATCCTCAGCTACCAACGTTCATTCATTGCAATTTGTCTGCATCCCTAGTGCAAAGTGAACGGGAGCACTGCAGGTAGAACATTTGCTGCAGTGCATCTGGACCGTGGTGGCATCTGGAGAACTTTGTCTTTTGTGGTCATGCTCTAGCTGAAGCTGGTCATTTGCTCCTCATTGCTGTGGGTAGATGCTTGGAGAATGTGAGATGGGTTCTGCTCCTGGACGTTTCTGTGCAACTCCGAATCTATAAATGAGCTGAAATAAGGTGAAAATGAGCCTGCAAATGGTAGGGGGGGTTTAGGAAAGGTGTCTGTGGGCAGTGGGAGAACCTGCAGATCCTTAAGTGACCATGTGAAAAAAGTGTGTCTTGGTGACTGTGATCTGCTCAGGTAGAGTGACTAAGTGCTTCTTTTGCAAATGCAATGTCCTGTCTCTACCGTGTGGCTTCTACTTCCATGGCTACTCGAAAGATTTTGTGTGTAAAACATCTCCTGCTGCTGTGCCCTTGCCATTCCTTCTCAAGTGAGACATACCTCAAGGTCCTGAAGGAGTGGGACAGGATTGAGAGCGATAGGAGGTATCACAGATGGAATACACCAGTATCAGTGTAGCCTGATGGGTTGGTGTTGGTGAGAGCTCAGGACGTTGGGAAAAGGATATGGGAGGGTGTCTGAAGTAAAGACCTGCTTAAAACCAAGAGGAAAGTAAACCAGGAGTGTGCATAGGTGGAGTCCAAGCAAGATTGACCTCTACTAGTCTCTGCTTGACATTTGAGCTGCTGGGCACCATGTCCAAAGGGACCTCTTGACTTCTCTGTTGTGAGCTAATGTCATTTTAATTAATTGTGTCTACCTGGCTGTGTTCCTGCTGACGTAAGGGATTATTCTGAAGAGTCAGCTGGGCTGCATAGACACCAGGCTCACTGATTCTTGTATCCAGCACAGGTTTTCCTATGTCATATTTTCATTCCTCTCCTCATGGGTGATAGCCCTAGTCTTTTTCCTGCATCCTTGTGAATGAGATGGAAAGCAGATCCGGGGAAGGGCAGGGTGAAATGCTGGGCTCTGGGCGCCGCAGTGAGCACCCAGGCTGTGGCTGTAATGCGCTCCTGTCTTTATGAGGCTGGGACTGCTGCATGAGGCTCACCCCATAGCAGGTGAAAACTTCTAGCAAGTTAATAAATCAATTGAATGCCTTTCCAGGCCGTGTGGTATGAGCTGGGGAGGAATTCTTCACGGTGATGAGTCACCTGTTTATGGACCTTTGGCAGACAGGACCACTGCACCGCCTCCAATCTGCAGCCCTCCCCTGCTTGACACCACGGGCTGGAGAAACTGCTGATGCAGCCTGCAGTGTCTGAGCCGCGCCGCTGCCATCTGCCTCCCTGACGGAGCTGGAGCAGTTTCTTTTTTTAACCCGAGATTGCTGAGTCTTGGCTAATTAGCTGCCTTTGGAATCTGTAACGTAGGAAAAACGCCTGCTAAGTTTGGGATGGGGTGGGGGTACTGGGGCACTGTACAGTCACAGGTTTGTTGTAGGCTTTTTTGGTTGGTGTTTTGGTGGTGGGTTTGTTTTTTTTTAAGTCTAATTTGAGCCAAGCCATCTCTGCACTTGTCTGATTTGCTTGGCTTCTAAATTTGAACTCTGATGGCTTTGCTGTTTCCAAATGCAGTGAAAGCAGGCCTTTCTCTTGGTTGTGGCCCTGCCCTGTGCACAGTTTGGCCTTTTTTCATAGTGGGAGAAGCGGTAGGTCATGCCCTTTTGCTGTTTTGAGGGGTGGTGATGAGCTGAGGGAGACCCACAATGTGCTAGTTTGGAGCAGATTGGCATCATGATGATAGAAATGGATGGGAGGTGCGTGGGGATGTCCGTGATATGATATATCTTCATGATATGTCCCAGGTAAGATCTGGATGGAGACTGTCTCTGCTTTAGATTCTTTTGGTGAGGAAGGGGATAGGTACTTTGGGGGTGCTCTGACTGAAGGAGTGTGGAAGAGCAATTAGGGCAGGAGTTTATTGCTTGAGTCCAGAATAGGAGAAGATGAAACCCAACTGAGGTGGCTCAAAGTTTTTGATCTTAGAATGACCTGCGAGCGTTGGAGGACCAATTGTTAGCTCCCTTTTGTGATCCCTCAGTGGGAGGAATTAGTGAATTGACATGTGAGATGTTTCTAGGGATGTTTCTGGATAGATTAAGAAATCTAGTTGCTGTGGGGAAGGGCTGTTTGCCATGGTGTTGGCTCCAGGCTCAGGTGAACAGTATGCCCTTGTTGCTTTGGAAGAAGATTAGCATGTCAGGTGAGGAAGTCAAAGTGATGAAGCTGTTTTGATCTTTGGGGTTGAACCACCTGCTTGGACCCATCGTGATCCTTGCTGCTCTGTTCTACTTCTCTAGCCCTGTTTCTGCCAATGTGCAGGAGGGCACTTCAGATAGGGAAGGTGATTGAATTAGTGTGCTTTGGGTCTGGGCTTCCTGTATGCTCTGGACATGCTGCCAAAAATTTATCCAGTCTTACTTAACACAGATCTTCAGCTCATAAACTAGAGTGACAATTAGATGATGTCTGGGCAGCAAACCTAATAAAAGGCCAAGCAGAGCTGATGTTTCACCCTTGCTGAGTAGCAGATTAGCTGGCTGAGACACATCCCTTCTCTAAACAACTTTGGCATCCAGATGCTTCACAACAGCTAAAATAAATACACCTTTCTTCATTTTGTCCATCAGGAGAGGTCCTTGCTGTGCTGGGGCAGGAGTCTGAAGCTTGCTTCCTGGAGAGCTGGCTGTGAGCTATATGTTAGTGGCTGATGCAGATCCCTACTCCTTTTCTTGTGTGTACAGTGCACCGGGAGAAGGAAGATGCTCTGACCCCCTTGAAGGCTTGAGAAGAAGAACATTCAGTCTTGAGAGAAAGCTGCCTTTCCTGACCACGTTTGCTAAGGCTTCTCTTTCCTGTTTAAAAAAAATCTCCTGGATTTCTTAGGGTAGCTTGTTCTGTTTGGGAATGGGCTCTCTGTTTGTGCTTCTTTCTCTTTTGGTCTTGGTCTTTGGGTTCCCTGCTGAGCCGACGTCTTAGAACCATGACCCCGTATTATATTGCAGGAGGATCTGATTGGGTGTCCCCGCTTGCCTGACATCTCAGGAGATACAGGGAAGAAGAGAACCTGGCCATTTACTTTCCTTAGCACTTGCCTGTTTGCTCTTGTGAATCTCCTGCAAGCAGCCTGATGAAGATGGATTGATGGTTAATTGTGCTGTAAAAACCACATTCTTGATCGCTTGGGAATTGTGCTGCAGAATCGTCTCCAAAATAGTAAATGGCTTTCAAGCTTGCCTGTTTGTTCCTGCAAATCTCCTGCAAGCAGCATGATGAATAGATTGGTGGGGCTGGTGGAGCTCTGTATCCTGCCACTCTGGGAAGATGCCCTGCTGAAAGTCAGGGGGGTTAGCAGGGCTTAGGGCTCTGTAGAAACTGGGCTCTTTTCTGATTTAATGCCTTTTCGATGTTTGGATGTGTGTATTATTAGTTGCACCCACCAAAGGTTGAGAGATGGACTTTTTCCCCTCGGGGTTTGGGATGCTGGTGCTGTTGCAACTGATTTATTCGCACAGGTGTAGCATTGCCTCCATGGCTGTGTCTGAGCTGCTTTTTACCCTGTTAGGAGAGTAAATAGGATGGGAGAGACGACCCATTCCCTGCTACCCTTAGTTGATGACTTTCACTCTGGAGTTACATTCTGTGCCATTGGACAAGGAAGAGGAGTCTGTGCCATAGCGAAGTGAAAAACTCACCTCCTGCTGGTTTTTTGAGGACTTGCCTATAATTGTGCCTCCCTGCTGTGGCACATGAATTTAAACAAAACCTGCACCTGGAAGGGGTATTCCAAGGTAAGAAGTTGCAAATGCCTCCATCATCAACCTTCTGTAGTGCCTTTTAACTTGGCCTGTCAGCTGTTGAGTGGCAGGTGGTATCAGAGGAATGCAAACGTTTTGCTGATGCTCTCGTGGCAGGGATTTAGTATCCTTCCTTCCTCCCCTTATATTTTTGTAGTTTATCTTCTTTTCCCAATTTCTATTTCTTTACCCTCTGCCTGCCTTTTCCATCTTTGTGTCTCTTCAATCCCAGTGGCTGTGATCTGAGGGCCTAGAGATGATTACCTTTAAAGGATCTGCAAAATAGGCAGACTAAGAAAACCTAGGCTGTTTTCAGGAAGCTGTTGTTCATGCTGTGGGGTTGTGCATTCTCCACTGGGAAAATGTGTAGAGGTCTGCAAACATAAAAGGGTTGAAGATGATGTGCTTTCATCTCTTTAGCTTCCCATGGTGTCCCATCAAGCTGGGTAGTGCAGAGAAGAGTTCTGTTGCAAAATTGGAAGGACACAGTCAGGATAGCCTGAAGGAGCATAGAGGATTAAAGTCTTTTTCTTCAGTCATTGTACTTTAACTGAATAGTGAGTCCCTGGGCCATTGTATTCTTCAAGTTGGAGAAGCTCAGAGGATACACCTCCAGTTTTAGGGACTGTCTGGATGTAAGATCTCAGGGCTACAGGGGAACATCATCCCTGTTCTAAGTGTTGGACTATGCATTGGATTTCACCCGGGGATAGAATGGAATAGAATCAATAAGGTTGGAAAAGACCTCAAAGGTCATCACGTCCAACCTGTCACCCAAGACCTCATGACTACTAGACTATGGCACGTCCAATCCCCTCTAGATGTGATCAGTGCCTGGGGGATGTAGTGTCCCCAGATCTGTAGCAAAGACTAAGGGCTGAGTGTTGGAAGGAGCTCAGGTCTCTAGGGTAGTTTGTGGACAGCCTCTGCGGGTCGGATTTGGGCTCATGGTGGCCATTTAGGCTAGGATGGTGACCAAGCCTGTAGTGGGAATGAAGTGGAAGGTAGGTACCAGCTCCTTCCTAAGCATGCAGGTATGAAATTGTTCCAGTTGTCTTCAGAATGCCAGGAGTTTGGCTTTCTGCTTGTAATGGTTAATTCCGATGTGAAAATCATGTTCTGGGTTGCCTGGGAGTTGTGCTGCAGAATTGTCTCCAAAATAATAAATGGCTTTCAAACTCAGAAAGAACAAGTGTTACAGATTACACTTTTCCACAACTTTCTTCTTTTTTTTTGGTCTAAACCAAATTCATATTGCAGAACTTAAAAAAATATACAGCCTAATCTCCCTGAAACCTAAACCCATTGATCTTTCCTGTGGGGCTTCACGAATGTGTTTCATTTTTGCAGCGTAGCTGTCATCTTGAAGGTCTGGGATTGAAGTCAAACATTTTTCCACCTAAAGCCACATTTTCATCTGCTGAAGCTGCAGTGAGGCATTGCATTGGTGCAAGATTCATGGCAACTTTTGTATGAGGAATGAGGAATCCCCAGTGCTTGTTTTGCCACCAAGTACCTGTCTCAACAGCAGTGCCCTTGGTAACATTTAGGTTCTCTCATTATAATATTCTGGGAAGTGGGGACAAAGATATATATATATCTCTTCAGGATATATATACATTTTCAGGAGGAGACTTGATGGGGTGCTTGGTGCCATGGGTTAGTTGTTTAGGTGGGTTGGATTGGTTGAAGGGTTGGACGCGATGGTCTTGAAGGTCTCTTCCAAGCTGGTTTATTCTATATTCTATTCTATATCTATATATATTTTCTTTTCTAATAAAAAAAGGGGGTGGTTGCAGAGATTATTTCCTCCCCCTAAATCCCATTAGAAAAAAAACAAAACATTTTTGGAGCTATTTTGGGCTACAAGAAAGTGTGTCCTTCTCCTGCAAAGTTGTAGATGGTGTGTGGTACTCGACTAACGTAATCTTTCCCAGTCATTTGGTCCCTTTGAGGCCAAGTCCTCCAACCAAGTAGATGCTGAAGTGGAAAAACCCCTGGAAGGAGAATCTTTGCCCATATGTGATACTTAACATGTAGAGGTATCTTGGCAAATGGGGAAGGATCCCACTTGAGGGTGGAGGAGTGGGTCCATGCCATCACGTGTGCACAAGTCTGCTCATATGTCGTAACTTGGCCTGCTTGATTCTTTTTCTTTCCAGGAAACTAAATCAAAGCACACACCCTAACTGCTAGCAAGGCAAATGTTTTTGCTGAGGTCTTGTTCCCAGGGATGCCTTTTGGGAAAGTGTTGATCTCTGTCCACTCCATGGCTCCTGACACAACTAAAGCCATGCAAAGGCTTGATTCAGGGTGGGAGCATCAGAAGCTGGGCCGTGGGTATCAGTGCCAGCAGAGCTGTGCAGCATGAAAGTGTACAGCACCATGTCCTCATAGCATAAAGGAGTCTTCTCCCAAATGAATTTGTTTGCTTTGTAATCTTCTTTTTACCTTGTACATCTCCTTCTTTTGCAGGAAGGAAGTGACACCAGTCTGCTGCTTTAGAGGCTTTACTGGGAGATGTGGCTGAGGCCGGTCTTTGATGTGGGATCTCTCTGAATCTTTCATTTTGAGCATTTCATGTGTACAATAGACTTGGTCTTAAGTTTGTGTGTTTGACACTTAGCATGTGTCTAGCGTACAGTGCGATTGTGCAAGGTGTCCTAGATAATAACTGGTGGGGGAAAATAGCACTAAACTCATCCTTCCAGTCTCTTGGGAAGAAGGTAGGACATTTCATCCCAGTAACAGGAATGCTTGTGTTTGGTAGCTGCAAGGGCTTTCTTATTGTTGGAGACACTGCTTTTAACCTCAGAGCAGACACTTGAGAAACTACACATTTCCTGAAGAAGAATTTTGCTGTACTGTACCCTCTGCTCGATCTTCGAAGTAGAGACCCAAATTGTATGGACGTTTGAAGGTTGATAGCACAGGACTAGAGAAGAGCTAGGCAGGGCAGGTAGGACGCTGGTTAAATTGATTGTAGTGATCCATAAACATCACCTTGCCTTCCATATATTTACATAAGTAGAAATCAGAGTAAATATTTGTATTAAGATAGACCTTACCATTATGCCAGCTGATGCAGGGACTCTGGGAAGAGATGTCATCTGCCAGTGTTCTCTTGGCAACGTTAAGTGGGGGCAAATGTTCCTATTTACCCTCTAGGTCTTGGGGTAGATTTATTTGTTTGTTTTTAAACTGCTGTTGAAGCAGTTGAATTTGGGGGAGGGGGTTGTTATTTTTTCCTTTCAGCATTGAGATCAGAGTTATTCACCCTCCAGATTAAACCCCAGCTTTCAAAACCAGAGTGAATTTATGGAGTGCGGTGCATTTTAATTAGAACATTTAATTAGGAGAGAATTCATGAGAGTGGGGTCTTGTTTTAAAATGATCAAAGATGTTAAATGAAAACAAAAGGGAAAGAAATTATGGAGAAGCATAAAAGCTCATTTATTTTGGGTATCTTCTCTACCTGTCAAAGGAGATTGCTTTCTGTCCTATGCTTTGTGTTCCAAAAATAGCTAAGGTGCTGCCTGATTTCTGCAGGTCGATGTTGATTCTCTCTTTGTAATTAACTATGAAAACAAATTGTGCAGTTGGGAGAGAAGTGAGTGTCAGCAAGCTGCTGAAGATAGCTCAGGTGTGTAAAATGGCTACTTCATCTCACCACTGACTCCCTGGAAATAAAGCTGTGAATTTCTGCTCCTCTTTAACATCTGCGTCATCTCCTCAGCCTCTTGCTGACTATCATTTTGCATGTGTGGCAGATTAGTCTCCTGAGACTTCTGCCCATCTCCTCCCTGAGCTTTGTTAACATCTCTTTGCTTATGGTACCAAAGCATGAGCAGCCAATGGGGATATGATGTTTTTCTGAAGGGCAGTGAAGGAAGCAAGGAGACAAACTACTTCTGTCTCGCTGTCTGAGCAGCAAATCATGCTGCATACCGATGCCAGGGCGAAAGACTAACCTGCAGGTCTATCAAAGGGTCTGCCTTCCTGATTTCCTCCCCACAGGTACTTGCCTTCCAAGATACTTCCATGGGAGCTTAAAACCTAGCATCCTTCTGTGGTCCTAAAATACAAATCTGTATTTTTAGTATAGAGCAAGATCTGATGTCCTCAGGAAATGAAGTCACTGACTTCACTGCATCACCCGTTTCTGCCATGGAAACAGTTGGTGAATTAATGCAAGTTTTGCACAGGTTTAACAGCCATCCTCCTCTTCAGAGTGTGGGGTGGGAGGAACATTTTCTATTAAACTCAGAATTGTTGTCTTCAGTTATTAATTTCTTGCATCCTAATGCATTTATCTCTGGTTGCAGTGAGGAGTGGAGAGCTTTGAAATCTAGCTAGCTCAAAGGATGCTTTCTGCACTGAGGAACAAAGAGGAAGCATTGCTTTAGTAGGGACATTACATAGATTTGAACACTGCTTTACATACAGTGTGTGAGCAGCACAGTGCAGCGTTGCTGCTGGTTTTGAGTGTGCAGATCCTTGTGTCCTCCAGGATGTGCTGTGTATGATATAGGTTCTGCGGAAATGGAGTGTGCAGTTCTTTGTGCTTCATCCAGGCAAGGTCAGGACTACTGCTGGTAGTCACCAAGCTTTCCTGGCTGCTTGGAACTGAGACAAAATGAAAAGTCACTAGGATGATGGCTGTGGAAGCTGTAACCCTTCCACACCAATGTGCATTCCTCATCTGTCTTTCCCAGGTGTTATAGCAGGAAGGAGAACATTTTGTCCTAAGACAGGTTTTACCAGGAGCAGGACTGGATTTAGGGTGTTTGTGACTCCTAAGTGCTTTTGGCTCTTGGTTTGTCTGTCTGCCAGCTTTGCAGTAGAGATGACCCTGGGCATATGGGAACACGCTGCAGGGTGCAGTGCATCCTGGTGCAAAGCACTTGCCTGCCCCACTATCTGTGGGTGTGAGCTACAGGGAAGGGGTGCTGGTTTGGCCGTGTGGCCGGGAGCACTATCCCCTTTGGGACCTTTTTGGGCTGTGATGTGCAGTTGGCCAGGCTCTCTGAAGCTGTTTCCATCTCCGGTTCCTTGGGCTCGCTCTTGGCCAAGAAAACATCATGTTGCTGAAACTGTAAGCCAGGATCACACTATTTATGTTGGAGGAATAGCGCAGTTTACATAGACAGGCTCTTTGCAAAATCAGCTTACGCTAACTTTTGGTGGTTGCAGTGCACAGCTGTAGCAAGTTAGATGTTGAAAGAGTCCAGCTTGAGAGCAGCGTGCTCCACCATCATGACAGCAGGCTCTCAGTGACTGGCAGGCATCTCATCTCTGAACAGGTTTTGAAGGGGTTTGAAGAGGGAGTGGTTTGGGATTTGAGGCTGAGCACCATCTTCCCCATGAGGAGCCAGGGTCCTGAGGGCCTGCTCGGTTGTTTACCCTTGTCCTGGCAGCGAAGAACAGGCAGGGGCCTCACTGCCTCCATCCAGCTCATGTTGAGCAATACTGTGGCGCTGCTTCATGTTTCTGGCCTTGCTGGAGACTGACTGAATCTTCCTGGCATGGGTTTCTGAACTCAGCTTTTCCCCTCGTCTCCCTTGTGTGCGAGCCTTGAGGTGGTACCACTGTCACTCCAGCTGTATTCTCAACTGCAAACCTTCTGAAATGAGAGATGAGTTTTGGCTTGAAATTCCTTGAGAGCAAGTAGGAACCAGGAGGCCAATTTGGGTGTGTTGGGAGAACCGGAGAAGATTTGTCTCCCTTTTGGTCTTGGCTCTGGCCTTGAACAGGCTTCGATGCACAAGTCTGGTCAGCCAGCAGACTCTGGAGAGTGTTTGGGGCATCCCCATCTTGGTGTGTTATCTAGCAATGTGTGAGAAGCTGATGGATTTTTTGGACCATGGGACAGCTGGAAAAAGTCAACTGTTGGGCAGATGTGTCCTCTTTGAAGTGGCTTGAGGGGTCTGTTGGTCCTCAAAGAGAGAAACTCTCTGAACACATCTGCCTTGTCTCCCTGAACATGAAAAGCCCCAAAACGTCAGCAAGTTCTTACAGCATGAGCTCAGGCTCCAACACCTAGACCCCAAATGGACACTTGCACTGCCCGAAGAGCTGCTCCCATGCTTCCCATGGCCCGAGGCCTGGAAGAGGCTCTTGCTCTCTTTTCCCTTTCAGCTCAGAGCTACACTGGACAGGACTGAGACTCCATGTCCTTCTGGTTTTCTGCTGGCATCTTTGGCTGGCCTTGGTGGATATGTTCAGTAGGGGAATAGTTTCTTGTACTTGATGACATGTTTCCTCCATTAAAGCAGTTTCTCTGATGGGCAACATTACCTGTGTTTGTAGGGAGCAGGCTGCCCAGGGTCTGGAAAGAAGCATTTTTAAGGCAGTGAGGGAAGGAAGATGTTGGAAATATGATTAATGGCAGTGGGTGTGCAACTTAAAACTTCTTTTTGTTGTTATTTGATCTTTCTCCTGCAAACTCAGCAACTGACTCCTGCAGAAGATAAACACATGGGAGGAGGATGAAGAGGGGCTCTTTGGTCTTCAAAAGCAATTAAATGTTGAATGTCTGACTTGAGACATCTTGAAGAGGCCCAGGCTTCAGCAGCAGGGTGTTCATCCTTTTCTATAAAGCAGGCCCCATTTAAGGGCTCTCAGATGGACAACATCAGTTGCAAGTCACTTGGGCAAAGCGTGATCTCTACCGGTGGGCGGTGCACAGAGCTGTGCTGGTTAAAGGCAGCTCATGTCTGAGCTACATTCTGTCATATAATCTGTATTTAGGTTGTGTTTTGCATTTACTGCTCTTGCTTAAAAATAGCTTCTAGTACAGTTGATGCTGATGGAAATTGATGGGTGTGATTGGAGATTTGGGTCCAGGTGACCGTGCAGAGATGTTCTTGGTGCCACAAGGTCTCTGAGCAAATGGAAGTGCTGATTTGAGTCAATGGGTCATGCTTTTTCTGGCATGCCAGTAAGCGGGTGAGTCTAGCCCCCAGTGTTTCTGTAGCACTGAACTGACAGGGCAGGGACTGCTGCTGGTAAACAGGCGCTTGAGGTGTTCCTGGAGATGGCCCTGGATGAAATTTGGCATTCCTTTGAAACGTGAGGTGGCCGCCACATGCTGAGAGAGCTGGCAGGAGGTGGGGGCAGAGTACAGGCCAAAAGATCTCCCTACTCAACTGCACTCAGTTTCTGAGAGTGGGGTCTGTCCATGCAGGCTTGCATGGGCTGTTTGCCCTTTCTGAAAGAAGGTTCTGTCATGTCCCCCATTGTTTAGCTGGATTTGAAAAGGCATATAAAAAGAATTATTAAAGCAGTAGCCAAATCCATCATCTATCTGCATCTGTGTGAAGGACAGGCTGAAAGTCATCTCAAGAGACATGGAAATAGCCCTCGCTTGACTGCTTCCATGTGTGATGAAGGTGAGCAGGGGCCAGGTTGTCATATCCCCCGAGACCCTCTCTCCTCCAGCATCTGTGCAACAAAAAAAAAGTCTTGAATTCCATCAAAAGCTGAGGAATTGGGCAGAGTTTAGAAAGAGGCTCCGTGCAGACTCTTGTTCTTGGTCCAAGGAGCATGGTATCTGCTTCTGAAAACAGCCAGGGGCAAATTGTCTAGGATCCAAGCTGGCAGCAGAACAGTGGGGCCTCTCACCAGTGCCAGTGAACTTTTGATACACTTACTGGCTGAACCCACATTTGGAAGGTAAATCCTGGGGGGAAATTGCATCTGCTGCCAAGCAAATGCTGTTTGAGAGGGATTCCTCATGCCTGATGTCTACTGTCTAAAAGTTGTGTGTCTCTTTCAGTATAGTCCTTCAAGACCTCCAACAGTCACTGGAGAGGCCGGTGCTGCCTGGAAGTGATGCTAACCCAGTCCTTTGGGGTATGTAGATGACTTTCTTACAGCTGATGGTAGATGAGCCTTGTCCACAGGCTTAGACCCTCAGTGGGTAGACGAATCCTACCATCAGCCATGAAAACTGGAAACCAAGAGCTCCATTTAGCTAAATTGGCAAAACATTCCCATAGACATGAGGCCTTCCCACTGAACTGGCACCCAGGGACCAGAGGAAATAGCCTTGCTTACGTAAGGACTATGCAGGCCAGTTGAATCTGTGGCCCCTGTTTGGTACTGATCATATGCTGTGACACACACTAGCATGAACAAACCTTCAGAGCACGCAATCTACCAGAGGTAGGGAGATGTGTAGGGAAATCTGGAGGAAGTAATGGGTGACTTGTTCTTTGTGAACATTTTTTTGTCTCCTCACATCTGTTACTCTGCTTTGTCTTGCCTTTTCTCCCCCCCCCCAGATTTGCACTTTCATTAAACCCAGGAAAAATTGCAATATGCATATGACATTTTACCAAAGTGCTCTCTCTGCTCTTAAAATCCAACAGTTTTGCTGCACAGCTTTCATCTGTAATCAATTAGAAGGTTTTTCTGATCAACAGAAGCTGGAGGTTCTGCTCCCTGGAGCTTAGCACTCTGCACGAGGAGGTGGGATTGCTTGGCACTTAGTCTCCTTTCACCTGAAGAAGGAAATTGGAGCAGCAATGAAAGAAACTCAGTGAGGCAGAATGAGATCAAAAAGCTCCATACTTATCTGTTAGCCCTATTCCAGGCCTATTTCAGTGGTGTTAAACCAGATGGTCCAGATGCAGCTTCCAGCTCAGGAAATCCTGAAGTTGATTCTTGCCAGAAGCAGGGGAGAAGCTCTTGCCGTGTCTAGGGGAGAAAAACTTTTCTGGGAACAAACCTTTGCTTTCACACTGTCCAGAGGCTGCTCTGGCTCCTTTGTAGTGTGAAAACTTCCACAAGGCCATCCTTTCCAGTTGCTTCATGGGCTTTGGAAAGGGCAGGGACTGGAAGGGAAGGAAGGAAGAGAAAACTTAAGCTAAATACTGGGAGAAAAATAAATGGGTCCAAGTAGGGATAAATGATCTGAGTGCTTGACTTCTTAAAAAGTAATGTCAGAAACTAGGTTGGGCCAAAACCGGGAGATAATCAGGCGAGGAGGGATCGGTTCTGGATGTTCTTGGCCACCAAAACAAGTATTTTCCCTGCATTCTCCTAGGAGAGCTGGCTTCACAGGAAACCTGTCCAAGGCTGACTTCAGCTTTGCAGCAATTGAGAGCAGCAGCAGAAACATCATCCTGCCTGGTGGCCCAAGTATCGGGATGTTTGCCTCCATGGAGAGGGCAAGGGCATAAAAATTACAAATAAAAGGCAGAAGGGCTTTTGAGAGGGTAATAGTGTAAGGTGGAGTATTAAGCCTATCTCCAACCATAATTAAACCTGCAGTTGGAGGGTCTGTCACATTGCTTCAGACCCTCGGAAAAAAAAAACCCCACCAAACCACAACTCAGTTGCTAGCTTCATTAGTAATTAAATGTCCAATTACTGTATGTAATGTTTCTGCTTTGCTGAACTCCACAACTGCATTCATAAACAGCCCTAAGGAAGGCCTCTAATCTGTGCCATTGTTCTTCAAGTGGTTTGCACATGCAGAAAAAGAAAAGAAAAATCAGGCAGACATTTATAATATGGAAAGGAAAGGGGGAAGGGGTGGGAAGAGGAGGAAATCAAATCAGCATCTTCCACCTCCCTCCCCCCCCCGAGGTAGGATCTCTGCCAAGCCCACAGAGAAGCCCTCAGGCCCCTTGAGCATGCAAATGTAATTTTCTATCCAGACAACACACTTTCCTCCCCCCCCCCCCCCTTTTTTTCCTTATAAAATGAAGTCCACCCCCACCCCCCTAGCAAACCCCTTCAAATCCCTGAATGCACAACAGAAGCAAGAAGAAAATTACAATAAAAGGAGGAGAGAAGGGAGGGGGGGAAAAAAATAAATAAAAGCAGCAGTAGCCCACAAACAGGAGGAGAGATGGAGGGAGAATTGAGATGCATATGCAGTGTCCAGAGTTTAAATAGACATAAAAGATAATGGAGAAGGGGAGGAGGGAGGGGAGATTGTAATCAAACAAAATGATTTTGGTCCTCTTCAATCATTCCTGGTTTGCAGGCTGTCATTTTATACAAATTAGAGCTGGGGTAATTTTATGAATATTCACTGGGATTGAAATCCTGTTCATTAAGGGGAAGGCACCCTTCTCAGGGCCCACTGCGTGCTCGCCTTTTGTTCGCCTACAACAACAGGAAAGCCACTTGCATGGGGGGGTGAGTGCTGGGTCTGTGCTCTCCTACCCTTGACCTTTGTGGAGCTGGAGTCCCTCGTGGATGCTGGAGGAGGGCTGGGCACTCCAAGAGATCCCAGGGTTCCATCCCAGGGCAGAGTGTCACTCACCTTTGGGGTAAGAAGTGGAGGACAGGGTGGAAATGCCCTTCTCAGGGGTAAGAGCCATAGCCTGGGAATTGGCTCTTTGCCTCATCTGGGTGGGGAGGGCCTGCAAATGCTCTATCCTGTAATTTTCAGGCAAGCCTATATCGAACCAGTAATAGCTCAGAACCATTCAGGATGAAATAATTGCCACATTTTTACCTTTTTTTTTCCTTTCTTTTTTTTTTCTCCCCCCCCCCCCCCACCTTCCCTTTTTGACCATGGCTGCTGAATTTGAATCCTTCCTGCTTGAGAGTCCAACCCAGGTCTGTGTTGCACATGTCTGGCACCATGCTGGGGATGGTTCCTCTCATACATAACCAATCAAAAATGTATTCAGGGCCGTTGTGAGGGAACCAGGGATGATTATAAGTCGAGAGATCCAAGCCTTTTGCTGACTGCTCACCCTCGCACATGATGAAATTTCTCTTGGAAGGGCAGACAAAGCCTTTTGAGCCTGTGTGTGGTGATGGCCTCGCTTGGATGTCTGGCTTTAACTGCTTCACAATGTCAGCCTCTCATTTCCGAAAAGAGACAAACGTGTCCTATTGTAGCGTGTCAAGTACCCAAGCGCCGCCATTCAGCAGCCCGGCGATGGCTGTAACCCATCCTGGGGTTGTCACGGTAATGCGAGGAGATCGCTCTGCCACTTGGTAGCCGCCGGCAGGAGGAGGACGAAGCCGACCCGGAGAAGAAACGTTCGTTTAAATATTTGATTGTCTCTTCGCCCAGCGGTGGGGTGGCGTGTCCCTTCTCCAGGACAGCTGGACTGCAAGTGAAATCGGGGTGACTGGGTGTCACGTTGGGTTATTGTTGATGAGGCCATCTGTAATAAATTGTGGTGTACCGTCCTGGCGTTGCCCGGGGAAGGAGATGCGGCGGCTGGGGTGCTTGGGACCATTTTCTGCTGCTGGTGGGAGCAGGTTCTCCATCAGCCTGGGTGCTGGGGGTGCAGTGTATCTGCGTGCCATACACAGGTAAGAGTAAGAACAAACCTGGTGAGGACCCAAAAGCATTTCTTCCCCTCCCCTTTCTAGAACTTACCTGTTTGGTTTTATTTGTTTGTCTTTAGATCTAAAAAGGATTAATTAAGATCCAAGAAAGCAGGCCCTGCCACTCTGTGCTTTTGTGGTTACACAGGTAGTAACAGAGTCTAGCTTGAACCTTACAGGCAAACCAGCTAACTTCACCTAACCAAAGTGAATGTTTGGGGTGGGTTTTTTTTGCTGAATGTGGGAACATCACTGGGGCAGCATGCAGAAAAGTGGATGCACATGTAGTGGCAAAAGTTTCCTTCTGGAATCAGAGTGGCTGTAGCATCTGCCTACACTGTGGTGGGTCCTGTCTTCTCCAGACAATAAACCAAGCACAGAGGGCTTACAGATCTTCCTTTCTTTAGTCAGTGTTTTCCCAGGGCTCAACCGAGGCTGCAGTCCAGTAGCCTTGACTCTACAAGATCAACCCTGGTAGAGCACAGTGTTGGGTTCTGCTCCCAGTGGTTGTGTCTTGGACTGGGACATCATCTTGGGTCTCTTCACCTGCTGCTGAACCAAGTAAAACTTGTCTTTCCCCTTTTCTCTGTCCTGCCCAAACCTGCCCATTGAAGTTGCTGCCCTGGCAGTGCAGTGGCTATCCCCCAGCCTGGTCCTCCTAAGAGAGGGGCTTGCCAGGTCATCTCCATCATGAGGGGAGGCCATGTTATGTGCTCTTCATTGGAACCACAACACTACCTCTGGCTGCCCTGACTCAACACACCCTTGTATACAAATAATCCCTCAAGGCTCTGATGTGGGAGGCACTGTGTGCTTTCTGGGGTTGTCAGGCCCTGTGGTTCCTGGCTTTGCACCCTTGCTGGGGGGCTCTGGGTTTTCAGAGGCATCCTTGGCTTCCTGCAGGCCTGATGCAGAGCAGTAGAGCTGCCTGTTTGGTTGGCAGGTTGTGATGGGTTTTTTTGTTTGTTTGTTTGTTACATCCTGGGTTTTCCTGTTCTGGCAATGCTTTGACTTTGAAACGCAGCCCAATCCCCAACAGAGAGCTGCTGTCTTGAACTGTGAGGCACTAGGGTTGTGCTCAGGGAGCTGGTTAGAATCAGAGGTTCCCTGTGCCATCAAGGCCAAAGAAGAGAGGGTAGGCTGGTGGCTTTATGACATGGGATGAAATAGTTCCCTGTCTGCTGTTGATGTTGTTGCTTGGGTTGGTGCATGTGTGCTGGCCAGACTCTAAAGCCCAGATGAACTGGAGCCAATGCTCTTTCCTGTGTGATGGGGTCTTCAGAAATCCATGGGTAGATATGAAGCTGAGGTTCTTGTAAGTGTGAAGGATGTAAAGGTCAACATTGTAGGCAGCTAGGCAACAGTAGCATCTCTGCTCTTAGATCTCGTTCTCTTTGGTGTGTGTGTTGCCTGGCTCCTCTTGTGCTTTCCCACCACCTTGCCATCCAGACTGGGCTGATTTTATTTGGACCCAGGCACCTTAAAACTTCTGATGTGTATTTTTGCTTCTGTAGGCTATGATTAAACCTTTTCTGACTGCTGGGATGTGTTGGCGAGGAAATGTCAACCTGGAGCTGTAGCATCTAGGTTGCTGTAGGGCTGCCTAAACAGGAGACATCAAGAGCTTCTTGAGTTGGGTTAGAGAAGAAGGGGCTGTTCATTAGGTCTGTGTTGGGAAGGCTTTTCCAGACTCCTTGTAGGGAAACAGAGATGTTCAGGTTTGCTGTTGTTGTTTCTTTTTCTTTCCTTTCCCCCCCCCCCCCCCCCCCACTCTGAGCTCATCACTGGTTTGTCATTGTCCTAGTTTTTGCACAAAGCTAAGAAGACAATTTCTCAAATGCTTCACTAGTTTATGATAGCAGGACTTGGGAATCTTTCCAACAGAAAAGGTAATCCCTTGTCTTATTAAGTTTATGACTTCAAAAAGCTGCTGCTGGCCGTTTTCTGTGAGGGCCATTTTCCGTGAGGACCATTTTCCGAGGCAGCTTCTTGGTCTTTGAATGTTTTCGTTCCTCAGCGCTTCTTTTGAGCGGAAAGTTTAGCGATGCGTCATCTTGCTCGAGCAGGGCGATAAACTGTGAGGCAAATGTAAAGAGCCTTAGAAAAAAGGCTGTACAGAATGCAGATGTAGGGGATTAGAAAACTGCGCTACATCCAGTGATAAGTAAGGTCAAACTCAGCAATTTCTGAGCAGTTGCACCAGGGAGGAGTGAGGAATGATTGCTTTCTGGCTCCCAGCAGCAAGAGCAGAGGCGGAGAAATATCTAGCACTGGTTTGTCCCTCGGGTGCTGCACGTTGCAGTGGTGGTCAGGAGCGTTCTGTAAGGGCTGGGACACCAGGGAGGTCAATTATGCAGCAGCATGCTGTTGGGGGCTGTAATCTTATCATCTGCTAGCCAAACAGGGCAGAGCAGTAAAAACATCCCACTGGTTTTCATGTTTATCAGGTGTTGTACTCTCCAAAATGGTTGGCATTTCCACGGATGAAATGGGACTACTGGCAGCTATCTGTTGCTGTTGTTTAGGAGATAAAAGAGGGTAAGGAGGGACTTCCAAGCCATAACAGTGCTTTCAGGTAAGGTAAACTAAACACACAGCTATTAGGCAGCATACCCAAGCTGTCTTGGAGGTTGGAGAGTCCCAAACCACAACTGAGAAGTATGACTTTGATGGCTGAGAGAAAATCAGCTCCTGCCTGGATGCATGACCTCCTGGAGCAGGGGAGGAAAATAGGGAAGCCCTGGGCTGTGGCTCTCATCTGTTAGTGCTCTGTTTCTCTCATGTGTCTCTTGGCCTAATGAAGGCTTGAAGTTTTGTGGCTTCCTCAGGGCTCAACTTGCTCTCTGTGGCTTGGGGGCACCACACACCTTGAATTTGTTCCTGGAGCACCTGTCTTGCTTTTGCAATGCTGATCATTATCTGTCTGAGCAGTGTTTTGGTTTTTTATAATCCTCCAGAAAGTAAGCAAGAAAAACTCCTGTTGAATGTTCAGCCTCCTTCTCTAGCTTAAGGATTCCTGCACAGCCTTCCCTCTGTGAGATGACTTTTGTGCATTCTCCTTTGGCTTGCTCATCTTACTGGAGAAGCAAAGCTTCCATCAGTCCCTTGTGTGCTGGGCTAAGATCTGTTGGCGTATCCTGAGGCTAGAGTTCCTTTCTGTTTCTGAGTAGCTCCCAGGGCACAGATTACAAGTGCTATGATAAAATCATTGAGTTGGATATCTTTATTTTTTCCCCTCCTGTGATCAAGTCTTTCATCACTTGCCTCTTGCTAACCAAGGAGCTCTTGAGAGTTGGGTGGATTTCAGAATTTCCATCTGCCCCCCAAACCATGCAAATTTAGTCCAACACAGTGTTTGCCATTGGCCTGCTCTCGTAAGACTTAAAGCTCTCCAGCACTCTTTTTCTTTGGGAGTAGCTGTGCAGGCTCATCATCTTGCTGGAATTTGTTGTTGGACTAGAGCAGCTCCCAGATATGCTTTTAGTTTCTGTTGAGCCTGATTATATAGTTCAACCTCAGGCAAGACCAAAGTTGCAGCGCTCTGGTCCACTTGACCCTTTTCCCCTCCTAGCACCTCTTGCCACTCATTGCTGCCTTAACATGTAGTGAGGATATGCCTTGGGTGTACAAAAGAGACAGTGTGAACAAGCCCCAGGGGCCACACACCTCTCTGAAATAGATTCATTATAGGTGTAAAGCTCATGAAAGGGAATGTTATGCTCTCTTAGGAAGCTCTTTTCTATTGAGGAAAGTGTCTTCCAGGAGGTCTGGGGGAGTGGAGTCTAGTCTCTTGAGCGATACACAGAGTATCATCTTGTTTGGGATGCCTAGGGTGCAAAGACCTCTTCATATCCCCCCCTATTCCTGGCAGGTATGCTTCACCAAGATACGAAGCCATGGATGTAGGTCTCCTTTCCATTTCCAGCTTCTCATGGGAAGGCATGAAGAACCCTGTAAGACTGTTCTGCTGGGTATCTTTTGCCATTTCTTCTCCTTAGCTTCCTTTCTGAAGACTATCCAAAGACATGAATATTTGGTGATGGATTGTGAAGGACTTGAGATGGAAAACCCTAAAATGTATATCAACCGCTCCATAAACGTCAGAGATGCTGTGCAGAAGCAGGGCTACTTGAGTTTAGCCAGTTCTGTATATCAAGTGATCCCTGCAGATTTATTGGATGTTTTCAGAATGGATTTGAAATCACTGGATTTAGTGTTTCTGGCGATTCCTTGAACTGTCTTGTTTTTCAGCCAACTTGCATAAATGTGCCAGTCATGGGCTGCGGTGTATCAGCCAGCTTAGCAAATGGTTTTATTTATAGCTGAAAGAGTGAAGCCAAGGAGTATAAATCCTGGGGAAAGGGGGGGAAAAAAAAAAGAAAGAAAGGTATAAACTGCATCGTGGAAATAATAAACTTCAAATTCATGGAATTTCTAATGTTCCACTGATGGCTAAAAAATCTGTTTAATGGCTGCTGAGTGATACTTGGCTGCAAAGCAGAAACCCCAAAGTTGTCTTAACTCAACAGTGATGTTTTTTAGTGTGTGTTTATGTGCTGGCACTGCGTCTCTCTGCTGAATGATGGAAAGTTGACCTCCGCTGCATTTCTGCAGCGACCAGATAAGATTTCAGATCACAGCTTCGCTTTTCCTGTTGATGATCTATGCCTGTAGCTGCAGTCTCGTTGTTAGATGTCAGGCTGTTTATCTGGAGGATCAGTTGCATGCTTGGCTAACTTTGGAGGTGTGAAAGATGTTCGGTGCTGAGAGCAAGTGCAAGGAAAGGAGATGACCAGAGAGTGGATCCTGTGCTTTCAGGGCATGGCTGTCGAGCCGAAGGATGCCCAGCCACATCTTCAGAGGCACTGATAAGTGTTGGGCCTTGAAAGGTAAGAAGATTTAGACCATTGGAAGAGGCATCCTCCTCCTTCTCTCCATTGAAATCACTGATTGCAGTGTATTTTTAAGCTGGTGACTATTGTCTATTTTTTAACGTGACTCATTAAAGTTTAAGGACCTGATTTCACATCCTTACCTCCTAGGTCAGTGTCAGGGCAAATGTGTTGCAGGGGCCTCCTTGCTACATGGATTATTTATGTGGGAATGTGTAGGACTTGTCTGTGCATTTGACAGCTGCTGGTTGACAAAACTTGTATACAAGTGTGTTGTCTTGAAGGGTGTTGGTCGGGGATTGTTCACAGCAGCCTCAGCTTGGGATCTTATTCCAGGACTTGGAGGTATGAAGAGAATTGTGATAGCAGAGATTATGAAGGTATCACGGTCCTCAAAGCAGAGGATTGCAGCCTGAGAGTGTTTTGAACATGGGGGTGCTGCTTTGTGACTGCAGTGAGCTGGGGATGCTTGTGTGGCCATCGCCAGCAATGCAGCTGGGCAGTGCTGATGTACACCATAGCACACCATAGACACACCATAGCACACCATGGTGTGTCTATGCCTGCTGTATCTGCAGGCAGTAGTCAGCTGCCTGCCCAGTGGTGGAGTCCACTCATAGTTGGGTGACCTTGACCCCAGACAAGCTGTCCCAGTGCAGCAGGGTCATTCCTCTTGGCTGCTTATGTGTTCTTGTACCTTCTCAACCTGGACCAGATGGGCATTTTGGAGAGGGGAGAGTCTCTAAAAACCCCAGTTCTGCTTTATTTATTTTAATTTAATTTTTCTTAGGGACAAGTTCAGCTGAGCAGGTTTGCACTTTCTCTGGGTTCTGATGATTGGCATTGTGTTTGAACAGCGCATTCAAAGCTAATTCTTCTTGCAGATGCTGAGATAAGTATCTGTAAATCTTTGCATTTACTATTATCCCCAATTTTCTTGTGCAGTGCCTGCTGTCACCGTGTGAGGGTATTTATCCTGCACATAATCTGATTGGAAAATAAGGCTTTGAAACAGAAAGGAAAATACACATTTCAGGTGGTGTTAGAAATGTCAGTGGCTGATGCTTAGACCGTCCTGATTGCCTCCAGGCTTTGGGGCATTTGGGTTTTCAGACCCCTATTGTTCGATCTAAAGCTGCTTATTGGAGTCCAAACAGGTTAGAAAGACATCTTGTTCTTCAGATCCTCAGAAGCCTGCCTCTCCCACACCACAGGGGATGGCCTTCTTATGTCCCTGCCAGTCGAGTTTTAACCCTTGGCTTAAACAGTGTGGGCCTGAACAAAGAACTGCTGGTTTCAGATGGAGCAGAATAAAAAGCTATTATTTCATAATAATACTCTGCTCTTCCCTTCCAAGGATTTCCTAAGGACTTCACAAATATTAAGACCTGGACAGTCACCTCGGTGACTGAGAGCTGAAGAAATGGCTGTGTGTGGGCATCTGTGTACGCCTCTGAACATGAAGTGTAACTGCTGCACTGGGGCGGTTTCAAGCCTAGAGGTCCCCAGTGCAGTTCATACCTAGAAGAGGCCATGGTGTGGTAGGATGATGAGGGTGTTTGGGACCAGGAGAGCCTCCTGAGTTGCAGTGATTTGCACCCTTTTCTTAGCCTCATTCCAGGTCCTTGGTCTTTTCAAACTGTTGTTGAGTCTTACATTTGGGCTGATGGCTGTGGGGTCAAGGATGCTGTCAGTATAGTCCAGGTGATCTACTTCATGCCATCCATCAAGCAGGGAAGAGGAAAAGACTTCACTCTTCACTTAGCTCTATGAGGGTGGTGGAAATCCAGCTGGTATTTCCTGCGTTGGTTATACCCAACCCTTTGCTTCTGCCACCCTCAGAGCATCAGGTGAGTGAGGGCGTGGGATTGAGGTATCTTCATAAGGAGAGGGGTGCTTGCAGCCCCATTTCCCAGTGACAGGAGGAGAGACAAACAGGAAATCTTCTATGTAATATCTGGTCATGCCACTGAAGAGGTTAGATCCAATCTCAAGTTAAAGGTAAGAACTTCTATTAACAGAGAGACCCACAGTCCTTGCTCTTTCATGCATTCTTTCCTGCTTCTGTGTTCCCTCAGGGCACAAACAGGAGCTGGTTTAGGCTATGAGTTTTTCTTTCCCTGTCTCCTCTTCAATTACTCCTTAAAATTGGCACCTCCAGGGATGTTTTGACTTTCAACTCAGTGTCTGGCAGTTTCTGCCCAGCCTGGGGCCAGCTGTTGCTGGTGGTGAGCAGCAGTGGGTGAGTGACGCTGAGGACCTGCTGTTCCTGTGGCTTTCTTTGGATATCTCTGTGGAAGGGAGCACATGGCCCTGCCCTCTTTGCCCACAAATCATCTCTCTGAAAAAGCTGCCTCTAGCTGCATCACAAACAGGTGAATAGATCAGATGACACTTTGCTCTCTCAGTGACAATAAGTCTCTTTCCTTTGCAGGCACAATTAGTCTCTTTCCTTTGCAAGAAGTTTGGTTGGAACGGGCTGACCTCTCCTCGTGGAAGGAGGGCCTTTGTCCCTTGTGTCCCTGGGAGAAGCCACAGCGTGGACCGTTTATGGTTTTCCCTTTTAACACTGTGACAGCAGCTTTGTTTTCCACATTTAGTTTGCATCTAAGACCAGGACATGGCTCATGCTGTGTCCCTGATCCAATGGTTAAAGCTTTGCTGCGATTTAAGTTTGGCCTGGGCCCTGCAGGGTATAGCTTAATTTTTAAAGCTCTCAATGTGAATAATTCCTCGCTGAATGCAGATCGCAAGAGGGGATATTGATTTAAAGCTTTAAAGCTGGTGGTTATGGATTAAAAAAAAAAAAGGAGGGGGAAAGAAAGAGATTTACTGTAGTCAGAGCTAGTTGCCTAAATGTTAGTCCCTTACAGACAGGCTTTTGCTGAGCTAGGTGTGGGAGCAGCAAGGGAGCCTGGTGAATTTTAGCTTTAAATTGTTGTCTGCTGAGACTAAGCCCTGGGTTACACTCACTTGCAATTCCCTGTGCCAGGGCAGCATTTGCTGTAACTCCTCGTCCTGGACTATGTGTGGGTGCAAACATTGCTGTGGGTGTTGCAGCAGCTGACTCAAACCCTTCCCCAGATGCAGGAGATTGGGAGGAGGATGCACTGGGCCAAGGTAATGCTGCTATACAGCCTCACACAGGGTGTAGCTGGGGTGGCAAGTGGCAAGCAAGTTGCAGAACTGCAGGGTTGTAGGGGCTTAAAAAGAAAACTATGGGAAAGGAAGCTTCAATGGAAGAGATGCTACAGAAGGCAGAATTATAGGAAGAGCTCTCGGGTCATTAAGGCTGGTTGTTTGGATTTCAGAGAGGATCCTATTAGCTCCTCTGGTGGAGAACCATTAATCATTGGGGTGGGAGGCAGGAGCTCAGGCTGGCTGGAAAAATCAGTTTCCAGTGTCTTTGATGTCCTGCTGGGCTGGTGCTGCTGAGCATCCTGCAGGATGATAAGTTTGTCTCAGATAAGATGCTTCCTCCAGCCAGAGGCTACGGGTGGGATGGGAACACTGTGATCAATGGAGGGATACAAAAGTGTTGTCTCCATGCAGACCCCTTTGCAAAATCCTGTCTAGCTGCTGCTGTCCTAGAAGGTGCTGCCGAGCTGCTGCTCTTAACAAGTACAAAAAGTAGGTTACTTACCTTTGGCAATCACCCTGTTAAAAGTTTCTTGTCACTATGCCACAAGCTCTGTAGGGGATTTGGAAGAGAACTAGGGGGGGAAAAACCCCAGTGTTTCCAGCTGTGGCTGTGATTCCTTGGAAATACTATCTCTGGCCTGCCTTTTTGTTCCAATCAGGAGTTTTGACACGTGCCCAGAAGCCATATCCAAAGGAGCTTTAAGAACTGAGATCACACTGAAAGTTTGTGAGTTGGACTTGCAGAGTAGCCTCACTCTCCAATTCTCTCATTCACCTCATTCTGGTGCTAGAAGCGCTTAAAAAACCTCTGAAAGAAGCTTCTGACTGTTTGGCAGAGCCACTTTCTGTAGAAAGATACCCTAAATAAAGCAGAAGGAGACTTCTGAGTTATCAGAGAAAGGTTGCTTAGATAAAATTAAGATAGGGACACACTGGCTGAATCTGGAAGAAAATTGGCAGCTTTCCTCCAATAAAAGCAACCAAAGCCTCCTTGGCTAATTTTTTTTTTTGCCCAAACCTGTTCATCTGGGATTTTACCTTTCCATTTGGATCTTTCAGAATGCTCTTAGGAAGAAGATCTTTACCAACAGTTGCTGTATGTGAACTCCAGAAACCCCAGTGTTTTTTTGCCCTCTACATTTAGGTTTAGAGCCCTGGTCTGATCCACTCAGACTTAGTAGGGAACTGATAAGCAGAGCTTTGAAAAGCAGAGCAATAAAAATGGCCTTGTGTAAAATAATGGCCATTGCTCTGAGAAACTTGATTAGGATCAGCAAGATCAAATCTCTGGCTGGACTGAGTATACTTAAAAGTCCCTAATTGTCTGGAATTTTGTCTGCAGGATGAATTTATAAGAGAAAGGAGAAGCCAAGCCTACTATTTCAACAGGCTTGGAGTACACGGGTAGAGCTGGCTTTCAGAGATTCCTCTGCCTTGTTTTGGCTAAGTTCTTAAAATGGAAAGCTGGAAATGAACATGGTAGGCCTGGGGTCATCTCATCTCAGACACACAAGATCTTTTTCTCCAGACATCTCTTTTGGTTGTGATGTTTGAGCCTTTGCTTTGCTGCCTGGCTAAGAGCAGCATTAATCATAGGACTGGAATTTGTGACTTAACCGTAGAGGCGTTTTAATGCTTTTCCTGCCATTGGTCAGCAGGCTGGGAGCCACTGTCTCGGTAGTGTTGTCACGTTGACCTCTCTAATGGTGCTTGGGTTCCCATCCTCCTGGGTGCCTCCCAGCCCAGGAATGCCTTCCAGTGTGCCTGCCTTTCTCTGTTCAGAAGCGTTGCTCTGAACAGAAGCGTTGCTCTGAACTTGGGCCCCTCAAAGATAGAAGAGAGGCTTTTTGTGCAGCTTGCAAAAGCCTCTTCTGTCTGCAGCAGGCCATGGTGCAGAGACCTTCCTTCTGAATCTGTACTTCTAGAACAAGGAAAAAAAAAGAAAAAGCCCTTACATCAGAACTTGCTATTTATATTTCTAGCTCTGAGACTTCTCAGCTGCATTATTAATGAAGCATTTACCAATTAAGATAGATGAGTCTGTTCTTGAGGGTGTTTGTTAAGGTAAGGTACCTTATTAGCATATCTGATAGTGTCAGGTGCTGATTAAAACCTCCTGACTCCTCAGGGACAGAAGTCTTGAGGAAATAAGGTGGAGAAAGTTGTCCTGTTTCCTGGCTTTGGCTGTGCAGGGAGCAGCAAGAGGAGCTCAACATCCCTCCCCGTAGGCACATCCTAGACCTTGCGAGCAATTTGAAATGGGCGCAGGGAGGAAATTAATCAGCCCAGATCAGAAATTCCAATAGCTGGAGCAATGGAAGTGTGATTAATGCCTCCTGAATGCAAGAGGTAGGAAGATGCTAGTCTTCCTGCTCTTGCAAGCCTAGCAATATGTTAGGTGAAATTTTTTCTTCTGATATTGACCCTATGGATTTCAGAGGTCTGGAATTGATGCTTGCCTGTGTTAGCGTTTGGCAGCTTGCTAAATTAGGTTTGCAGGCAAAATGACGCTGCAAGGTGCAAGCCAGCCCACATATAAAACCAATTTCCCTTTGAAACAGGACTAAGGAGGGCAACCAGAAGAGAGAAACGAGATCATCTTTAGGTCTCTCATGACCTACAAGGGTTGAGTGGTACGCATTCACTTTCCATATTTATTACAATGTGGTGAAGGAGCTGTGTCGTAGGTTTTAATGATCTGCATGTGAAGAGCATCTTAAAATAGCCTTCACATCTCCTTGGAGCACACATATGTGTTTTATAATCCCGTGGCTGTAAAAATATATATTTACTGAATACATGTACTTTGTTTCTCCATCTGCTAAATATAGGCACGTATGAAAGTTATACAGAAAATGTAATTTCCCCTTAAATTATCCTGCTGTCAGTCTGCTTCAATTTCAGCCCCGGCAGAGGCGAGGCTGTGACTTGAGATGGGCGCTGCTGCGCTGCCGAGAGGGTGTCTGGAAGCAGTTTGCCTGGGGATGGGGATTACTGGAGGCAGGGTTGGTGGCACCAGCTATTATTAAGATTTGCCCAACAGTTTTCAAGATAAGACCTTGGTTTCAGTTGGGCTTGTAATTTTGGCAGGCTTTTAACCCTCCGTGCTTTCAGTTCCCGTGCTGGATGTCTGCTTCAAACCCCTTGGTTTTTAAGGGGAGGAAAAGAGACAATCCCCAGAGCGTAAAATGGTCCTGCCATCTTGAAGAGCAAGCCAGGAGAAAAATGTTGGGTTTGCCCTGCTGAAAAAGCCTAAGAAGCTTTTCTTGGAGCTTGCTGTAAATCTCAGAAAGGGGGAGGAGGTGCCCATTTTGTGAGGTGTCTTTGCCATCCCTCTGCAAACGTGGCCAAACCGATGAAAAGTTGGAATTTGCTCAGCAGAGACGTCTTTGATTCCAGCAGCTGGTAATTACCCGAGTCCCTTCACAATGCACAAGGCTCCTTCCCACAGGGCTCCCTAGGGAGGCAGGGCTAAATGCCAGCCATCCCCAGCCACTGACTGCCTGTGTGCTAGCCTGGGGCAAGTTGCACCAGGACAGCTTTCCCTCTTAATAACTGCTTTGGGGAGCAGGCGCAGATCGGGGAGCTGGGCAAGGCAGGTGAGACTGGGGCTGTCAAGGAACATGGGAAAACAGAGGTGCTCTGGACAAAGGCAGAAAACACGACAGAGACTAGAGGAAGGAGACCTTCCAGGAATGGGGAAAAGCATGGAGTGCAGTTGTGCAACAGGGACACAGCAGGTCAGTTTGTGATTTTTCCTAGTGGCGTGGCTTGAGTAATGGCCCTTTGCCTGGCGCTGTGTCTCCAGCACACAGTTCTTGCAGAGGTCTGCAGAGATGCTTGCACCATGTTTGGGAGATCGGCAGATGGTTTCTCTAAAGAAAGCCTAAACCAATTTTTTTTTTTTCTTTTTTACAACAACCACAGGCACTTTCAAAAGAGGACCATTCCTCTTGCAAACTCCAGCCCAGTCACTGTAAAATAAATACACTTTGGTGGCGTCTGCAGTTGGGCCTGGCTGGAGAGCCTGGTGTCTGCCTCGTGCAAAGTGTCACGACACTGGAGTTTTGAGTTTGTTCATTTTGGGAGTGTTTTGCTGAGAAGGAAGGATCCAGGCAGCAAGCAGAGCAGTCCTTGGGTAGGATCTGGGATGGGGGAATTCCACCATTCTTGTTTCAACTCTGCCAAGCTTGGAGCAGAATTTGGAGAGCCCCCAGAAACTGGTCACCAGCAACATGTCTCTGGAGAAGAGGCAGTTCAGGAACATGCTGTCTCTTCATTGTTTATTCATATCTGCTCATCCAGAATCCCATCACTGATGAATGCTAGTGCTCCTGATTCACTTCTGCAGCAGAAGGGGCATATCAGTTGAGCTCTTGGACCTTCTGCTTCCCAGCTCACTGGTATCCTGCAACAGCAGCTTGTCAGGGCATGCTGCTGTGTGTGGCAATGTGGGAAGACACCACTGCAGATGCCCTGAAGCTCCAGAAATGACTGTGGTTGGTCTGGCACACAAAGAGGTTTCACATTTGCACCCCTAAATGCCAAGGAAGGAACCTGCTTCTTGGATTTGAAGTTGCTTCAAGCTGCCAGGGCAGAAATTTATAGCCCTGGGGAGTGCAAAGGTAATTGGTGTGTTTTCATTTCAGAACACTGCTTTGTTACCAAAGGAGCATCAGGATAAAGGGCAACCTGCACATGGCTTTGGTCCATCTTCCCCTGCCATGTGTGTGCTGTGGTGGGGATGGATGCTTGTAGGAGCAGGTGGGTCCTGTGTTTGAGAAGGTTCTGTTCTCAAAGATGTGATTTCCTGAAGGAGAAGGAGAGTTGGTGGGTGAAAGTCTGCATGAAATGGGCCTATGTCATGGTCTTCCAGTTCTCCCCGTGGGGAGCTGGTTGGCTGGTGTGCATGCTGGCTTTTTCAAGAAGGATTCCTTGTAAGTGTTTGAGGAACATTTGCTCTAAATTCACAATCCAATTCTTTCTTCTGTTGTACAAAAATGCTACCAATGAAAATAGACAAGCTCCCTGGGTCATTTCCAGATGCCCTTAGTGAGGCAGAAGTGTTTATTTTTTATGGGCCAATTTTTGTAGTCTACCAGAACATCTTGTACCGTCGAATGCCGCATGGAGCAATAGCTCTGCGGAGTGTGTTTAATGCGAGCAGTGTGCTCTCAGGGACACTCACAGCAGAGTTAGAGTTAGCTTCCTCCCCTGTACACTCTCAGTGGTGTGTGTGTGCTGTGAAACATCTGGGTCCAAAATGGTCTTGAAGAAATCCAACGGCCAAGACAACCTGAAAGCTGTACCGGGGCTCTGCCTGGAGAATCACCGTATGCAGCCTCTCCTCTCTCCTCTGCTGCAGGCACCTTGAGCAGATGGCCTGGCTGCTTTTTGTTCCTTTTCCTCCTCCTCAGGATCTGCAAGTCAGAAGTAAAAATCAGCCTGAGGAACCACAAGTGCAGAAGGAGCTCTCTGGCCACGGTTGTATTGCTGTGTGGGAAGTGAAGAGCCCTTGGCTCTCCTGTCTCTGCATCTGCCTTTCTGCTGCTGAGGTTCTTGGCTTTGCCTCCCAGGGCTGGGCTGCTGATAGCCAGCAGTGCTGGAGCAGTGAGTGGTTGGTATAGGAGGACGTTGGCGTCTGCAGCTCTGCCACAGCATCCTGGCTGTCATGTGCTCCTCCAGCCCAGGTTTCTGCATCTCAGAGGTGTGCCCTGCTTTTTGGGGCTTATGCTTTCCACCTGGTCTGGGACCTGCTGGCCAGGTATCAAGGTGAGTAATGGTAAGTGTCTAGGGGAGGGCATGCATGCAAGGAAAGCTTGCATGGATGCTTCCCCAGAGTCCTTGTTGTGAGCTGTCTTGCTGTTGACCAGGCTCCTGGCAGGGCTTTGCCATGAGTCCTGTGACGTATGGGCTTATTACTACTCAAAAGGACCATTGTCTGCCCTCTCTGCTTTTCCTGAGTTCTTTGCACATTTAGTGCAGGAAAGGATAGTGATGGGACAGGCTGCAGTGATGGCTGAAGGACTGTTGCTCCTGTGGCTTTGGCAGTTGGGGCACCACAGGATGGGACATCATCATTTGGGTGAATTTGCTTCTTTTGTTTGACCTTAAAGCCAATCTTTCTCTTCGGGATGAGTGTGTAGGTCAGTTGTCCTCAAGATTTAACTTCCCCAACAGAACATTTGTTCAGCAGTGAGCTCCAATAGCCTCTGTCCTTCAGAAATGTCCCTGCCGTCTCCACGTCCCTGTCTGGTGTGACTTGGTTAGGAGACTGTGCTGCAGAGATGGAAGAGAGCTGTGAGCAGCTCCATCTTGCTGAAGGACCTGACAAGGAAAAGCAGCTGTCTGGGAGCTGTGGTGCTTCTGTCTTACTCTATGTCAAGGAAAGCAAGATGAAGAGCATGGCTTGAAGAGCTTCTGAAGTTACTCTTTGCAGACTGGGAGAATGTTTTCCCCTTGGCATGGAAAGGCAGCAGATCGTGTTTTAGATAAAGCCTGCTCAGTGTGGCTGGCATTGCACCACGCACAACAGGGACACCAGCTATCTCCTGTTCTAAATGAGGATGGGAGATGCAGTGGGAATCTGCCCTGGAGCAGGCTGTTTGTTCCTAGCGTGGGCAGTTCGCCTGTGAAGCGTGTCAGCGTGGGTGAGGGAGCCAGGAGGGACTGGGAGGCTTGTGTCAAACGCTCATATGGGGCTGTTCCTTTGGTGCCACGGCAGTAGTTTGAATGTCATCTGGATTACTTGCTGTAACCAGCTCATGCATTTTGTAAGACAGTGCTGAGCCTTTCCCAGTGTGGCTTACTGAAGGAGCCCAGTCCCAAGGATCTGGAGCCCTTCAGATTTGCTCTGTACACTCTGAAGTTGTGTCTGCATGGAGGCTGGACTGTGTCTGCAAAGAGCCAGACTTAAGCCTGAGCTACTCCAATCAGCGCTGGTAGGCTGGGGACCCCTGAGGGGTGTCTCATGTTCTTGTACGTGCTGTCTGTGCTTGATGAGGGTGTTGAGCGGAGCACACTAAAATGATGAGCCAACCAGAAAAAGCTTTTCCCCAGGGTGCAGCACCTGGGCTTCCACACCCCACAGCTGATGCACAAGAAACCAAGAGCCTTTCCCTGTGCTTGTACATCCCAACTGCACTCGCTGCATTCAGTAGGAGGAGAAAAATCAGAGTCCTGCTGGGGGAATGTCCTGGTTCGACTTAGAACTAATTCTGTTCAGTGAGTTTACTTTTCAGTTCAGTCTCTAAGTAACTGCACTTCCTGAAGTTAACAGCACTTTTCCTAGACAGTGTGTGCTTCTAGTAGTGGTAACTTTGAGTACCAAGGATTGGTGTGCAGATCAAGGCTCACCTGCGGGGAGGAGTGGACAGTTCAGGTGACTCTAAACTGACCAACAAGGTAGTATACATCATTATGCATCATATTCATTATTCATATACTTCATTATACATCATATTCATTATAAAGCTTGAAGCATCACGGGGGTCACCTTCTTCATCCTTTTGTTCAATGGCCAGCATCCAAAGAGGGCTTTGTCCATTCTGTCTTCGATCCTGATCCATGAATTCCTGAATCTAGTTCCTGTCTGCTGCTGAGTCCAGTCCGGCATTTCTGCCACAGCATCAGTGGTGATGGTGACTAATTGCCATGGAGGGGCTGGGTTTGATATTGGGTTTGCATATATTTGTATACATGTAGTTTTGTTATTTTCATTAAAGGTAGTGTAGTTTTGTAAACCATAAATTCTCTCTCTCTTATTCTCTATCTTCCCTGTGGGAAGGGAGAGGGGCTGATAGAGAGTCTGTCACTTGTTTGGTGGCCTGCCCAGCCCTGACCCTTGACAGGGAAGCAGGGGAACTTGCTGCTGAAACAGCTCCCCACACCAGCACAGCACAACTCCAGACTGCACTGCTTTGGTCTAATTAGTAATGCAGAGGTGGCATGATGGACCATACACAGCACCACTGAACAACGCAGCTAGGTGTGCAGTGGTGGAGATGGGTCTTTTCTTGCCCATGCAGCTGACAGTGAGGAGTCCTACTGACCCCCCCGAAGATTCAAGTCTTGATGTGACAGCCCTGCTTGGGAGGCAAGCCCACCCATTGGTCTAATCCACTTGCCTCCATGTCCATAGGACTATCTGCCAAGAAAAAGAGATGGTGCAGAGGGGTGGGACTGGTGTACCAACAAGGGTTCCAGAAGACTTTCTTGTCCCTTCCAGAGGGGCTTTGTGCACAGGGTAGCAAGACAACTGGGCAATGCATCCCCTGCTTGACCTCAGATCATTTTTTGTATAGATCACGTGGTGTGTGCAGGAACTAAACTTACCAATGTGGACGCAAATCATATGGGTCTCGTGTGCTTTGCCTTGCAGCATAGGGTACAGTCAAAGGCTTTCTTCAGGAGCTGGATGTTCAATATTTAGTGAAGGAGAAGATGTTTGTGCTCAGCCCCAGTGCTGGATCCCTTCTTCTGAACAAGCCTTGCAGTTGTCTTTATTTTTTGTATGCCTGTCTGCAGAGTGAGAGCAATAATTAATGCAGAATTGCTCTCCTGGGTTCTGGCAAAGCCAACACTAATTTTCCAAAGTCAGCTCAGAAGTACTGAAAGTGCAGTTTTAGGCAGGGCTGTGGGTCGAACGTTTCTCCATTTGGCTCCTGCTACTTTGATTGTCAAACATCGCTGGGTGCTTTTCAGTCAGAATTACAGTGAGAGCATCAAACTCAACCAGGGAAGCCCTGGACATCAGATGATTGCATATTCCCAAAAAAATTGACCTCAGCTTGACCTTGGAGGAAGGTGGTGGTCAGCATCAGATTTATGTATTTTTAATGCAGCTTTTCATTTTAAACTTCTTTCAGATAGACTTTTCTCCCTTTATAGATCCACAGCATGTTGCAGATACACCAGTCACTTCCTAATGAGCCAAGCAGCTTCAGCCTGCTGCTTAAAATACCCTCGTGAGGCCCAGGAGGGACATTCTCCCAGCTTTGCAGTCAGGGAAACTGAAGTCCAGAGAGGGCAAGATCTTTGTTTCAGAGGTGCTGGGCAGTTGCGATCCTCATCACAAGTAGTGGAAGGTGAGATTGCTTTCAGTGGCATTAAGTCTCTGATCCCTGTGAGCTGGGTAAAAGACCACAGGCGTTCCAGTTTCTCCCAAGTGCTGTTTGCCAGGAAACTGCTCATCTTGGAGAGCTACTGGGGGGAAGGGCAGGGAGGGTTGGTGGAAGGGTCCATTTTTGTGACTGATGCGAGCTGGGAGCATTGCTGCTACATCACTTCCCTGGCAGCATGGAGCGAGTGGGATGCTTGGAGGCTGCCATTCTGTGGGTCCAGGAGGGAACCTGGGTTGTTTGATGGAGCGAGACCACACAATGGCTGGTGGTTTCATGTGTGTCTGTAGAGTGGAGAGGGGTGATGAGATGCATGCCGTTTGCATGCCTGTGCTCTGGCTTGATGTGGTCTCGAAGAGCAAATCAAAGTTTTTGCTTTGAAGGCAGCAGAGGGGGAAAGGACTGTCTTTGTTCTGCTCTTTGGAGTGTGTTGGAAGTCTTTCAGCCCAGAAGACTACACCCTTCATTACCCTGTGGGTTACTGGCCCCGGATTGGAAGTATGGCTCTGTCATGTGAAGTATTTGATTATTTATACAGTTAATGTTTAACAGAGTCAGAGCATTAGAATTAAACAGGGGACGAGCTTCCAGCTTTTGGCATGGTTAAGGGCTAATAAAACTTCTCTGAACCAGTGTTGTCCTTTCACCAGAGGGCATTTTTTTTCATTAGCTTTGGAGTGTTAAAAAGAGATCTTCTGTATTTGAGGCAGATTGAGCTGTTGGCTTCAGACAAAGTGAACGTGCAAAAGTATCAGCTTAAATATCCAGCCGCTGCAGATGCAGGCATCTGAAAATTTCAAGGCAAGTTGAATGGATGTCTTTGGTAGCAGTAGCTGGATTCAGCAGCATCTGCCTTGGAGACTGAGTGATGTCTGTAGCCCACCCTCAGTGTGGAAGAGCCCAACACGGGTTGGACCAATGATGGACTGGAAGGTATAGTGTAGAACGAGGCTGGACTGCCTGGTTGGCAATGCTGCTTGTGCCAGCCTCCACCATACTGTTCCAGGTCTTGACTCGTTGGAGTAGAGTTGGAAAATGTCAAATGGTGGCTCTTTGGTCATAGCATCTTGCAGACAGGGGTTGTGCATTTGCAGCCCGCAAAGCCTATCAGATCCTGGGCTGCATCAGGAGAAGTGTGGCCAGCAGGTCAAGGGAGGTGATCCTCCCCCTCTACTCAGCCCTGGTGAGACCCCACCTGGAGTACTGTGTCCAGTTCTGGAGCCCCTATTACAAGAGGGATGTGGAGGTGCTGGAACGTGTCCAGAGAAGGGCCACAAGGATGAGCAGAGGGCTGGAGCACCTCTCCTATGAGGACAGACTGAAGGAGTTGGGGCTGTTCAGTCTGCAGAAGAGAAGGCTCCGAGGTGACCTCATTGTGGCCTTCCAGTATCTGAAGGGGGCCTACAGGAAGGCTGGGGAAGGACTTCTCAGGATGTCAGGTAGTGATAGGACTAGGGGGAATGGAATGAAGCTGGAGGTGGGGAGATTCAGGCTGGATGTGAGGAGGAGGTTCTTCACCATGAGAGTGGTGAAACCCTGGAATGGGTTGTCCAGGGAGGTGGTTGAGGCCCTGTCCCTGGAGGTGTTTAAGAGCAGGCTGGATGAGGCTCTGTCCAGCCTGATCTAGTGTGGGGTGTCCCTGCCCATGGCAGGGGGGGTGGAACTAGATGATCCTTGTGGTCCCTTCCAGCCCTAAATGAAACTATGAAACTTTCTAGCTGTTTGGCATGAGGGTTTCAAAGGTGTGCCTAGGGCACCCCTGAGGCTGTAGTGGTCCAGAAGACAGTAGGAGAAGGGGACAACGGTTGGGGCTTGCTGAGTTTAATAGAGCCTGCAATGGGATTGATGTAGCAATGAGTTTGGGATGTAGGGGGTTTTGTGTATGGTGGTTTGGGGGTTTTGGGGGTTTGCTTGGTTTATTTTGGTCTGTGTTTTTGGTTGTGTTGGGGTTTTTTGTTGGTGGTGTGGGGTTGTTTTGTTTGTTTGGGGTTTTTTGGTGGGGTGTTGGTTGGTTTGGGTTCTTAGCTTAGTTTAGTTTACACAGGTTTACAGATCTTTTAGTGTCTGCCTCCAACACTTCATACCCATTGCCTGAATCCAGCAACATCTCTTGATGGCACAGCTCTCAAAGCTGCCCTTCTCACTAGTGGTTGATTTGAGATGGTGAGGACCTTGATGTGAGTTTTCATACATTCAAGGGGAAGGCTGAGGCATAAGGGTTTTGTGGTGTCCTGCAGGGTGAAGTGGTTGGGACTGGGGACTGCCCAGAGCTTTCCTCAGTGTTGTTGCTCACTAAATCAGGTTGAATTTTACTAAACCATCAGGTCTGAAGGCAGCCATGGCTGTGAACTTGCTACTTGTACTTTAGGTGTCCTGCTCATCTGCTGTTTTCCTTCCCTCTTGTCTCCCACGCACTCCTGCCTGTGCAAATGTCGAGTATACTGTGAATGTAATTTGCTGCTTCTTTGGCCTGGTGTATCTCTGCCAATGGATAACTCATGTTGTGCTGGTGACAGCCATTTTTATTCCTTTCCTTATGACTGGAGAAACAAGGGAGAACGTATGACAGCAAGGCTGTCGGAGCGGCTGTTGCATGGGTGGAAGATCCCCAGATGACGTTTTGTCTTTGCAAATGTACATTATGAGCATGATGGGAACTCTGCTTCTCATCATCCTTCCAACCATTTATCATCACTGTTCATAATGCAGGAAACCATACTGAAGAGTTTCGTGTCTCTAGTTCCATCTGCAAGTATCACCTGCCTGTTGGCTGGCTGGAGTGAGACCGCTTTCAGCTCCCCTGAGAAGCGTTGATCTCGCCATCCATGATGTGTTCATCTCTAGGTTTCATGGAGCAGTTTGTCTAAACAGGGAACTAAATTGATTTTAAAAGAATACACCTCCAGTGCAAGATGTCGAGGCCATGATCCATGAGAGCAGCCTGTAGTCAAATGTGATCATCACTAAGATGCACTTATAGTTTCATAGTTTCATTCAGGGTTGGAAGGGACTACAAGGATCATCTAGTTCCAACCCCCCTGCCATGGGCAGGGACACCCCACACTAGATCAGGCTGGCCAGAGCCTCATCCAGCCTGGTCCTAAACAAATCCAGGGACGGGGCCTCGACCACCACCCTGGACAACCCATTCCAGGGTTTCACCACTCTCATGGTGAAGAACCTCCTCCTCACATCCAGCCTGAATCTCCCCACCTCCAGCTTCATTCCATTCCCCCTAGTCCTATCACTACCTGAGATCCTGAGAAGTCCTTCCCCAGCCTTCCTGTAGGCCCCCTTCAGATACTGGAAGGCCACAATTAGGTCACCTGGGAGCCTTCTCTTCTGCAGACTGAACAGCCCCAACTCCTTCAGTCTGTCCTCATAGGAGAGGTGCTCCAGCCCTCTGCTCATCCTTGTGGCCCTTCTCTGGACACGTTCCAGCACCTCCACATCCCTCTTGTAATAGGGGCTCCAGAACTGGACACTTAGCTTTTACTCCAAAATTTCTCTGTTTATTTACATTTGATCTCCTAGGTCCCAGATTTGGTGCTTCCTTCCCTCAAAGACAGCTGAGCCCTTGACCTGCAGTAGAAGCCTCTGTGGTTTCTGTCTCCTGCAGACACACAGTGTGGAAACTGGCTCCTTGGGGAAAACAGTGAGCGGGAAGTGTGATCCAGTGTGGAAGTATTTATTCTTTTACAGACAAGTGGTAACTTCCTGTCCCTCTGCTGCCCCATGTGCTCCCCATCTATTGGAGATTTTAATAAATTCCTTGTTTATCTTGAGGAAGCAAATTAATAAATAGTGGCAATTGCTCTTGAGAGAGAGAGGCTGCTGAAGGTTGTAATCATTTTAATTTGGCACGTGTGTTGTCACAGGGACTGTTCACCGCTGAGGCAGGCACCCAAGTGCCACAGCCAGTAAAATATGACTGTTCCCTGTCCACAGTCATTCTGTCTGAAGCTTTGCAAGTAGGTCTCTGAGCAAGGGCTCAAGAGGGAATTAAGTTGGTCTTGCTGGGAGATTGGCTCTTCCAGGTGAACATTGTTGTCTGAGGTGTGGTGCTGGTCAGGTCTAGGCCCTCTTTATATGCCAGAAAACCAAAGCTGCTTCCTTCAGACACCCACTTAATGTGATTCTGTGTTCATTCTGGAGGTGGCCTGGCCCTGAGTGTAGGAATATGGAGATCATAGAATCAATAAGGTTGGAAGAGACCTCAAAGATCATCATAGTCCAACCTGTCACCACAGATGTCATGACTACTAAACCATGGCACCAAGTGCCACATCCAATCCCCTCTTGAACGCCTCCAGGGATGGGGACTCCACCACCTCCCTGGGCAGCCCATTCCAACGGCTAACGAGTCTCTCTGTGAAGAACTATCTCCTCACCTCGAGCCTGAACTTCCCCTGGTGCAGCTTGAGACTGTGTTCTCTTGTTCTGGTGCTGGTTGCCTGGGAGAAGAGACCAAACCCCTCCTGGCTACAGCCACCCTTCAGGTAGTTGTAGGCAGATGATGGTGGAGTATGGCTGTGTGTGCATCAGGGTGATGTTAACATCACCAGACAACGAAACCTAAGTGCTCAGAAGCTCTGAGACATAACAAGAATGGTGAGATCTGCTTAAAATGTTAGGAGCTTTGAGTTTAATCTCTATAGCTTTCTGTGTGGTTTCAAGTTCATGCATGCATCTTATCAAAGTGCCTGTAAGAGGCAAGCTTCTCCTGTGACTCCCCAGGGCTGGGGCTTTTCCACCCCAAATGGTTTGATGATGTGCGCTATGGGTCAGAATCCTGTCAAGGACTTTTAGGAGTCCAGCAGATGCTGAGATAGAGCACAGGCCATCTTCCCCTCCATGAGGTACTATCTCCTGGCTGTTTCTCATCTGCTAGACTCAAAAGCGAGGGTATGTAATGCCTGACACACAGTCAGTGCAGCAAACTGCAGGAGCTGCTAAGCAGCCACAAGAAGTGTGGTTAGCAGCACCCAGCATTGGGACAGGATAGAATCCACTTGCATGGATCCATTTGTCAGGTGTCATCTTGGTGAGAGTGACTTTCCCAGTGTCAGCTCTGTCCCTTCTATCACAGCAGCTGTAGTTCGCCATTGTGCGCTGTAGTCAGCCTGGAGGTTGAGGTTCCTGGAAAACCTGACCACAGGAGTTTGCCCAAAACCTTGCAAATATTCCAGGCTCAGCTCAGGGAGATCACCCTGGGGAAAGGCAGGGATGGAGGTTTTCTCCCTGTGGAGAGCATGGCCCCCTTGCATCCCTTGCTTAGTGCTTCCAGGCCCACTGTGCCCCCTGTGCTCACCTTTGCTGACACTTTGCTGTCTCGGTTTCCCATCCAAGTGAAGAGGGATTCTGTTCCTGCCTGGCATGGGGTGGGGAAGGCAGTGGGTGCTGTTTCTGCTTGGCATAGGGTGAGGAAGGCAGTGGGTGCTGTTTCTGCTTGGCATAGGGTGAGGAAGGCAGTGGATGCTGTTTCTGTTTGGCATAGGGTGAGGAAGGCAGTGGGTGCTGTTCCTGCTTGGCATAGGGTGAGGAAGGCAGTGGGTGCTGCTCCTGGGGGAGATTCCTGGCAAGGTGCAGCTCCCTGGGTGCTCTCTGCCATCTGACCCCCAAGCTGGGATGTGTCACCCGCAGTGTGTGGCAGCTATGTATGTTCTTGGGGTGTTTGTGGACCCTCCTTCAGGGGTTAGGGGAAGAGTCCCCCTCACTGCATTCCAGTTTGTAAGCGGGAGCACTGTGTAATGCTTGGATTATGAGCTAATTACAGCGATTGTGGGTGAAACAGCCTTCCCTCAAATTACCAACTTCCCTTTTCAAAGGGAAAGAGAGGAGTCAACTCTCCACTCCCTCATCTGGTTTTGCTTTTTACTTTGTTTCTGTCCCATTATGCTGAGCTCACTGGGTTTTCGTTGCTTCCAATTTCAAATTGAGATAAATCTGCTGATAAACCCTGTGGCACATGGGATGTCCACTGCCAGGAGCCGCGCCTGGCTCACCACATGGAGGACTGGGGCAAACCAGGAGCTGCAGGAGGCTGCAGGGGTGGGGTTTCACTCCAGCGAGGCTTTCAGATTGTGTTTCAGCCAGCTAGCTGATAGTTGGCCGGGACACTGCAGGCTCCGCTCCCTCTTTCGCTCCCTCTTTCGCTCCCTCTTTCGCTCCCTCTTTCGCTCCCTCTTTCGCTCCCTCTTTCGCTCCCTCTTTCGCTCCCTCTTTCGCTCCCTCTTTCGCTCCCTCTTTCGCTCCCTCTTTCGCTCCCTCTTTCGCTCCCTCTTTCGCTCCCTCTTTCGCTCCCTCTTTCGCTCCCTCTTTCGCTCCCTCTTTCGCTCCCTCTTTCGCTCCCTCTTTCGCTCCCTCTTTCGCTCCCTCTTTCGCTCTTGCCCTCCCTCCCCTCCATAAAGGGACTTAATTACTGAAATAGGTCTGTGGTTAATCAAGCTGGAGACTCTCCATCCACCACCAGAAGGACCTCCTGCCACATAATGGATGAAAACTGATGCTGAACATCCCAAGTCCCCTTTCCCTTTGGTACTGTGTGTTTAGTGTTGACCACACAATATAGATTTCCCTTTGTTTTAATTGTGATGAGTTCCGGGGAGAAGAAATGGATCTCTCCCTCATTTTTCTCTCTTCTGTAGCCCCAGCCGTGTTGATGACAGATCTTGTCATTACGTGGTGTCGTTTTAGATGTTTGCACTGCACCGAAAGCAAACGGAGGAGCCTGCAGTTGAGGCTGTGGATTGAGTAACAATGTTTTTCTAAGGGGAAGAAAAGAAAAGAAAAATCTGTGAAGTTTTTTAATCAAAACCAGGAACTCTGCAGAGGCAGCCCCTGGCACCGCTGCTGCCGCAGCAAAGCGATGGCTCGAGTCTCCCCGGGCACCAGCCTTTGCGACCCTTCGTGCTCCTGGAGGCTGCAAAGCCATGGAGTCATCCTGAACTTGAAAAGCAGGAGGGCTCCTGTTTGCCTGTATGTGGCAGACCTTTTGAGACAGCTTTCCAGTTTAAGGCCTCTTGCTGAATCATGTTGGTTGTGTGTGGCTGGGAGATAGTGGGGACAATGTGTATATGGAAGGAAGAAGGGGAACATTAAGGCACTTAAAATCACAAGACGGGAATCTGCTTCTCCTGAGCTGCCTGTGTGCTAAAGATGGTGAAAACTGCTGATGCAGGGGAGTGGAGCATCTTTGTCAGGCATCTGTCTCCCAACTGCCTTCCTTTCAAGCGAGAAGGCTCCTGGGGAAGTCTCTGCTATGCAGACCTCCTGCTGCCTTCCTTACTTCTAAGAAGGGTTGTGTGAAAAACGAATGTGATCAAAAGGGATAAGTATTATTTAAAAGCATGATGGCTGTTCTGCAGAAGGTTTTTGTTATGCAGAATTGGTTGGTTTGACTGCTTGTCAGTCATGACCCCAAACTTCCGCTGTAGGGTTTTGCCAGTGAAGACATAATGGCAACTAATGGCTCGTATGTGGTTGTCTCACTTGAATTGGTCTTGCCCCTCTTGGATTTTTCTTATAGTGCCTGAACATTCTGGCCTGATCTTTTCCTCTGAAGTGCGAATGGTGGCAGACAGTGCATCAGGGATCCCTTTTGTGATACTGCAGGCCATGGGGAAGTGGCTGGGCCCAGGAGATGGCAAGGAGTCTGGCTGCTCTGGCAAGCCTCTTGGCTCCATGTCACTGACTCCGTAGCTGAGTAAGTAATTTTGGGTGTGTTGTATAGTTTGGTAGGCCTGGAAGGTACCAAACTAAAACCTGATCTTCGTGTAGGAGGCAGAAAACTCCTCTGCCAGAAGGTTGAATTAGGCTTGGGAACTGCCGCAGCGCACTTCGGTGCTCTGCAGCTCTCTTCGCTGTCAGAGATGGTGCTTTTCAGTTACCCCCAACATACCTCATATGCATGAGGGATAAAAGCCTTGTGAGTCCCCAGAGACCTGAGTCTTATCTCAGGCAATGAACCACCAGGGGATGGGGGATCTCAATGTGCAGGCAAGACACTTGAGGGGGAAAAAAGTGCAGAACCAGTGTGGAGATGTAGGAAGCACAACGTGACAGCAAGTGTTTCTCTGCTCATGACTGTGGTCCTGCTGGAGATCCCCATGTAGCATCCTTTCTCAGCTCTGTGCAGAGATCCCAGGGAGAGGAGTAATTTCATTTCCCCATGTCACAGGGCAGATGTTACACCTCATGATACAATGTCCTCCAACCTCTCACTCGATGGCTCCTCCCACTTTGCAGCTTTTGGGTTGAAAGCTGGAAAAAAATCTTTTCCACATGATACTGGGGTGTGTCTGCCTCAGTTTCTGCTGCACCCTGAAGTTCAGCATCAACCTTTGCAAGCTTGATGCTTCCCCTCAGCCTCCTCTTCTGAGATTCCTCTGGTCAGGGTTGTCATAAAGGGCTGGTGACCAGCCCAACCACTGGTGTTCAGTAGCTATTTGAATGACTTCCTGTCCTGGAATTAAAGTCTCTTCCTTCAGGAATAATTAATACACTCACAAAGTTTCCCAGAATGATTCTGGAAAAGATTGTTCACAGAGGAAGCTGATCTGGAATAGCAATTGCAGAATAATTTATTCTGCAGTGAGTAGTTAATTTCCCTGTATGGAGTGGCCCTAATAAGCTCCAAATTTTAAGCTTTATTGGTTTGGGAGTTTTAGGGGGTGGGGCAGGGTGAGAAGGAGGAAGGAAACCACTAAGTTTTTGTGAAGCTGTTGAAGAGAGCTAAGCAATTTAATAATATTTCACAGAATCACCAATGTTGGAAGAGACCTCAAAGATCAAGTCCAACCTCTACTCAGCCCTGGTGAGACCCCACCTGTAGTACTGTGTCCAGTTCTGGAGCCCCTATTACAAGAGGGATGTGGAGGTGCTGGAACGTGTCCAGAGAAAGGCCACAGGGATGATCAGAGGGCTGGAGCACCTCTCCTATGAGGACAGACTGAAGGAGTTGGGGCTGTTCAGTCTGCAGAAGAGAAGGCTCCCAGGTGACCTAATTGTGGCCTTCCAGTATCTGAAGGGGGCCTACAGGAAGGCTGGGGAAGGACTTCTCAGGATCTCAGGTAGTGATAGGACTAGGGGGAATGGAATGAAGCTGGAGGTGGGGAGATTCAGGCTAGATGTGAGGAGGAGGTTCTTCACCATGAGAGTGGTGAAACCCTGGAATGTGTTGTCCAGGGAGGTGGTCGAGGCCCCGTTCCTGGGGGTGTTTAGGACCAGGCTGGATGAGGCTCTGTCCAGCCTGATCTAATGTGGGGTGTCCCTGCCCATGGCAGGAGGGTTGGAACTAGATGATCCTTGTGGTCCCTTCCAACCCTGAATGAAACTATGAAACCTGTCACCACAGACCTCATGACTGCTAAACCATGGCACCAAGGGCCACATCCAGTCCCCTCTTGAACACCTCCAGGGATAGTGACTCCACCATCTCCCTGGGTAGCACATTCCAATGGCTAATGAGTCTCTCAGTGAAGAACTTTTCATATCTATAGCTATATCTATATCTATAGCTGTATCTATAGCTATATCTATAGCTATATCTATCTATCTATATATATATATATAGCTATAGCTATATCTATAGCTATAGCTATAGCTATCTCACAGTATCACAAAGGTTGGAAGAGACCTCAAAGATCATCGAGTCCAACCTCAGATCTCATGACTAGACCATGGCACCAAGTGCCACATCCAATCTCCTCTTGAACACCTCCACGGACAGTGACTCCACCACCTCCCTGGGCAGCACATTCCATGACGAACGACTGTCTTGGTGAAGAACTTTCTCCTCACCTCTATATAATTTGGCTGTGATCTCCTTCAGGAAATTCCACAGCCAAAAAAATAAAACCTAACAAACAAAACAAAACCCCAAGACAAAAACAACAACAACAACCTCCACAGAAAACCTCACCCCAAAACAAAAACTCTTTAGTATTTATTATAAGTGGAGGCTGTGAAAGTTGGCAGGAGAAGGGGAGTCGCCGCAGTGCCTCCTCCTGGGGTCTGTGCCCAGCTTCTGAAGGGGGGCTGGAGAGCAGAAATGGCAAAATGGTGTCATCATAAAGGTTTTTTCCACTTTGTGGGAGCAGTTTCAATGCAGAGCCCTTTTCTACGCTTAGAAGCGAGGTTTTCAGAAGGAAGTTAATTGACCTTTTCAGCGAATCTGTTGCTGAGGCCATTACCACAAATGCTATTGAAATGCTTCGTAAATGTAATGTTCATTTAGCAATGTTGCCAAGAACTTAGAAAGTCAGACTTTATCCTCCCTTTGGAAGAAAAAAATAAAAGAAGCAGCAGCTATTCTTAGCAGAAAAAAATGTCTTTTTTGGGGAAGAATTTGGAGCAGATTCTCGTGCTGAATCTAGGCTGCTTCAGTCCCTCACAAGTCTTCTGAGGGCCAGGAAAATTATAACTAATAACTTCCCTATGAATTGTGGAGCTGCTATTTTAAGGTCTGATGTCTCAGGGAGGATCAGGGTGATGTCCTGCTTCCCTCCATTGCTGCGCGGTGCCCTGGTTTGATTCTGGTCCTTGCTAAGCTGGCTGCTAGTTCTGCCTTCTGCCAAACCGAAATGCAGGAAGAATCCAAGTCAGGAGGCTCTCAGGCTTCATTTTGGTTTTGATTTTCCACATTGGTGGACTGGGTTTAGGTTTTGGTTTTGAGGTGGCTCGCTCTGAAGGCAGCTTTAAGTTGCAAAATGTGCATTGAATGCAATTTGTCTTTGCGTGTTTGGAAACAAAAGCCAAAGCTTCTGTCTAGCCTGAGGCTAAGACCTGGAAAAGCTGCCAATGTGGGAGAGAAGCTTCATCATGGAAAAGCAGGTCAGCATGGGGAGCAGATACATAGGAAGAAAAGGATGTCCATGGCTCTAGAGCAACTTTTTTTTCTTGACCAAGAGGGTACTCAGGGATGAGCCCTTAAGCCAGGAGCAACAAGTTATGGGCTCTGGCATGGGAGGCTCTGTTTTAAGGGTCGGGATTATGTTTTTGTGGGGCTAAGAGTTATGTGGAGCACCACATAGAGAAAGATGACAGAGGGTAGAGTACTGCTTTGCATGCTTTTGTCTTCAGTGAGGATCAATGATCCCATCGTGATGACACTTGCATGGAGAGATAAAGAGGCCTTCTGTAATGAAAACTCTTTTATGTGCTAGGAGCTAGTTTCTCAGCTGTTGGAAATCTGGGTGGCTCCATTGAAGTTGGGAGATGACCCCCGGTCACCCTTGCGTGTGAGTTTTGGCATCTCCCATCAGCTTCTTTGAGGCAACTGGAGTGGTGACAGCCCAGGGCTGGGTCTGCTTTGTGGTAACCTCCGCCGGTGGGACACACAAGCCAGAAGCTCCAGCAACAGTCAATTTCTGCCCTGTGGATATTTTCTTTCATGCTTGAAGATAAACCTGCAACTGTTGAGAAAACACCTGAGCTGTAACAAGGAACTGTGTTGCTCCTGGTTGAGATAGTTGCTCATGAAAGCAGAGAGGAGTGAGATGCTTTTCAGATGGTCAGAGAGATGTGTTGCTTTTACTCCCTTGATGTAGAGATGGTGTGTTCACCACTTCTACTGCATCCTCTTCTTTCTGGTTTCTCATGGCTTTAATAGAGCTCTTTATATTCAAGCTTACTGTAAGATATCCTGTAGAAGTAAAGAGACTTGACAGCGTTTTGCCACTAGTTATTACGTGGGCAGCACATGTTAGCAAAGATGCAGTGAACTCATCCTCTCTTCAAGCCCTTTCTATTGCTTCATCTGAAATCTTGCTGCAAAATGGCATTTGGGTTGGTTTGTGTTAGATCTGAACTGCAAGCAGAGGAATTCAGCTTGCAGGGCTGCATCTTAGCAGAGGAAATCAGTCCAAGCTTTAAAACTGATTGTGTTTTTTTTCTTTCCTCCTCCAAACCATATGTCTTTGGAGCAAGGGTTGTGCATCTGGGTAGATTAAAAACCCATTTGCTGGCAAGTGGCAGAAAGCTGTGGAAGGTGATGCTGGAAGGGGTGGTCTTGGCATTAGGGCTGGCAACAAAGAGCCTCGAAAAATGGATCTTCAGGTTTGGGTGGGCAACAAAGAGCACTCCAGACTGGGGAGAAATGTCACAGATTTGGACCAGTCATCTGGAGCACAGCCTTGGTCCAGCCTCCCTCTGTGAGGGTAGGGAGGGGAAGAAACCCCCTCAATTTCAGGCTCCTAGATAAACACTAGAAATCTCGTAAGGGTAATAATGGAAATCACTGGGAAATTGAGTTAATACAAGGGCATCTGTGTAAGTGAATGCTTGGGACAGGGAAACGGCTTTGTCCTTTAACTCTAGTAATGCTGGAGCAGATGGGAAGCGTGGTGTGCTTCACGCATTAGCTGACTTGGATAAAGAGCAAGGCAGAGGCTGGTCCTCTTGGCTGATTAAAGGTTAACACGGATAGAAACCAGCGGATTGACTCTTCATTTGCAGGAGGTGTTGTGGGATCAGAGCAGATGGCAGAGAGAGCGTCCCTCCAGCTTACTCAGCTGCTCAGAGGAGCTTACAGCTCCCTCCAGCACAAACAGCCCCACTTGCATCTCCTCTGTTTACAGCTGTAGCTCGTACTTCTTCCCTGGCCTACCTGAAGGGACGGTACTTCTCATGAACATGTGGTATTTGGTGTTTGAAGCCATAGGTATGTGCAGGTACATTTGCCCTCATAGTGCATCCTCTTCAACTGGAATATATTCCTTTGTTATGGCTCCTCCAGCAACAGCTTAGCCACAGGCACTTAATGGGCTACAAATGGGCTGCTTTTAGCTCTCCAAAGCCAGAGGTGCTTTTCCAGAATGTCAATGACCAGGGAAGGACAGGGACATGGCAGGGACTGAGGAGGACTGTGAGGGGAAAACACAGCAGAAGCAGCATGGCTATGTTCTACTGGGGCAGCGTCTTCCCAGCCAGCCATCATTTGCCTCCTTCATCCCTGCCACGGTCTCGCTCGATGGTAACACCTTTACCTGCCATCACAAAAAGAAATCGCTCTGGGGAGGAGGGAGGATGTGAACTCATACCAGTTCTACTCATTGACTTGCTGGAAGCCTGGATTGCCTATTTTGCAAGGGAGAAATGGCAATTGATTCAGCCTTACCCTCTTTCTTTTTGTCTGCCAGTGCTCTGAAAAGGCACATTTTATCTGTGTGTGACAACACCTGCCTAGGGTGCCTCTCATTGAGCTGTGCTGAATCAAAAGAGCAACAAGAAAAGTGGGTTTAATTGCACACATCTTCAGCGGAGTCTTTCTTGCACTGGCAGCACAAAAGGCCAGCCCCGAGCTGGTTGAATGGAGCCCGGGAGGGCTGGGGCGCGTTGTACTCTCCGTTACTATCGGAGGCAGATGATTCACTTTGCTGGAGCATTGTCATGTGCAAATGAGTTCATGAGCCCATCTCCTTTCCAACTGCAAGGTCAGGGACTGAGCAATTGTCAGCATCAGCCGGCTGGAGGAATTGATCTAGAAACTGGAAGGCTTTGGGGGATTTTACTAACCTCCGCTTCCCACCGTGTGAGTACACCAACACTTTCCTCCCACGGATGTTGTCTACCTTACAAATATTGACCGATTTTAAGCTCATGTTTAGAAAGCTGCTGTTTTGAGACACGGAAATGTGACCAAGGAGGGCTTATAAATAACACTTGGTGCAGCAATTATTATTCATTGCTAGTTATGGCTTTCACACAGTGGAAAAACAAATGGTTTTTCCACTAGGAGCTGGAGCTGCAGTCCATTTAATCACTAAAGAGCTTGGAATTGCTTTAGTTTAAAATACTTTTCCGCTGTGGTTTGGAAATTTAAAACAAAAATATATATTTGGGTCATGTTAACCTGGTGTATACGAACTTGCACTGAGAATTTCAGTTTACTTCATCTGTCTGCTGAGCCCCATAAATATCCCTGTATTTGTTCCCATTCGTGTTTGCAGAGCTCCTGCCTGTCTGAAGACAGAGCTGCCCAAGCACAGATGTGAAATGGAGTTAGTCTAATTAGAGGTGAGGTCCTGGGAGCTGAGCACCGGGCACAAGAGCAGTGCTGAGCCAGGCCACTGTCTGCTGAAGCTGCCCCTCTCTGGCTGAGATGCAAGAGAATGTGGCTGGTGCCTTCAGGAAGCTGTGTGGATGGACTTCACATCACTTTCCTTCTGATGGAGGCTGCCCAAATATATCGGTCTCTTGTAGGAGGTCACTTGAGGTTTTGATAGCAAAATGTGAGGGTGAGTTCATGTACAGCGTCCAGCTGCATCCCAGCAGTGATCCTTGCTCAGGGGAGTGGATGTAGTTGTGTGTTTCCCCCTGCAGATCCATTCCTTGTTCTACTTTAAGGTTTCTGTAAAGACTGAGAAAAGCTTGCAGGGGAGCCACAGTGACATAAAGAAATGCTCCCTGTGTTACCTATCCCTATCCCCTCGCACAGCAGTGCCAGTGAAGCAACCTCAGATGGTCTCTGCTGGTCCAGGGTTAGGTCCTAGAGATTGCTGCTCTTGCATGAAGGCTTCCTCCCTGGCAGGCTTGCACTAAGGTTCCATGGAAGGCAAGTGAGTGCTGTGCCTGGGAAGAGGGAGCTAATTTTTCCAAACGGCACAACTTTGTGAATGACAACTGTGACTTCTGCCTGGGCTGTGGCGTGAAATCTGGGGGATGGCTGTGAGCAGCAACTGCCAGAGGGAGCAGAGCTGAGCTCTCGAGTTCCCAGCTAGTGTTGTAGCTGCAAGGTCTTCCTTTCCCCCATCCTGCTCACATTAGAGGACTCTCGATGACATGATTCTGAGAAGGGGTGAGGTTATGCCTGGGTTTTGCTTGTTTCTGGGGTTTAAATTTCCACCTGTGGTCTGCTTGTCGCTCAATTTCAGGTGTTTCTATGTAAGTAACTTGAATATTTGCTTTAGCTTCAGTGGTTTGCTGGATGACCCAAGACTAGGGATCTCCAGTGCCAAGCTGGTGGTGAGTTGGAGCTGCAGGACAGGCTGGTAGTTTCTCCTGACGGGTATCCTGTGGACATCTGGACTAAAAATGCACAGCTGAAAGCCTCTGGTTGATCTTACGGAATTGGAAGAGCTTGCAAAGCTCCTTTTGGTTGAGTAGATTTAGAGATCAAAGAATTCTCCATCTTGGCTAAAGATACTTCTGCTGAAGTCTTAACAGTCTTCTCTTAATAGCAAAGTCTCCTGCGCTGGCGTTCCTGGTAAAAGCTTGATCCTTTGTAGCTGTTTCAGAATCCAGGGATATCTTCTGGATCTGTGCTCCTCCCAGCCCCACAGGGTTTATCAGATCCAAAGGAGAGTGTTGGCCAGCTGGTGAATTTGAAAGTGCCACTGACAGTGCTCACAGTCTTCCATAAGGCATTTCTAGGGTCTGTTTTAATTTAAATCAAAGGCACAATGTCTTGCAGCACTAATGCAAGGTCTTTGCCCTGGTGTTTTGTCCCCTTTTGATGGTTAAGTGGGATTAGGAAGGAGATGTGCTCATTATACCTTGTGTGCCTGTGAACATTCATCACCCCGTTCTGTGGTCTTTCTGGGGCAGATACAAACACTCACCTTCACAACCTGGATCAGAGACACATCTACTGGGAAGCATCCATGGTAAAAGAAGGGGAGACTGTTCTGGGGCAGGGAGCAGGTGACATCATTTTGGGGGGCTCCAATGGGGCATTATAAGCCTGTAGTTACAAAGATGGTATGTAATTATTTCTTTTGCATGGTTTTCAAGTCCTGGCACTGTCACTTTGCTGGCAGCAAATCAAACACCAAGTTAGCTTATGTTAAGGAACAGAAGATGAAGCACTAGATAAGCACTTAGATGTAGGAACATCTTAAACTGAAACACACAGAGGGGACACAGAGGAGAGTGTGGTTTTGCTCTTGGTGCTATCCAGACCCCACGTCTGCATCCAGGGCTGTTTTTCTCTTAGCTGGAGTGCTGATCTCACCTGCCTTGTGGATGCAAGTTGGATGAAGAAGATGGTAGGGTGGCAAATGTCCTTTTCCAGAGTGACCTATATCCTCATGTGTGGACCAGGAGTGAGTGCTTTGATAGATGATGGAATAGACACACACACACACACTATAAGCTACCTTTTAACCACCAGTCTTTTCTGGGACAGCGATACCCGTTGCTGCTGAGCTGGCATGCTCAACACCCATGGATGCTTGGATGCAGACCTGGTATTGCAGGCTGACCTCCCATTAATGTAAACATCCATAAATAATGTCTCACCAGCTCTTCTCTCTCCCCCTCACCATGTTTAATTTTGGACTAAGCTTTAGATAAATGTTTTGTATAGAGTTCCTAGTTTATCTTCGATAGACCTGCTGCCACCAGGGATAAAATCTAAACCAATACTTGACTTATGGCTTGAGTAGCAAAATGAACTGGGCAGCTGCTGACATGCTGAACAGTTCTGTTCAATATGAATAGAATAGAATGGAATAGACCAGACCAGGTTGGAAGAGATCTTCAAGATCATCGTGTCCAACCTATCATCCAACACCACCTAATCAACTAACCCATGCAACCAAGCAAGTCTCCTCCTGAACACCTCCAGCGATGGCGATTCCACCACCTCCCCGGGCCGCCCATTCCAGTGGGCAATCACTCTCCCTGTGTAAAACTTCCTCCTGCCCTCCAGCCTATGCAGCCTATATGCAGACTCTAGCTATGAGTTGTGAGGAACTGCCTCTCCCAGTGGATGGGCAAGCCTAGTTTTACGGTGCATGAAAGCAGCCTGGGAAGTATCATAGTATCATTCAGGGTTGGAAGGGACCACAAGGATCATCTAGTTCCAACCCCCCTGCCATGGGCAGGGACACCCCACACTAGATCAGGCTGGCCAGAGCCTCATCCAGCCTGGTCTTAAACACCCCGAGGGACGGGGCCTCGACCACCTCCCTGGACAACCCATTCCAGGGCTTCACCACTCTCATGGTGAAGAACCTCCTCCTCACATCCAGCCTGAATCTCCCCACTTCCAGCTTCATTCCATTCCCCCTAGTCCTATCACTACCTGAGATCCTGAGAAGTCCCTCCCCAGCCTTCCTGTAGGCCCCCTTCAGATACTGGAAGGCCACAATGAGGTCACCTCAGAGCCTTCTCTTTTGCAGACTGAACAGCCCCAACTCCTTCAGTCTGGACAAATTTCCTCTCCTGAGGAGGTGGATTAAGACTACACTGATGTATTTTCAGACATACACCTGTCTGAAACAGGTTGTTGGGTTGAGTTTCTCCAGCCTTACACCAGTTTGCCCCAAGTGGGGTCTGGCCCATGATCCTGCTGAAGTAAGCATTTCAAGGCAGTGTTTATGGCTAGCAGTTTGTCTTTGAGGGTTTTACATCTATGTGCGTATGTGCCTGCGGGTGTGCACACGCATGTGTCCATACATTCTTGCTCAAGAATGTGCTTTCCAGCCCTTTTAACTTGTTCAAAAAGTAAACTAGGGAGAAACTGGCAGTGAGCTGGAGCCGCCTGCCAAGCATTGCAGACCAGAGAAGTGGTAAAACATAAACACTTTGGAGTTTATCCTCTGGATTTATATAGTTTGGCTGCCGGAGGATGGATTCATGCGGAGGGGCGGGGGGGGCCTAGGCAGCCTTTGGCTTTGCTGCTCCTGCACTGCTGAACCTGGCACCTCTGTAGCTGTGCTTCCACTGCTGGCAGCCTGCAAGCAAGAGGGTAGCGCAGGGCTGTCCATCCAACCCCTCCTGCTACGCTGGCCATGTGGGGTGGGTTTTGGACGATGACAGCAGAACAGGTCTGCTTTCCCCCTCCCCTATGCCAAAGTGAAAGCAGACCTCCTTGATGCTTAATCAGATTTGAATGTGTTTTTTGGCGTGGCTTTAAAGAGACTGGCAGTGAATAGCTGGGTTTGATGCCATTTATTAAAAACCTCTGGTAGAATTTGTCTCGGGAAGCCCTTCTGAGAGCTGGCAAATGCACAAGGGTTTGGTGCAGTTAATGTATTTTAATCTTCACCCCCCCAACACCCCTTCTCCTTTTCTGTTGCTAATTGTAGGGCTCTCAGCTGTCTGCTGCCTTCTCCTGGGAGACTGCAGGTTCCACAGGGACCTCTGTACAAATATGGGCTTAATGAGGTTGTGATAGCACAGAGAAAAGTTAGCATCCTCTGCGGGGAGGAGGGCTGGGATGGGCAGGGCACTGGGTTCTAGGGACCACGCCAGGCTCTGCCATGGGGGCAGTGTGTGGTCCTGGCCATATTCATTAACGACGCAGGAGCCAGAGAGATGAATGGGGGAAACAAAGGTATCCCTTTTACCATGTGTCTGAGCAAGTGCAAGGTGTTGGACCCCCTCAGCAGACAGCTCCTGGAAAAGGGCTCCCTGGGCTTTCAAACTGAGACTGATATCCAGTCTTTTCTTACTGACTTCATCCCTTGCTTGCTTGGTGCGGCCTCTTCAACCTTGGACCTGAGGACTTTCTGAGCTCATTTCATACTCTTCACCTGTATTTGGGGCTTGTTGGGACTTTTCTCATGGTTTGTGCTCTCCAGCACAGCTGGGGCTGTCAGGACCACTGTAACATTTGTGTGTTTGGGCTATCCCTGTAGCCCTATGCACAGATTGACCCAATGAGTGGCTGGCCCTCTGGCAGCAGTATTTTGGGGAAAGCTCAAGGGCTCGCAGCAAATGTTGTGGAGCTCAAGAAATGAACAGTTTCCCTGCAGTCCATGGTTCGGGCTGTGTATTTGTCCTGTTCCTGCTCCTTCTTCCCTCTTTGTGGAAAAGCTCAGAACTGTGTCCATGCCCTGGAGCACTCTGCCTGGTTGAGGGAGTGAAGTTGGAGTTGCATTGCATTTAATTGGTGAGGTTTTCTTGTGTGCCTCATTAGAGGAAAGAAACCCCAGCCTTTTTCTGCCAGCCCTCGCTCATGTGAGTTGCAAATTCAGCGGGAGGGAGGCGTGGATGAAGATGACTCCCAGGAGAGAAACAGTCTGAGAAACTCTTAAACAAATGGGAACTGAGCAGCTTTGCTCTTCCCCTGAGGGTTTGGCTGTTAAATAAACTCACCGATGAGTCTGGCTACACGTGTGTGTTGATGCAGAGGCGTGTTCATACTTGGGCTGGGTATTGCTGGGTGTAAGCCACCGGGCTGGCAGGCATTGGGGTTGTGCGCTCCTTGACACAGCGACACATCAGCAGCCTTGGCTGGCCTGGTGCTTCTTCCATAGCTCGCGTGGGTGGTATCGGTCAGAGGGAAGCTGATGTGATCTTTACTTTCTCTTCTCTTCTCCTCCAGGGTTCCACCTCAGCGGGACGGTAACGGAGCCAGCGACTGCGACGGAACCAGAGATGACTTACAAGGTGGCCATCAGCTTTGACCGCTGCAAAATCACCTCAGTGACGTGTGGCTGTGGGAACAAGGACATTTTTTACTGCGCCCATGTCGTGGCGCTTTCGCTGTACAGGATCCGCAAGCCGGACCAGGTCAAACTCCGTCTTCCCATCTCAGAGACCCTTTTCCAGATGAACAGGGACCAGCTCCAGAAGTTTGTCCAGTATCTGATCACGGCTCACCACACTGAGGTGCTGCCTACTGCCCAGAAGTTGGCTGATGAGATCCTGTCATCCAACTCGGAGATCAACCAAGTGCATGGTAATTCTTCCCTCCCCTCTGGGTGTCTCAGCACTGATTCACTCTGCATTGGGGCTGGGGTGGTGGTTTCTTACTGACAGTGGTGACCTTTGTTTGGCAGTGTTTTTCTGTTGCTGCACAGAGGGGGATGGCAGTGTCAGAGTGATGTGGATGGATATTGGGACTACATCAGTGTTGGTCATGTGTCCCCCATTCTGCCCTGTGTTCTTTGTGTGTTTATCTGTCAAACCCTGGCTTCAACAGGCAAGAAAAGGCAGAGCAGACAGGCTGGCGGTGCACAGGGCACAGCTTAGAGTAGGGTGGAGAAGCCAAGGGAGGACATGTAGTGTCCAACACAGATCCTGAGGAGCAGGAGGTGGAGTGGAGGCATGGCTCCTCCGGTGTGCAAGGACACAGTTTCAGCCCGGCCCTGCACGTTGCTAAGTCAGATGTGGCTGAGCCTGTGGGAGATAAAGCTTTAATCTCCACGGGCGTTAATTTGCTCGTAATAAATGAGTGCTGCTGTCCTGACCTACTGCACAAAGGCAGCGGAAATGTGCCTGGGGGCTTTGTTTGGGAGATGCTTTTGACTCCATCCTCTGGAAAGCACCGGCTGGGGGATGATGACCATCCCAGCCCTGCTCTGGTTTCACACTGGCCCAGGAGATGACCCAGGCTCCTTGGGGACTTGCCCTGAGGCTCCCATCATCAGTCTGAGCCAGGCACTTATGCTGTGTCTTTCCAAGGAGCCCAGGAGCTGAGGTTGCCCAGGGTCTGCAACAATGAGCCACTCCCCACCGTGCCTGTCCCACCAGCTGTAGTGCAGAGATAATAAACACTTATCTGCCACGGAAGGGCGTTGCAGGGATTAACACATGCCTGTTAAGTGCTCTGAAGATGAAAAGCCCCATATGCAGCCTAAAATAGGATCTGAACTGGTTGAATCCACATGTAGAGGTGAGGCCAGGGGTCTGCCTCTTCCACAAGGGTGATGGAAGCTCTGATCTTGGCTATCTCCCCCTCCCTCTGTTTGCTGCTTCTCCTACCTTGGTAGAGGCTTTTGTCTCCTCCACTGGGCCACATCTGCATGTGTGGTTGTCCTCTAAATTACTGGCTTTTGCAGGAGAGGGTTCCTCATTTTTTTTGTTGTTAAGAAAGAATGAGGAGCTGTGGTACTGCAAGAATCTGCTGAGGTCTGTTCCCTCCCTGAGATGATCTACTGAAGCTGAGGTTGGGCAGGATCCCTTCTTGGCCATTGTCTGAGGCTGCTTTCTCCTAAGCAGATTGGAGAAAAGCTTTTAAGGCTCTGAATATTTATTGCTCTAGAGTCAGCAAAAGGCTGGTGATTGAGAGTCTTAGAAAGATACAGATGTTGGCTCTGGTTCAATATCAGCCTCTTGTTTGTACAAGTGGCTTTAAAAAAACCCCACAACACAACAAAAACAAAGCAAAAAAATCCTCTGTCCCTTCAGACTCAGGCAAATTCACGTGATTTTGAGCTGACAGAGACGTGTTGATTTGCCCAGCAGAAGATAGCACCTATCTGACACCCATGTGGCTGCCTGGCTGGGGTCACAAGGGAGTAAACACCTCTGCAGACAGCCGTGTTTCATCCTGGAGGAGCATGCAGGTCAGCTTTAAGATGAGGTGATATAAAGAGGCTCTAAAACTCCCAGATGTTGCACCCTGTGAAAAGAAAGACTCAAAAAACCTCACAGTTGAGTTCAGAGTGGTGTTGTCCAGGGCTTCAGCTCTCAATCCTGGACAGTGTTGTAAGCTTTGTCCCCCATGTCTTGCAATGAAGCATAGCCACAGTGCAATAACATTGCTGAGCTGCTTGAGCAACAAGTCCAGGGTAAGGAAGGCCTGCAGGTGTATGTGGCTGGGTAGAAGAGAAATCTGAGGGGCTCCAGTTGAAAGGGAACCAACTTTGTCTCTTCTTTTGCCCCTCACAGCTGTGGGTCACACATTGATGAAGGGTTACTGATCCTTGGATTTGAAATTCTTCAAAGCATGCTTTACTTAGAGCCTTGTGTGCTTATATACCATGGTTTAGTTGATCAGATAGTGTTGGATGATAAGTTGGACTCGATGATCTCAAAGGTCTCTTCCAACCTGGTTAATTCTATTCTATTCTATGCATGTTTTTGGCTGTGTCTAGTTCAGACCCTTGGGGTCACACCTTCTTTCACCTTGAGGTCAAGGCCAAGCTGGCTTTTGGCAGGCTGTCTTCTGCAGCCTAAACAGTAACCCAGTGTGTGCATTGGACACCTGAGGTTATTACACCTTGGAGAAAGAACAGTCTCTCCAGAAATCCTTTCTTCTTTCCCCCATTTCTTAGGAGGAGAGGGCTGTTGAGCTTCAGATCAGTATCAGGTCTTCCCCACCTGCCTCTGGTCACCCAAAGGGCTGCTCCTTCCATGTCAATGGGGAGCACATAAGATGGAGGAGGCGATTCTGCTCCTCAGGAGCACTCCAGGCTGTCTGAGAATGCCCCTTGTGCAAGGGATTGGTCTGGCATTGTAAAGCAAGGCTTTCAAGATTGCTCCTTCTCCCCGCCCTGCGGAGCCTGAACAGCAAAGAAAATTCCAGGCCATTGTCTGGCACACTCATCTCAGGGTGTCAGAGCTTTGTTCCTTGCAGGAGCCTGTAGCCGCGGGCTGTGCACCACATGCCATTCTTCCCGGCTGCCTTCCTAGAAGGAAATGCAAACTATCCAGTAATGACGGAGTCTCGGAGCGCAGCCAAGGCGCTCGCGTGTTCGCGAAGGATTCAATCCGAGCAGAGAGCCTCGGTGTGCCTGCCGCTCTGCTCCCCACTTGACCTCTGCCTGCTGAAGTGGGTCACGTTTCTGTTCTCCCGGTTGGTTGCAAAGGGCAGCAGGCTTGCGGTGAGAGCGTCTCACATGTCTGACACCTCCATGCTCGGCGTCTGAAATGGCAGCTGGAGTGAGGAGATTGGGGTGGGCTGCGGTGCTGCTCTGTCCCCTTCCTGAGTGAGTTCCTGCTGGGGGGCAAAGTCGGTGGCATGGCTGTCTGGCATGGAGCAAGACTGTGAGGTTGTCATTGTGCCAGCAAATGTTTCTTACGGCTGCCTGGCCTTTCCTGCTGGGGTGGCTACTGGTGGCAGTCAGGACCTGCAGCTGGAGAGTGGGACCTCTGTCAGAGTGCAGAGCATCTGATGCAGGCCACCATGGCACTTTGTTCCCCCCACTCTTCCGAGAGTATGAGCCCAGGACTCGCATTGATTTGCTGTGGGGTCAGCATGGCATGGGGAAAATGCAAGCTGAGAAAGTGGCTCAGGGGCACCAGCCATGGTGGGACATACTGGGAGTAGGTGTAGCTTTGCCATTGGAGGATCCATGTTCTATCATGATGAAACATGGGAAGAATATGCTCTTTGGAGGTGAGAATGAAGGACAGAGAGTGACTGCTTTGGTCCAGTGAAGAATTGCAGAGGGGGGCCAGGAGCTATATGAAAAGTCAAGGCTGTGAAAAAGAGCTGAAATAGGAATTGTAGGCAGAGAGGGAGATTTTGGATGCAAAAGCAAGCAGTGTGGAGGAGGAACTCAGAATCACCAATGAGTCCTGACAGCAGTGCTGGGTTTCTGCTGTCACGTGGATCAAACATCAAGCAGCAGCAAGTGCGCAGGGTCCAAGCCATCCATCAGATGGGGGGTAGCATTCATCTTCTCTTGTGTTTTGGTTCATGCTGCTTTTAAGAGAAAGACAGGACGAGTATGGGATGTACTGAAAGACAATTACTGTTGCAGATACATCCTTTGAACCTAATTGGGGTGTCTGGGCTTTGGAAGCAAAGACTGGATTCTTCCTGAGTACAAAAGCAGTCTGTGGCCAAAGAAGGACAAGAAGCTGGTGGAACCTCCTGCAGGGCCAGAGATGGTGGCCATTGGAATCTTTAATTAGAAACTTGAAGGCAGGAGGGGCAGCTCTGAGGACTGACAGTGCCTGTGGGCCCCAAAGATATGGGGCTTAGAGATACTCTTTGTGTATCATTGGAGAAGTCTACCCCTTCCTTAGGTAAGGAGCAGGAGGTTTTGGTAGGCCTGGGGTTTGCAGCTTGGTAACCTGGCCTGCTTGAGCAGCACTTGGACACGGTGGGGAGAGCTGCTGCCCTTAGCACTGGAGACATGGTTGGGGCAGTCTGTCTGCCCCACAAACACCGGAGAGTGACACAGTGTCTGTGGTGCTCAGCTGATGCCATCAAAAGGCTTGGGATGCTCGTAGCCAGAAGTGGGAAAAGGCACAAAACCTCTGCTGTCTTACAGTTCAGTACAGTTCAGGAGAAGCTTCTTCTGAAGACAAGCCATCTAAGAGTCTTTGTGAAGCACCAAGGGGCCTCTGTGGTCCTGCAGGGTCTCTGGAGCTTCTTTGGAGGAAAGGAGCTTCAGAAAACTTAACAGGGTAGTCCCTCAGGCTTTGGCATAGGAAAATGTATGCAAAAGCCCTGAGGATCCCTCTGCCTCTTTTATCCCTTGTATATTTTTGACCAGCCTGAGCCCTTTCTTCAGCTCCTGGACTAGTACTATACTTTGTCTGTTGGCTCATCTTGTGCCTTGTGCGCAGCAAGTTGACTGCCAGGTGGACTGTGTGGGAAGTCCCTGCCTGCTTGTCCTCCTGCTCTGCGCCAGGGCTGCTGTTTGAAGAGTTCTCAGGTGGTCTTTAACTTTGAGATGATCCCATGACAGCATCTGGAGGGCAGCTCTGGTAAATCTATTTTAAATTCTGCCTTCCTGCTGGGGAGGAGAAGAAGGTCAGATCTCCAGGGGATTCGTGTTCCTGTTTGCTGAGCTGATGGGAATTTAAGGGAAAATAACACACCTGAGTGCTGGAGAGAAAGTCCCTGTTGGCAGCCCTTCTCCCTTGTCTTTGAGAGCAGCTGGGAATGCCAAATGACCCCAGAGCACCTGTGTGGTGCTTGACAAGTGGCTTCAAAGACAGCTGGCCCCGATGCTGGTACCAGCTGGACCAGAGAGCTCCTGGCCACCATGCTGGGAGCAGTCCAGCTTCACTTACCCTGCTGCTGTCAGGGGTGTGAATCTTCAGGCGCCCTGGAGGCTCCATCCAACATCCCTCCCCTTAAAAAAGAACTGGGAGCCTTGGTGGAGCTTTACTTCTCGCTTTGCTGCTATTTTTAATTCCTCTTGGAGTTAATTTCTTTTCTGGTGCCTGGTTATTTTCTCTCCAGGGTTTTCTGCTGTTTGTTTACTTGTCCGTGTCCTCCCCGCCCCCTGCCCTGAACCGTTCCTTCATGTCTGTTTTCTCTCTGGACGCTGGAGAGGCAGCTCAGAGGCGTTCAGCAATGCCACTATGTGTAGTCATGAGATGGCCCTTGTGAGCTGCTGCCACGATGGCCAGCCCTGCTCTAGGCAGCTGGGGCTTGGCTGCCTGGCAGAGCCCTCCTTGACACTGCTGATCCCAGGGCCACCAAGTCCAGACCCTGAGCCACCAGTGGGTGCTGAGCACAGTTCAGCTTTGAGGGAGATGCTAGGGTAGCCACCTGCATCCCTGGGTTGCTTTTACCACCAGCTTATCAGCTGCAGGCACTGGTTAAAAAGAATAATTATCTATCTTTTTTTTTTCCTCTATGCTGCTCTGCTCCTGCTCTGGGTGAGATGCTCTGAGAGTGCTTCCCACACTGCCTAGCTGACGTATCTTGCCATCCTGGGTTCAGGAGCTTGTGTTTGGGGATGTACCAATACCTTGGCACGACCCACATGGTCTCATCACCTTCTCACCCCTGGAAACCTGCTCTTTGCAGTCAGGGAGTGTCTTTCATTTTCTTCCTGTCAGGCAGCTGGGTTCAGAGCAAGGTGCTGAGTTTTCTGTGCCTGGCTAGGCTCTGTTTGCTAATGTGTAGATTTTTTCCAGTCCTTTTTTCCCCTCAGCCTTTGTATCCACCTGGAGGTGTCTCGCTTGGCTATCAAACAGTTAAACTCCAAGCCTGCCTTGAAGAAGGTGGGGGTTGTGTTTGGAGTGTGATGGATTGCATTTTTATCTCTGTTTCTTCAGCCAGTGTAAACGGTGCTGGTAAAACACTCTTTCCACTCAAGATGTGCAGCGGTGTTTCCTTAAACCTGAATCCAGCAGGCCCAAAATCCAGCACATCTGAAACAGGGCTCTTTGGAGCAGGAATGCTGCTATATGAGAAATGTGTTACGCAGGCACTGGGCTGTTTTACATGCCGTTCCCTGCTCCTCTGGAGCCGAGACATGGAATCACTCATCGACTGCGTCACAGCATGCCGCTGTCGAAGCCCCCATGGTGTGAACGCTGGCAAGGGGAAGTGGACAAATCCTGCCATTAATATTTAAACCCGGCACAAATCCCGTTGTTTGCTCTTAAATGTTTATCCAGCTCCCTGGTGTAATTGGGCAGCCCATTATCCGCCGGCTCGCGTCGCACGTGCGGGAATCTGCCGTTCCAGCCCTCCCCCGGAATCCTTTGGAGGAGAGCAAAACACTTTGCCGGCAGATTCGGGTTTTATTTGGAGGGCGCGGGAGGCGCGATGCTAATTTGGCTGTGGCCCGAACCCCAACGTGCGAAGTGCTCAATGTGTTGCGTGGGAGGAGGAGGTTTTATTTAGCTGCACGCTTCTCTCCTCGCTGCTTGGGCTTTCCACTGCTGATGCTACGTGTGAGCAGCGAGCGCCGAGGGTGGGCACAGGAGCTCCAAAAAAAACGCGGCCGCTGTTTGCACCTTGCTAACTCCTTCACCTTTAGCTGTCGCGGTGACCTCAGCGAGGGAGCAAGGATGAGCTGAGGTTAAGTGAGATAGGTCATCCCAGGCATCCATGCCCTCTTGGGTCCTTGTAGATGTGGCCAGGTGACCCTATAGAGGCATCCCAGATGACTGGCTGGTCTGGATAGCTGTAGCTGGGAGTAGTGACTAGGATGGTGAGGAGGAGGATATTACGAGCAGGAGTATCTGGGATACTTCAGCAATGGGGCCGGATAAGTGCTGGTGGTAGACAGATTAGTCATCGGTTCCTGATAGGGGATAATCGCTGGCTTGTCTGCTCTTTATCTGTGAGATCAGCACAGGGTTGGGGGAGGGAAGAGCTGAGACAGCCTGGCTGGACTGTCCCTGGCTTGGTGGTCTCTTGTGGCTTACAACAGGGCTGTAGGCGAAAGCCCTCATGCTCATCCAGGGGCTGTGATTTCCTTTCTGCTGCTTCAGCTCCCATCCCAATTAAGTGGCTGTGTTGACTATAAATTATTCTGCAGAGGGAGCAGCAGCATCCTGTGCCTTCAAGCACAGGGCAGGCTGTGCCTCCAGCTTGCTGGAGCTGCTCTCAGGCAGAGACTGTTAGCAGAAATTAAAGGAATTTTGTAAAGGACATTAAATACAAATAGCTGTGTATTTACTGGGTCAGGAGCATTCACAGCCTTTGCTGGAGGAGCAAAACCCCTTGGGTTGATGTCCTCCCGCAAGCCAGAAATAAACAGTCATCCTGCTGAGCAGGCATCCTGCAGCTTGATTTTCATGAATTGCGTTAGAGCTCCTGGTTCAGAAACTCATGAGGCTGGGGTGTGCACAGTATCCCAGGCTGTTTCTGCATGAAAGCCATGTCTGCTCCCCAGCTAGATCTCAGTCAAGTGGGGAAGACATCATTAAGATTTAATTGGGAACATGTTGGCTGCACCATCCCTTCACTGTCAGTACAGCACCTCGCATTTCCCACACTGATTGTCTTTCCCACTTGAGAGGGAGACAATGATGGGAAAAGCAGACCAAAGTGGAGCTGAGCATCCTCCAGCCACCCCAGTCCCTCCTTGGCACTGATTTCCTCTGAGGAGTTTCTACAGGGTAGGACTCAAAATTTAGGACCCAAAAAGCTGAGTTTCTGTTCCTGTTTGTGCTCCTGGCTGCTTGCTGGAGCCATGGTGCTGCCTGCCCCCATGAGCCCAGGAAGCCAGGGCAATGTTTGGGGGGAAAATGAGACTTGAAAGGGGCAAGGCAAGGGGAGGTGGATCCAAACTGTTGTTTAAAGCAATTCTGGGTTTGGTTTTCTTCTTCATTTTCTTTTCTTTCTTTTATTTTTTTTTTTTTCCTCTGAAAGATGAAATACAGCTTGGGAACACAAGTGTGTGCCTGCTAAAGGCTGTGCTCTGATAACAGGTTGCTTTTTGAAGGATTATCGATCCTCCTTTCTTTCCAGCAGAGGGTCTCTCCCCGTCAGGTACACTGATAGATGGGGAAATGAGAGGCAGGGCCAGGTGTTGAACCTGGGGGCTCTGGAGCCCCCATGCTGTATTACCTTTGCTCCTAACGTGAGGAAGGGCTTGTAGGAATTGGAGCTTTACTGATGCTTAAACAAAATGGTGATGTGGAGCAGAAGGAGGAGCACCCCAGGCAATCCCTGGAGTCGGTGACCGCTCCGGGCTCTGCAGCTGTGCTGCCTGCACCCTCGAGGCTTTGAGGGAAGGCAGGTCCCTGTTTGCCCTCAGCCTCCTTTCCCATGGGGTGCAGGAGAGGGGCTAGACATTAGCCCTGTGGTCAGGATCCCTCCTGACAGCTGCTGCCACCGCTGTGGAAAGAGAGCATGATGCTGCAAGCTGGGGCTCTGCCTGGGAACCTCGTTGGCTTTCTCTTACCTGAGCTGTGATAAAATATAGGTGGGTCCATGTCAAATAGACGTAGGTCCACTTTTTGCTGGTGGGACTGCTGACCCTATTGCTATAAACATGGTTGTCTCTCTTCTTCTCCCTCTCCATCCCCCCAGGTGCTCCCGACCCTACTGCTGGGGCCAGTATTGATGATGAGAACTGCTGGCACTTGGATGAGGAACAGGTCCGAGAGCAGGTGAAGCTGTTCCTATCTCAGGGAGGGTACTACGGCTCGGGGAAGCAGCTCAACTCTATGTTTGCCAAGGTGAGGAGGAGCTCTCTGCGCTCGGCATGTCACGTACCCGGCAGCTCGCTGGCTGCCCTGGCACAGTGCCCATCACAGCTGGGAATCTCTGCTCCAGTGCCTTCTTGCCCGGTCGCAGAGCAGGCAGTGTAATCCAGGCTGTGGGTCAGGCCTGGGTTTTCTCATCCATTCTGATAAGAGGTCCCTTCATCTTATGCAATGGGCTTGCCATGATCCCTGCATGAGGGAGGGCTTTCCCCCATCTCTCCATAAGCACCATGGGGGGAAGGCCAACCCTGCAGAGCCTACTGAGACCGTGGAGAGGTGGCACCAGCCTATGGGCTGTTCTCATTCTTTGCAGAAAGGCCTTGTCTTCGTGTTCTTGATCACTTACTCCTCTTCACAGCCTAGGTTGTGGCTGCTGCTCAGCTGGACTCCAACCAGCCACATCACAGCTATTGCATGAGTGTTAACATGTACAGCTATACATTATGCACATACATACGTGTATGTATTTACAGTCTGAATCCCCAGACTGAGGGAGCCATGGCTTGCCAGCCAGGTGACCATGTCATAAACACCTCCAAGGAACCAAGGTTTGTCTCACCAAAGACCTGTCTGTCCTTTCCAGGTGCGGGAGATGCTGCGCATGCGGGACTCCAACGGGGCCAGGATGCTGACGTTGATAACAGAGCAGTTCATGGCTGATCCTCGGCTCTCCCTATGGAGGCAGCAGGGGACAGGCATAACGGAGAAGTGCCGGCAGCTCTGGGATGAGCTGGGTAAGGGCTGTGGCCTTGCTGAAAGCAGCAGAAGGGTTGCCTGGGCTGCTGGGCCAGTGAACATTGTCCCAGAGGAATCTGGGGCTCTTTTGAGGGGGCAGAGTTCGTGAGAGATTCCAGGAGCTTGTTCTGTCTGCTTCTGGGGAGATCTTAGTTGGACAGCTGGATCAGGCCCAAACTTCACAGTTCAACACCTTTAACCACTTGCCCTCTTGCAAAGGGGTCAAGGATGATGGGTGTGCAGAGCATGGCCACTCCCATACTTGCAGCAGCCTAGTGTTTGATATGCTGCCCTAAGGCCTTTGTGAGGGAGGGCATAGGCTGGTGAGCCCCTGGGGCTGGATGTAGCCTGGACGTGGAAGTGCTGTTCTTGGGGAAATCATGATCCAGAGATGGAAGGGCAGGTTCTCAAGTCTCATCCCATCAGATTTTCTGCCTGCTGTGGTACACACTTCCAGGGTGAGGGGGGGCAGGATGGCCAGCACAGAGCCTGGCTTTAAGGGAATGCAGTTCAGGGTAATTCTATCTAAGCACCTTAGACGCCGGCTCATCTGGCTGACTGTAATACCATTAGAATAACACATTTAGATGACGTGGGCCCCAGGAGGTTGGTTGTGTGATGGAGTTAACCCAGTGATTCTGGGCTTTTCTGGACATCTGGGATCTTGGGTTGAATAATTTGACTTGTGCCATAGTTTTATGAGTGAGTTTGAACTTCTCTGCAGGCCTCTGGCATGAGTTGCTGTTTAAGGACAAGGGCTTGTGGCCTGACACTGAAGGGATATTGTAGAGCTGGAAAGATGAGGGTGATCCATAGTCTGGAGCACCTGAAGATGCAGCTGAGATCACAGACCCTCCTACCAAGTGCCCAACAAATACAGAGACAGCTGTGAGTCCAGGGAGCCAGGCAGGGGCAGGATATCTTACCTCTCTGTGAAGTTTTCTGGATGGAAACAACCATTTCCCCCTCAGGTGGCTCAGTCGGTAGCGCATCAGACCCTTAATGGGAAGGTCTTGAGTTCAAGCCTGCAGTGGGCAGTAGTATCCTCCCTACTCTAGTCATGAGGTCTGTGGTGACAGGTTGGACTCGATGATCTTTGAGGTCTCTTCCAACCTTAGGAATACTGAATATGCCTGCTTGGAGAGCTTGTTTGTGCTTGCTTGCCAAGAAGGTATTTCCAGGATTTGCGGATACTGTAGCTAGGTGGTTGGATATGCAAGGATCATGAAGAGGTCCACCAAGCCAGAATCTCCACATAGAATAAAGCATGTGAATGGGTGGGAGTCTGGGCAGGCCTGGACACAGGAAGCAATTTGCCCAGAATTAGTTTACTTGGCCAGATTTCAAAGGCACTTTCCAAGCTGAGAGCCCTCTCTCCCTTTCTGCACACACAAGAGGAGGAGTGGTTGGGCTTCAGTTCTGGCTTAACCATGCAAGGCCCAGGCTAGTGTAAGTATTTGTGCTTGGCAGAGTGTGAGGAGACGACGGCACATCCCCATCAGCAGATGGCAGGGTGGCTAGGGAATGTCAGGCCCTACCAAGGCTGGATCAGTGTGACAGCAGGTGAAGCGTGGTGCCAGCCAACGCACGTCAGAGCGAGCAGCTCGCCTGGCATAGGCACATCACGTGGGAAGGATTTCGGCATCTCCATGCTGAAGAGAAGTCCCTACAGAGGACACTGTAATGGTCCAAGAGGCAGCTCTAGGGCAGGGGTGAGACTATACTCAGAGCAGGGATTATTCCCCCGTTGTACAGAAGCCTTCTGGATTTAGAATCATAGAATCAGTCAGGGTTGGAAGGGACCACAAGGATCATCTAGTTCCAACCCCCCTGCCATGGGCAGGGGCACCCCACACTACATCAGGCTGGCCAGAGCCTCATCCAGCCTGGGCTTAAACACCTCCAGGGATGGGGCCTCAACCACCTCCCTGGACAACCCATTCCAGGGCTTCACCACTCTCAGGATGAACAACCTCTTCATGTTCAGTCTGAATCTCCCCACCTCCAGCTTCATTCCATTCCCCCTGGTCCTATCACTACCTGATATCCTAAGAAGTCCCTCCCCACCCTTCTTGTAGGCCCCCTTCAGATACTGGAAGGCCACAATAAAGTCACCTCAGAGCCACCTTTTCTCCAGACTGAACAGCCCTAACTCTTTCAGTCTGTCCTCATAGGAGAGGTGCTCCAGCCCTCTGATCATCCTCGTGGTCCTTCTCTGGACACGTTTGAGCATGTCCATATCCCTCTTGTAATAGAGGCTCCAGAACTGGAGGCAGTACTCCAGGTGAGGTCTCACCAGAGCTGAGTAGAGGGGGAGAATCAGCTCCCTTGACCTGCTGGCCACACTTCTCTTGCTGCAGCCCAGGATCTGATTGGCTTTCTGGGCTGCAAGTGCACATTGAGAGCTCCTGTTGAGCTTCTCGTCCACCAGCACCCCCAAGTCTCTCTCCTCAGGGCTGCTTTCCAGCCAGTCACTGCCCAGCCTGGATTTGTGCCTGGGATTGCCTTGACCCAGATGGAGGACCCTGCACTTAGTCTTGTTGAACCTCATGAGGTTGGCTTGTGCCCACCTCTCCAGCCTGTCAAGGTCCCTCTGGATGGCCTCCCTTCCCTCCAGCATTTCTGCTGCAGCACACAGCTTGGTGTCATCAGCAACCTTGCTGAGGGTGCACTCAATGCCACTGTCTATGTGACCAACATGGTGACATGGTCTTGGGTAGCATTTACTGTAGGAATAGAGCATCCCTTTCAAGGGAGGGTGGTGGCGTGGAGGGACTAGAGCTGCCGGGAGTGATGTTCACCAGCAGCAAACATCAGCAACATTGAGAGGTGTCTGAAATCATCTCTGGGTAGGTAATGGGTAGAAAGGCTCTGCAGAGGGACCTCAACAGGCTGGACAGATGGGCAGAGTCCAACGGCATGAGATTGAACACATCCAAGTGCCGGGTTTTGCACATTGGCCACAACAACCCCATGCAGTGCTACAGGCTGGGGTCAGAGTGGCTGGAGAGCAGCCAGGCAGAGAGGGACCTGGGGGTACTGGTCGATGGTAGGCTGAACATGAGCCAGCAGTGTGCCCAGGAAGCCAAGAGGGCCAAGGGCATCCTGGCCTGCATCAGGAACAGTGTGGCCAGCAGGAGCAGGGAGGTCATTCTGCCCCTGTACACTGCACTGGTTAGGCCACACCTCGAGTCCTGTGTCCAGTTCTGGGCCCCTCAGTTTAGGAAGGAGGTTGACTTGCTGGAACGAGTCCAGAGAAGGGCAATGAAGTTGGTGAGGGGTTTGGAACACAAGCCCTATGAGGAGAGACTGAGGGAGCTGGGTTGCTCAGCCTGGAGAAGAGGAGACTCAGGGGTGACCTTATCACTCTCTACAACTACCTGAAGGGAGGTTGTAGACAGGCGCATGGTGGTCTCTTCTCCCAGGCAGCCAGTACCAGAACAAGAGGACACAGTCTCAGGCTGTGCCAGGGGAGGTTCAGGTTGGATGTTAGGAAGAAGTTCTATACAGAGAGAGTGATTGCCCATTGGAATGTGCTGCCCAGGGTGGTGGTGGAGTCGCCATCATTGGAGGTGTTCAGGAGGAGACTTGATGAGGTGCTTGGTGCCATGGGTTAGTTGTTTAGGTGGGTTGGATTGGTTGATGGGTTGGACACGATGATCTTGAAGGTCTCTTCCAACCTGGTTTGGTTTATTCTAAATAAAGGTTTATTCTCTACTCCTAAAAAACCAAAAACAACAAAAAAATGGTGGCTGGTATGCGTAGGGCAGTGAAGGCACATTGTCCAATGGTCTGCGGATGCCCAAGCTGCCTGCTGCCAAAGGGAGGGGTGAGAGGGGCCTGTTGCCAGCTGCCCCAGGAAGCCCCAGCACAGACCCGAGCTCCCCTGCCACGTGGAAGAGGGAAAACGGGCCCCGTGGAAATTATTTTGGGCACGTTTAATAATTAATCATCGATTTTTAGCGAAGGCTGCATCACAGACTTGCGTGGGATTGGAAGAAGATCAGCCTTAAAGAAGATTGTGGATTTATGCTGGGGGGAAAAATGTGAAGGATTTTGCGGGATTTCAGAGCCTAAACAAACACACCCACCCAATCCCAACCAAACAAATGAATTTGAAAAAGTAATAATAAAAAGACAAACCCAAAAACCCACCCCCCCAACAAGGGCATCCTCTGCTTCCACGTGTGCTGGCAACTGAGCAGCCCTTGCGCCGTCCGCCGGGGAGCTGCAGGAGAGACCCGCTGGCTGGAGAGCTCTGCGGCGTGGGAGTATTTGCCCTGGCGCATTAGTACTTACGATTAAAGCCTAATTACAAAAAATAGACCAAAAACCAGCTGAAGTGCAGCCTGACCTTAATCTGCCTGGAGACGGGGTTATTTATCTCGGCCACTTGTTTACAGTGGGGAATTTCAGCAGATTAAGCCAGGGAGCGACCCTGTGGGAAACGAGAGAGTTTCTTTGATGGTCGCGGAAACTTGGGCGCGGGATGGGAGCGCCTGTCCTCTGCGGGGCCAGCAGGGAAGGCTCCAACCCTTTCCTCCCTCATCCCTGCACCCAGCCTGGTCATCAAAAAGCGTTTTTGTTTAGAGGCTTAGCTTAATCGTGATCTGCTGCTTTGTTCCCCACTTAACCTCCTGCCATCAGAAAGTTCAGATGAAGGTTTCTGCAGCGTGTGAAGAGACACAGAGTCTGACCTGGCGTGGTGTTTCGGCTCAGGACAGGAGTCACTTGTGCTGTCAGCTGATGTCTCTTGACCATAGGGCTCAAAAAACCTCTCTTTTCCATCTCCCAGATAACTTTCCTGGCTGAGACAGATGCAAATCCCTCTTCCCTCTTTGTCCCATCTCCTCACCACATCTTCCCTGCTGCGGGAAAGGCCAGGGGCGCAGCTTTTTGGCAGGCAAAAGATGCCTCCTCAGAAGCCTCCCAAAAATAGGCTGCAAAGTCATGAGGCTTCCATGGATTGTATCTTAGCTGGGCTGTGGGAACCAAAAATCAAGCAGGCACATCCCCTTCCTGGGGGTGGCACAGCAGGAGCACCAAGTCTCCTTACCACATGTCAGCCAAGCTGCTCTGTGCACCGTCAGAGGTGTGAGCCAAACTTCTTTGAGGCTGCTTTCTGCACAAGCAGCCCTGGTGAGGAGGGGAAATGGCAACAGGCATGAATGCTGCTGAGAAGGGGGTGCCCAAATCCATCCAGAGCCCCAGGATGCCCGACACCAGGAGCTGAATGCTCACAGCCACCCTTAAGAAAGGGGGAGTTTTATGGCCTTAGGGTAGCAGGAAGCACAGGCACCCACTGCTCAGCTGGGGACCAGTATGATTCTATGACTCATTTTTGGGAGCTGAGACCTGATTTTTTTCAAAGACACAGTGTCCATGCAGCCCCTGTGGAGCCTGCAGGAGCCTGTGCACAAGTGACAGCAATTCTAGGGAGGTTCTTCCACTCCACTGGTGAGATCGCATCTGGAATACTCTGTCCAGTTTTGGGCTCCCCAGTTCAAGAGAGACAGGGATCTAGACAGAGGGTCCAACAGAGAGCCACAAGGATGATTAGGGAACTTGAGCATTTCCCCTATGAAGAGAGACTGAGAGGCCTGGGGCTGTTTAGTTTTGAGAGGAGATCTGATCAATGTTTATAAATATCTGAGGGGTGGGTGTCAAGTGGATGGGGCCAATCTCTTTGTGGTGGTGTGCAGTAAGACAAGGAACAATGGATACAAACTTGAATATAGAGGGTTTCACCTCAACATGAGGAGAATCACAGAATGTGAGAGGTTGGAAGGGACCTCCAGAGATCAAGTCCAGCCCCCCTGCCAAAGCAGGATCACCTGGAGCAGGCTACACAGAAATGGATCCAGGTGCATTTTGAAAGTCTCCAGAGAAGGAGACTCCACAACCTCTCTGCACAGCCTGTTCCAGAGCTCCATCACCCTGCTTATAAAGAAGCATCTTCTCATGTTGAGGTGGAACCTGCTATGTTCTAGCTTGTGCCTATTGTTCCTTGTCCTATCACTGGGCACCACCAAAAAGAGACTGGTGCCTTGATCTTGACACCCACCCCTCAGATGTTTATAGATGTTGGTAAGATCCCCTCTCAGCCTTCTCAAGACTAAACAGTCCCAGGTCTCTTTAAGTTTTTCTTCATAGGAGAGATGTTCAAGTCCTGCAATCATCCTCATAGCTCTCTGTTGGACTGTCTCTGGCATCCCCATCTCTCTTGAACTGGGGAGCCCACTGAAGATACGCTGATCTTCAGTCCCTGAATTTGCTTTTCGTGTGCCTGTTCCCGGATGCAGTGCTCCTGCCCCATCTGCATTGTGATGCTATGACATCTCTTCTGCTGAGCCAAGCTGCTCTGAGGAGTTGGATGTGCCTAGCCTCCACGTCTTCTTAATGATTTGAACCAAACATGCCCACAAGACCTGGTAGGAAAAGCACCACCAAGGCTCAGCTAGAACACAGAGGAGTGAGGAGACACCAGAGTGGAGCTGGAGTCAGGATATTGCTGCTCAGCCTGATTTTTGCCTCGTGCTGCCTGGAGCAGTGGCTGGCTTCTCTGGCTGCCTGTGCTGGAGTTCCATCCTGGCTTGATGGCATGCCTCTGCAGCTGCAGAGATGCTGCATAAAACACAGCAAGCAAGGGAGGGGATTTGGACATGTGGAGGAATCCCCTCGCCGTGCAGCTGAGTTGTGTTGAGTGATACTGTCCTGCTGCTGGCTGTCAATCTGGAATGGGAACTTTTGCTCTGTGAGTGATGGAGAAGTGGGGGACAGCTGCTGGCTGGGCAGGAGAAGGAAGGTTCTTAGGTTCTCATTGGGCCCATGGAGGAGAGGTAGGGGAAGGTGCTCCTGTGGGAGGCTGAGCTCTGTGTTTCAGGTGTGTGACAATTCAGCATGGGTTGTTCAGCCTAGGGGGATCCCTGGAGACACTGCACACTAGCTGTGCCAGCATGCAGCCATTGAATCCCATAGGGCAAGTACAAGGGAGGGGACAGGCAGTATCCTGACAGAATTGCAGGGAAATTTTGAGCAGAAATGCAATTAGCAAAAGGAGAATTTGTGGATTTGCACTTAACCAGGGTGGTTGGAGCCCTTTTCAGAGCAGTGGGTGACCCAGGGAAGTTGGCAAAGTGTGGTTAGCAGCCTCAGAATCAGCCCTGTCTTATGAGGGATGAGATGAATCTTAATGACTGTGGATGTTCGTGGCCTGGTTTTGCCTCTCACAGCAGACAGAATCCTCAGGCCTGTAAGGTCCCTTAGTTGAGCCGGAGGGTGCCAGCGTGGTCATCTTAACAGCTGGACACCTTTGCTTGCAAGACCTGGAGGACTTGCACCGTGCATCTTGCCTGCAAGGTGTCAAGCCAACATCCAGCTTCCTTTGCAGCCTGGGGGCTGCTGGGGATTTACACAAAAAAAAAGGGGGGGGGAAAGTAAGAAAATACACCAAATCTCCTTTTTTAAGTAGTTGAATGCAAATGGCCTGAAGAACAATGGCAGATGAAATAGCATTTGGAGCAGGCTTTAAAGCACTTGGAACGTGGGTAGGATCAAAATCAGGTTAGTCTTTGGAGATACAGACTCTGCAGCTTGCCAGGGTGTTTTTAAGCATGCTTTTGATGTGTAGTTCAAACAGTAGATTTGTCCTGGCAGACAGAAGCACTCACAAATTCGTACACGGCCACTCTCTCCTTCCCTCCTCCCCACTGTCCCCCATCTCCAGAGATTATAATTTAGCTTCATTACAGAGGAGTTTTACTTTTATTTTAAAGCTGTCTAAATCCCCCTCCTGGGTCCACGCATTAGGCTGAAATGAGTTTGCCAATGGAACCTTGCAGGCTCTTGTGATGAGTGTGGCAACAGAAGAGCTTTGCCCCACTGGTGTGGTGGTGGCCGCCTCCTTGATTTCTTGGCTTTGTTTAGGGGCGCTGTGGGTGTGTGTGGTGTTAAACCCACACTGCAAGCTGGAAGAGAAGTCCTGCTGGCTCCGGCAGCTGCGCAAGTGGGGCGAGATGGATGTCTGTCCCCTGGAAGATGGCAATTACGGTAACGAGCTTCCCAACATCACCAACGCGCTCACCCAGAGCTCCGGGCACAGCCAAGGTGAGTCTGGATGGGGAGTGGAAATCCAGCTGGTGGCCACAGAGGTTGGATCAAGTCAAAACTCACCCTAGAGCTGAGAGACCTGCATCGGCCTGGTGGTGATGTCTCTGGGAGTCACAGGAATACAAAACATTTCTCCTCACAGCCTCCAGTTCGAGATACACTTAGAAATGTTTGGCTCTTTGCTACATCTCAGGTGAAGCCACCTGTGTGTTTGGTATCAAATTAGAGGCCATTTAAAAGCAATTTAACTTTGAGGGCGTGTAGACTCCCAAAAATCTGTGCAGGTTTGGGTACAGAGTTCTACTGAAAAGCAGCACTGCTTGAATAGGAGTGGAGCTGAGCTTGGAAGCCTGGGCTGTAATGTGAGAGTGAGGAGTTGGAGATGATGCAGAGCTGCTTTCTCAGTCCTGGAGTCTTGCTTGTGACAGGACTTTGATTCGGGTGGTAGATAAGTCATTAGCCAGGAATGTTAAGCACAGTTCAAGCACAGAGCACAAATGGGGCAATGTACTCATGGGGTTGTTCCTTCGTGCTAAAATATTTTCTCGACCCCTGACGAAGCATTTCATCCCTTTAAGCCTGAAAGCAGACATTAATTGAAAGTTACTGCTCTTAGCATGCTTCCATCTGCTGCACTGGAATTGCTCTTTGGTGTATTGTGTGGCCAAAATGGGAAGAGGAGAGGGAGCTGGCAGCCATGCTGTGAAGGAAACTTCGCTCTTCTGAGTGGGATTAGTTCCCCAGCACTGGTTCAGGAGCATGGCCATGCTGTCAGCCCACCCCAGCCGTGGCCAGGACCATGCACCCTGGCTGCCTCCCTGGGTTCATCCTCGGGGAGCAGCTTAATTTAAACCTGGCCTCGTTCCATGTCCTGCACTAGCCCTGGGACTCCCCCATGGTGTTCCCAGCTCTGCTGAGGATTTGCTCTGGCATTCGGGGCACGTTTTTAGGCATGTGGGGAGTTTCCAAAGCACATGCCAGGGACCTCCCGTTGTCCCCGTGCTTCTGCCTCTCCAGGCAGAGGACTGAAAGCAGCATGGGTCCTGGAGGTGTCCCAGGGTTAATGTTCATGAATACACAAAAAGTGCCACAGATTGTTGCCAGCCTCTTTTATTACTGAAAGGAGAACAGCTGATTCCTGAAACCCTTCCTGGTGAAGTGAGCAGGCTCAGTTCTGTTGGTAGGAACACCTGTTTAATTTCTCTCCACCTCGGGGTGCCTGCAGCATTCAGGCTAATTGCTTGTTCCCATTGTTTTCTGGAGTGTGTTTATCCAGCCTTCCTGGACCAGCTTTGAGCAGTGCCTTTTGTTCTCCCCCCTTGAAGGCATTTAACTCAGCCCATCTTGTGGGTTGCAGGAGCTAACATTCAGTGTTGTATCCCCTTTGGGGCTTCCCATTTTGCAGCCCGCCAGCTGTGTTCGGCTCTCATGATGCAGCATGGCTGAAGTGATAGCAGGATTGATCCAGACAGGCCTTTTCCTCCTGACAGACCACTTGTCTGATCTGTCTGGGCAGAGTGAAGTGCTTGTCCAGTATTTGATAGCTTCAGAAATGTCAGTGAAGTTACAGAGCAGCTCTGAAGGGATCCACAGACGTCTGCTGTAAAGCAGCAGTGGGGTTTTAGACCATGCTGTCTTCTTCTTTCCAGCCCTCTCACTCAGCAGAAGGAGATTGCTGGAAGCTGATGGTTCCCCCCATTTTCCAGGGGGTAGATAAGACATGCTCCTGTGGTTCCCTTTACAGCTTCAGGTGTTGAAGCTGTAGTTCAGTGAAGCTGAGACTTTGTGTTGGGAGCAGAAGAGGAGAGCTTGTGGTGCTTGCAGGGCAGCAGTGCTGAGGAATCCCAGTGCTGGCCCCCAGCAGCTGCCTCACACCGGGTGTCACAGGTGTGGGAATGCACTGCCACATGTCAAGGCATGAGCCTCCTGTGTGACAATGGGTTAACACCAGAAAGCTAATGGCAGGGCAGTCCCTGCCTCTGTTCTCACCTCTCTAGTCAAGACAGCTGTTCTAGCCAGCTGCTTAGCAATGCTAAGGAGATGGCAGTTCCATCAGAGATGGGGGGCAGAGGTATCTAAAAGCAATTTGCTGCAGCTCAGGGGCCAGAGCCCTTGTGCTTAGCTCAGAAACAGCTGTGGTGCAAACAGGTGGGGCTTTGCTCTCATGGTAGAGATGTTGCTCTGCCTGGGGAGGTCATGTCTAGGGGCAAGAACAGGCATCCCCTGTGCTATCAAGGCACTGATGTTTTTTCTCTTTGCAGACTCCCTGGCCAGGCCCAGACGAACTGTGTTCACCCGAGCAATCGAGGGCTGTGACCTCCACTGGCAGGACAGCCACCTGCAGCGCATCATTAGCAGTGACTTCTATGTGTCTCCCTCCTACCAGCGGGAGGGTGAGAGCCTCCTCTTTAACTCCCAGGGGCAGCCACTGTGGCTAGGTAAGCAAATCATCAGCCCCTTGCATGGCCTGGGTGGGCAAGGTTGCTAGTGGGAAAGAACCACCCAAGGCATCGGAGAAGCTTTGCCACCCTGGATCCTTGCAAGCTTCTTTATCCTACATTGAAAGTGCCTCCCTGGTCCTCAGCCTGAGGGGTAGAAGAACTTGATACCCTCCTGCACTCCAGTCACAGTCCTTGTAGCAAGCTCCACATCTTTACAGTCTGGGTTCTCCTTGGGCAGCTTGGACCAGGCTCATTGTGTCCTCTTTCATCCCGCCACTGTTTGGCTGTCCCCAGTACAAGCTCTCACTGTTCACAGTACAGGGGATGAATGCTCAAAGTCCCTTTAAAGTTGCCTGGGAAGTACAGCTCTATGCTCTGGATTTTGAATTCCTTGCTCTTACATTCTTTAGTCTTCCCTTAAAGACAATTAGCCTTTTGTGAGCTTAAGGCATACTACACCAGTCAAGTCCAGTACCATCATTTGCTGTAGACCTTTAGTCCATGTAGGTCAAGCCATACAACTTCTTTACAGCAAAATCATGACCCTGGGCAGATCTGCAGACCCTTGCCAACTACATGGCTGGGATGGCAAGGAGTGAGATAAGGGCTTGGGGAAGCCTGGTGTATCTGTCATCCCTCAGACTGACTCCAAAATGGGGGACACAAGCCCTCTACAACTTGAAGAGGATGAGTGCCTCATCCCTACAACCTGAGAGGCGAATACATGGACATAGAACAGCTCAAAACCCACCACTGCACTGTTGGTCCACTCCAAGAGCCAGGGTCTGCCATCATCCAGCCAAATGGGAAGAGACTATTTAAAGCCATCCAGACATACTGTTTCTGGAATGGAAGGCACTAAGTTTCTATTAAGGCCAGGAGATAAGTGAAAAAGTACCCATGGAGGCTACTGGTACACCTCTGCTAGCTTAGCTAGAGCAGGAGGGGACATTTAATGGGAAGGTCGTGAGTTCAAGCCTGCAGTGGGCAGTAGTGTCCTCCCTACTCTAGTCATGAGGTCTGTGGTGACAGGTTGGACTCGATGATCTTTGAGGTCTCTTCCAACCTTAGGAATACTGAATATACTGGATATATTTCTGCTCTGGGAAGAGATTAGCTGCAGGCATCAGGTCTCCTCAGCCCTGCAGCCGCAGGCAGCAGTGGTGGGTTAGTACTTCCATGGACTCCATCTAGCAGGGATGTGGCATCCCCAGCTCCCCTGTCCCTAGAGTTGTCTGGGTTCTGGCAAGCCCTTTGGCCCAGCTGGTTTGGTGCATGTTATTTTTCTAATGTATTTGCCACGATTTTTGGATTTTGCCCTTTTGCTTTGTTGCACCTTGCAGGCTCTCACTGCTGGCCAAGGAGTGTGAGTCCTCAGCAGCTTCCAGTGATGAATTCAGCGAGAAGCTGAATATTTCATCCATGTGGCAAATTGTGGTGGGCTGAAATTATCCCCCAACATAAAATTGCCAGACCAGCTCAGTTTGGGATGGAAGCAAATGAAGCTATATAGCTATTGAGCTGTATAACTAAATGGTGTGGCCAGCAGGTGCAGGGAAGTCATTCTGCCCCAGTACTCACACCTTGAGTACTGTGTCCAGTTCTGGGCCCCTCAGTTTATGAAGGACATTGAGATACTTGAATGTGACCAGAAAAGGGCAACAAGGCTGGAGAGGGGTCTGGAGCACAGCCCTATGAGGAGAGGCTGAGGGAGCTGGGGTTGTTTAGCATGGAGAGGAGGAGGCTCAGGGGTGACCTCATTGCCCTCTACAACTACCTGAAAGGCGGTTGTAGACAGATGGGGGTTGGTCTCTTCTCTCAGGCAACCAGCAACAGAACAAAAGGACACAGTCTCAAGCTGTGCCAGGGGAAGTTTAGGCTCGAGGTGAGGAGAAAGTTCTTCACAGAAAGAGTAATTGGCCTTTGGAATGTGCTGCCCAGGGAGGTGGTGGAGTCACCATCCCTGGAAGTGTTCAAAAAAGGATTGGATGTGGCACTTGGAGCCGTGGTTTAGCTGTCATGAGGTGTTAGGTATTAGGTTGGACTTGATGATCTCTGAAATCTTTTCCAACCTTGTTGATTCTGTGATTCTGTATTTACAAGCAAATTGAAAGCTAGAAATATGAAATGCAATGAATCTGTACAAAACAGACAATATATGCACTATATATATATATATATTTACAATTTATAAGCACAGAAACTCCTCAGACCCCCCCTGGAGCCGTCCACCTCTTCCCCCGCTCCCTCTCTGCTTCCCATTACCTCACACAGTAGTCAAAACAGGGATAACCTGGCCAAGGCCACAAGAAGAGAGAGAGAGAGAGGAAAAGTTGCAAGCAGAAGTGACAGAAGAAAAGAGAGAGAACTGTTCATGCCTCTGCTCTACATTCCCATTAGCAATCCGATGAATTATATAGACTTTATCATTATTGTTCTTGTATGTCTAATGGTAATTTATTTTACTTTCAGTCTTTGCAGTCAGGGACTAGGCTAAAATTCCCCCTTCAAACTGTAACACAGAGAATAGAGGGAGCAACAAGAAGCTCTTTTACAGATGTGTTTGTTCTGAAACCTCTTGTGTATTCCTTGTGAGTGGCCTTTGGGATATGGAAACCCCATTTGTGGAGGTGGTTGCCTGCATTTGCAAAGCTTTCTGAGCTCTTGGCAGGAGTAGAAGTTAACCCTCTACCACAATTTCATATCTTCTGTGTTTGCCTTTTTTTTCCCCTTCCACCTTGGTAGGACATTTTGCAAGAAAATGGGATTTCTGCTGCTTGTTATGCAGTCTGTCATGTCATCTGCTTCTGCTAATTTCTCATTCAGTCATAATCCTCTCCACAGTTGCTTGTGATTTCAGGTGAGCAATGAGCAGCAGGAGCAGATGAATTCCTAAGCAACTGTGAGTCTTGGTAGGGGAGGGGTTCATGCAACTGTTCCTAATAATAAAGCACCAGGTAGGAGAGCTGCAGAAAAGATGGGAGGTCTGCAGAGCTGGCTCCGTGGAGGTGTTAAGAAAGCCATTCAAAACATCACCCCATATCTGCCAGTGCCACCAGTGCACTGCTGGATGCACAGCCTCACCCCATGTGTCATCACCTGTCCCCTGAGAGCAGGGGAAAGTGTTGGATGAGACGCCAAGAAGTGTTTGGGTGCACAGCGATGAGAGAAATTGTCGTAAGGTGTGCAGGTTTTAGGAGAGCTGAGCAGCAGGTTGTCTCAGCCTGTGTTCAGAGCTGCTGTACTGCAACAATGCCACCTTGGAAATGCTTCCTTCTTTGGGTGAGGTTTGTGGAGATGGGGATTTAGGTACTGACATGGCTGCTGTGGGTTGAGTGTGGTAGGAATCCAGTTAATATTCCTGGGAGGTATCCCTGCCAGGAGCAGGGAGAAAGGGACTCAAAGCAAGGAGCAGGAATTTAGCTAGGAAATGGGGAAATATCAATGGAAGAAGATGCCCTGAAGGCTGATGCTGCCAGGTTCTCTCCCTCCATAAGAACCTTCCCATGGATTTTCATCCTGCTTTGGCTCAGCCACGTCCCTGCATTCGTCCTTGCCTTGCAGAACACGTCCCCACAGCCTGCGCTCGAGTGGATGCCCTGCGCTCCCATGGCTATCCCAGAGAAGCTCTCCGACTAACTGTTGCCATAATCAACACCCTGCGACTGCAGCAGCAAAGGCAGCTGGAAATATATAAGCATCAGAAAAAAGGTATGGGTAGAGCTATGGGAGAGGTGTCCCATGAGGTCTATCAGGGGTGTCCCAATGGGTTGAGGATGTCTTCTCCACCTTGGGAGAGTAGCGCTGCCCTCTCCAGAGTGGCAGAAGCTGACAGTGTGCAGCGCTGTATGGAATTGGACCCTGGAAAGACAAACTGATGCATCAGATTGCTTGAGACAAACTGTCTTGGTACACATATGCTAAGGACACAGGTGCCCTGGTGCTGTCTTCAGGCTGCTGAAGTAGGGATGTTCTTGTTCCCACTGTTCCTACGTCTGGTTGCCTATAAGGATTGCACATGCAAGTGATTCTTTCATTAAAGAGTTGCTGCTTGTTTGCAGAGCTGCCATAACTGGCTTCACCTTGCATTTGCTGAGTGAATTGTACCAGAAGGCATGCCCAGTATTTCTTCTTCTGCAGTTGAAGTTGGCAGGGAGCTGAGGTCAGTTACTGCAGTGCTCTTAGTGGTCAGTAGACTCCTGGAGCTTGCTAGCTCAGTCAGCTTGAGACCATCAAAAGATGGAGCTATTAAGGCTGGGAGCCTGTGATCTCTGGAGAGATTTCAGCTTGTGTTCTCAGAAACATTCAGGATACCCATTGCAAATGAGTCCATAACTGGAAGTCTGACTTTATAGACCTTACCTTGGGACTCCTCAGTCCCTTGTGCCCTCCTGGAACAAAGAATGAGCTGCTGTTCTTCTGTGGCCTTAGGGGTACCGTTTTTTTTGTTGGGTACCTGCTGTCCCTGATGTCTGTGGCAGTGTGCATGCTATGCTGGCTGCTGAGAGCTGCTCCTAAGCTACCATGCCAGAGTTGGCCCTGGAGGTTCCCATGGGATAAGAAGGGGCCTGTGTGCTCAGAAACTTCTCTGGGTGTAGAACCTCTCTTTCAAATACCTCACTTTTATTATTGTTCTGTTCCATTTCTTGCAGAACTGCTGCAGCGAGGAGCAACAACCATCACCAACTTGGAGGGCTGGGTAGGCCACCCTCTGAACCCCATTGGCTGCCTCTTTCTCACTCTGACCGAAGCTTGTAGATTAGAAGAGGAAAATTGCCTTGAAATTTCAGGTACTGAGGACTCCTCCCGCTTCCCTTCCCAGTGGCTGCAGCTGAACCAAGCACAGCAAGCAGACCCTGGGTGCAGGTCTGGGGCTTGGGACTCCCAGACTCTGAACCTCCTCTCTCTTCATATTTGCAGGAGCAGCCAAGGCAGAGCGGTGGTGCAGAGGCAGGGAGCTAGTGGCCCTGAGTTTTCCCAGTCCCAGGGTTTGCAGCCAGAGCAGGAGAGTGGCTTAGCAGAGCTGGGCTGAGGTGTGCTGGCCCACAGGAAGGCCCTGGAGGAGACCAGTGCACCCTATTGCACTTGTCTTACGCCTCTTGCATGTGCAAGTGAGAGCAGGAAGGAGAGTGAAGTCTGTATCCCCTGCAGGGAGCTTTTATCCGTCATCTCAGAGTGTCTGAGGGCAGGCAGCAGGCTTTCTTCTGAAGCTGAGAGGGTTTGTTTGTTTTCTGATGTGGGTCTGCCTGTTACACAGATCTTCTAACCCTGCTTCATCTCTTTCCTCTTCTTCCAGATGCTGGGGACTCCAAGCCCCCAGTGTATCAACATGTGCCCATTGCAACTGGCAGCCAAGACAGTGGCGAGTCCTACCTGTCACTGGCCTTAGAAGTGGCCCTGATGGGGATGGGTCAGCAGAGAGTGATGCCGGAAGGGCTCTATGCCCAGGACAAGGTGTGCCGCAATGAGGAGCAGATCATTGCCCGGCTTCAGGACCTGGAGCTGGACCCCGTGTTGGTGCAGACCCTGCGGAAGCAGTGCATCTTGCTGCTGGAAGGTGGGGACTTGGCCCATTTGTCTGGTTTCTGTGTCTTAGCTGAGTGTTGATAACATCTCTGGGGTCCCCTTTCCAAGGTTTATGCTTGGTTGATCCTGGCCTGGCTGCTTCTCTGTCCATGTGATGCTGAGTCTGTAGGATGTCTGCTCTGCCCCATCATCTGGTAAAGCAAAGGTTTGCTGATGTCCCTGTAGCAAGACTGCCTCAGTACCCCTCAGTACAGAGAGGGGTACTAAGAGTGTGGCCTCAGTTTCTGAACGTGAAAGGTTTTAATAGAAAAGGAAAGAGCAGCCTTTTACCCTGGATCCAAGTTGAGTTACACACCAGAGAGCTGCTGAGCAGATCCTCAAGACTTTGGGATGGTGCAAATGCCAGCCACAGATCCTGCTGTGCTAATTATGGCTGATGAACTCTGCTTCCATCTAGGTGGTCCCTTCAGTGGCCTGGGAGAAGTCATCCACCGTGAGAGCGTCCCCATGCACACCTTCGCCAAATACCTGTTCTCAGCCCTGCTCCCCCACGATGCAGACCTGGCATACAAGCTGGCTTTGCGGGCCATGAGGTTGGTGCATGTCTTACTCTGTCTCTGCCTTGGGTTTGCCTCTCTCCTGTGTTCCAACAGGAGGCCAGAACACTTTGTAGCCTTGGAGCAGGGATGAGAGTTGGAGGCAGGCTTGGAGCCTGCCATCCCTAGGATTGTCCTGTGTATTATGTAGGCCTGCCCACACACCAAGCAGCAGTGCAGAGACAATTGCTCTCTGTTTGGGATTTGTATGGGTTCAGTAATGTCTGCAGGTCCAGTGCTTTCTGACCAGTCCCTTGCCACAGGCTGGACCACTATGCCCCTGTCCTGGTGTCAGACGTCATCTGCTGGAGCAGGTTGCAGGCAGGCATGATGCTGTCATCTTTTTTGTGTCTGTCAGGCCTCTGGCACCCTGCAGCCCTCCCTGCCCATAGGAAGGGCTTTTTTATCCCAGCACAGATGGGCAGATGATTTGCTCCAGGATGTTTCAGAGCTGGGTGGAAAGCAGAGTTACCATCTGTTAACACTCATCCTGTGCTCCTGGCTGGGACCTCCTGTGCTGGGATCTCTCTGACTTGACCTGGGCTGGGAAAGTTGGGCTTCTGCTGCCTCATGAGTACCCTAAGCCTGTGCATGCAGAAAGCAAAGAGCTGAATATTCTCCCTGTCCAGGAGGACAGTTTGCCTCCTGAAGACCTTGACTGGCCATCAAGTTAGTGACACCAACACCAACTCAGAGGTTTAAGAACCAGTTTGGTGGTGTCGCCATGGCTGTGATGCGAGACTCCTGCTCCCCTTCCTTACCTTCTTCCTCCCTTGAGCTTTCCAGGCTTTTAGATAACCCCACAAGAGCGGGTAACCCAAACCGGCTGTGGGGGCCTTGGGGAAATGTGCTGATGACAACTGGGCGTTTTAAAAAGAACCAGATGATAAAGCCAAGAGTTCTGCTGGGTGCTCTGACATGAAAGGAGTGAGGAGGGAGGAGGGATTTTGCCGCCTTCTCGGTTTTTTCTTTCTTTTCTTCTTTCCTGAGGCTTGTGCTTCTCCTTACAAGTTTATAAATCACTTCATGGATCATTCTCCTCCTTTCAAGTTGGTCTCAAATTGATCCCTGTGCCCATGTGTTGAGCATGCAGCCTCAGGAGCCACCACACATGCACGGCAGCAGGATGCTTTCAAAGGCAATGCTGCAGGCAGCTGCCTACAGGCAGACCATGCCTTGCCTTGCTGCCTTGGGCAGAGGGTACAAAACCAGAGTTGGGCAGGGCTCTGATCTTGCTTCCTCCTGTTTGTTCTTCAGGTTGCCTGTCCTGGAGACCACAGCACCAAGCGGTGACGTGACTCACCCCCACCACCTAGTCTCGGTGGTCCCCAGCAGATACCCGCGCTGGTTCACCCTGGGGCACCTGGAGTCGCAGCAGTGCGAGCTGGCCTCCACCATGCTCACAGCAGCCAAGGGTTGGTGGCAAGGACAACAGCATCCAAGAGATTTTTCTGCAGAAAAGAGGGAGCTTCTGCTTCCACTCCCTTCTGAACTGGCAGAGAATGGTTGAGTGCCCCACTGGCAGCCAGCTGCTCTCTTCCCAGAGGGCCTCAAACCTTGTGCTCTCATAGGGCAGAACTGGGGGTTCCCAGGAGCTGCAGGCAAGCCTGCAGGGATGCCAGCCACAGTGCTGCAGATCCTGGGTAATGCCTCTGGGTGATGTGGGACCATGCCTATCCTGCAGCATGGTCAGCTGCCAGATCAGCTTGCCCTGCCAGATGTGTCATGAGTTCATCCCATAGTTCAGTTTGAAGCTGCTTCTCTTTCTACCTCTGCTTTTTCTTTTCCTGCCTTGTGGTAATGATCTTACACAAGCTGTAGGAGGGAAAAGACCTCCCTGTGCACCAAAGCACATGTAGGTTTTGGCAGAGATGGAGATGGGGACAGCTGTGCTGGGTGGGAAACCAGAGTCCCAGCTGCAAGCTGGTCTCTCAGGCCTATTTGGTTCCTGCCCAGGCACAACAATGAAGGTGAGCACAAGCTTTTCATTAAACATTTCTGTGTCCAGAAACCAGCCCCACCAGGACAGTGAGAGCCTTGTGTCCCATGAGGGCCAGAGAACTGAGCAGCTATCGTTGCCTGCTACTCTCCTGCACCATCTGTGGCAGCTTCCTAGCCCTTGGTGCTGCCATCTTGATGGGGAAGGTGCTGCTTCCCTAGTAAGGTGGAAAGTAAATGAGCTGTCAGAAAGCTCCAGCCTCACTGCCTCAGCAGCCTCTTCTCTCCTTCCAGCCTTCCTCCTCTTGGCTGTTTTTCTAGGGCTGATGGCATCCTGCCCCTGCCTTGCAGTGCCCTGATGGAGTGTTGGTACCTGGCTTATCCTTAGTTTCCTCTCCCTTCCAGCCCTTAATGGGGATGAGGTTTTTATGCCAGGGGTTTAGGGCCCTTGGATTATGTATATTTTTCCCATCATCCCCTTCCCTGGGTGTTCCCCTGCTGCAGCATGTCCTGATGTGATCCTGTGTCCTCACAGTCTCTCCTGCCCATGCCCCCGCAAATTGTTTCAGGGAGGGCTGGCTTTTGATGGCAGCACAAGCGGCTCCTGTGGGTGGCAGGTGATATCTTTAGCTATTAGTCACCCAAGATTCCTCTGTGTGCCCAAGTGCAGCTCAAGGTTTTTCACACTGCTCTGTGTTACTTGGTTTTCTGTGCATGAGGTTCATCTGTTCACAGTTTCATGACTATGGGACTAGAAACATGACTCCGGAACAGCTAGGCAGAGAGACCTGCTGTGGCTTGTTGACATCTCCCGTCTGCATACATGTCAGAGGTCCTCTCCCTACCCTGTGTCCCACGGGGGCTGATAGGAGGATTCCCCAATCCAGATGTAGGATCATTTATATGCCTTGATGGGTCCCTCCTCCAAGGTCCTGCCCTGTCTGCCACTGCCATCATGTATCCTTATAGCACCCTTGGTCTCCTGTGGCAGGAGATCCACTATCATCAGTTGGTGTTGTGCCAGGAGCCCTCATTTTTGGGAGTATCTCACTCTTTCTCAGTCATGAGAGATTTGTGCCTAACCTGGGTGATGCAGAACCAAGCCACAGTGAGCGGCCCAGCCTTTTCTAGTCTTGCAGAAGGAAGGGACTTTATGAGACAGAGTGTGTGTGCAGCAAACAGCCCCTCTTATTTATGATGTTTCTAAGAGGAGACCTTTCTGCAGCCATTCAGCATTGGGCATCTCCCCAAATCCCCTCCTTTGGGAAGAATCTGGTCTAGAGCTGTCAGACTTGAGCCTGGGGTGGAACATCCAGGAGCCTGGAGATGTCTGCTGATGCTTCATAAATATGCTTGGGATCACTTGGGTTGCTTGTCCTCCCTGTGAGAGGAGGACCTTGAACAAGGACAGGTGCTGTAGGATGTGTCACCTCCTGGGGAGGACACCCTATTTTGCTGTTCAACTGCAGAACCTGATCTGGCATCCCTGTGCATCTCTCCACATGCATGTGCAAGGGGGCCTAACCATGCTGAACCATGTTCACCACTCAGTGCAGACAGGACATGGGGCTTGAGGGCAAGGTTGGGGGAGGCTGAGCCATCTGACCATTTGTACCTCCACCCAGGAGACATGCTGCGCCTACGCACAGTACTGGAGGCCATCCAGAAGAACATCCACTCCTCCTCCTTGATCTTCAAGCTGGCCCAGGATGCATTCAAGATCGCCACGCCAGCCGACAGCAACTCAGACACAACGCTGCTCAATGTGGCGCTGGAGCTGGGGCTCCAGGTATGGGATGGCACTGGGGGTGCTGATGCCCTTTTATCCCATTGTGCTGCAGCAGCAGTACATTGGCGATGGTCTTCCACCAAGCAGGCGGTCCCCCATGGACAGGGTAAATTCATCCCTGCATGGCCCTTAACAGGGAAGCTCAGCCCTGGGGAGTCCCGTGTACCTGCTGCAGTTTGGGTGGAAGCAAGGCAGTGCTGGGGAGTGAGCATCCAGCCAGGCCACAGGGACTTTTTGAGAATATTGCTGTCTTGGGTGGCCTCGTTGGAGCCCTGTGGGGCAGCTGGTAATGCTGAGTTTGCCTCACAGGTGATGCGCATGACCCTGTCCACCCTCAACTGGCGGCGGCGGGAGATGGTGAGGTGGCTGGTGACGTGTGCTACTGAAGTGGGTGAGTGCCTTGCTGAGGGGTCCAGCTTGCATGTGGCAAGAGCGGGTGGGAAAAGAGATTCTAGGTTCATTCGTAGCTCTGGGCATCTTGAGTTCTCCTGAGTCTCCCATTTCTTCCTGGGTAACTGGATGCACCTCAGAGCACCAGCTAGCAGGGCTGGGGCCACAGCAATAGACAGGTTTAGGATTGGATTTAGGTCCCCTGTACTCAGGTCAGGCCAGCAGTGTTTGCTGTGCCCTGTAACATGTCAGCAGAGAGTAGTTTCTCACTGTCCCACTGTGCCCTGTTCCTGTTGGGGCAGAGGCAGCAGTTCACAACTCCTGCAGACTGACTTTGCACCAGCTCCAAACACCCAGGACTCAGAGGAGCCCCATGGTTTGAGCTAAGCTCCAGGGCTGTGCCCTAACCACAGTGTTTTCTTGCAGGGGTGAGGGCCCTGGTGAGCATTTTGCAGAGCTGGTACTCGCTATTCACTCCCACGGAAGCCACCAGCATTGTGGCAGCTACAGTGATGTCCCACAACACCATCCTGCGCCTGAGCCTAGACTACCCGCAGCGGGAAGAGCTGGCCAGCTGCGCCCGCACCCTGGCCCTGCAGTGCGCCATGAAGGACCCGCAGAACTGCGCCCTGTCTGCCCTGACCCTCTGTGAGAAGGACCACATCGCCTTTGAGACCGCCTACCAGATCGTCATCGACGCTGCTTCCACCGGCATGACCTACACCCAGCTCTTCACCATCGCCCGTTACATGGAGCACCGGGGCTACCCACTCCGGGCATTCAAATTGGCCTCCCTGGCCATGACGCATCTCAACTTGGCCTACAACCAGGACACACACCCAGCCATCAATGATGTGCTCTGGGCCTGCGCCTTGAGCCACTCTCTGGGCAAAAATGAGCTGGCGGCCATCATCCCACTGGTGGTGAAGAGCGTGCACTGTGCAACGGTGCTCTCGGACATCCTTCGCCGCTGCACCATGACGGCCCCGGGGCTAGCCGGCATCCCCGGCCGCAGGAACTCGGGGAAGCTGATGTCCACCGACAAAGCCCCTCTGCGGCAGCTGCTGGACGCGACGATAAGCGCCTACATCAACACCACCCACTCCCGGCTCACTCACATCAGCCCACGGCACTACGGGGAGTTCATTGAGTTCCTCAGCAAGGCCAGGGAGACCTTCCTCCTGGCGCAGGACGGGCACATACAGTTCGCCCAGTTCATTGACAATCTCAAACAAATCTATAAAGGCAAGAAAAAACTGATGCTGCTGGTGCGGGAACGGTTTGGGTGAGCCCTGGTCCCCACCACGCTCACTGGCAGGGTTTGGCCGCAGCATGGGGACTCGGGAGAGAAGAAGGAAGGAAGCAGAGATCACCTTACCCCCATCAGCAGAGGCTGCTCTGTTCTGGTCTTCTGTTTCTTCTTTTTTTTTCCTTCGTTGTTTGTTGTTGTTGTTGTTTCTTTTTCTTTCCTCCCCCCCCTCTTTTTTTTTAATTTTACTTTTTTTGGTTGTTTTTTTTTTTTGTTGTCTTGGATTTAACCATTTCACACACTTTGAGAGGATCCAGAGATTCCTTGGGCACAAACCAAAAGGCAACCACGGGGAAAAAAAGAAAAAGGATGGTTCGCTCAAGCCCTTGCCCCCTCCCTTTGCCAATACCAAAAGCTAACCTGGAAATCTAATACCTCTTTCCTGAAGGAAGCAGTCGCTGGAGGGATCTGAAGGTTGCAAAGTGCAAAAGTCGGTTAGAATGGCCTGGGTGATTAAAAACAAATAAATGAATGAGAGTAAAAAGAGGGAAAGGAAAGAAGAGGAAGCAGAGAAACCCGCGACACTTAGAACCTCACGCGTCACCGAAAGCGACTGCCGAGCGCGCTTCTCCCGCCCGCCCGAGACGTGCAAACTCCTCTTTATTTGTGAAGATCCTTCAATAATAAAAAACAAACAAACAAAAAAAAAAAAACCAAGTTAAAAGTAACTGTTCTCAGGGATTGCTTACTTAAAAAAAAAAAAAAAGTAACACACACACACACACAAAAAAAAAAAAACCACAAAAAAAAGACAAAAATATAAAGACCAAAAAAAAAGGAAGGAAAAAAAAAAAGAAAGGAAAAAAAAAAAAGAAGGAAAAAAAAAAAAAGAAGGAAAAAAAAAAAAAAGAAGGAAAAAAAAAGAAGAAAAAAAGGAAAGGAAAAAAAAAGGAAAAAAAAAGAAAGGAAAAAAAATGGAAGGAAAAAAAATAAAGGAAAAAAAAATAAAGGAAAAAATAAAGGAAAAAATAAAGGAAAAAAAAATAAAGGAAAAAAAGAGAAAAAAAAGCATTTATGATACTGTAAATACTATAGTATATGTGTCAATTATTAAATTGTAAAGTTATAATTATTTATAATTCTGTCTTTTATTTGGGGGATACTTGAAATTGTCAGGGGCTGGGGCGATTATTTTTATTATTGCTATTATTATTATTATTATTATTGTTATTATTATTATTATAAATATTATTTAAAAAACACACAAAAAAACCCCACAAAACGACAAAAAAAAAAAACAACCAACCCCACCACAACCCCAAACCGACAGACACACACAAAAACCACAGACAAAAAAAGAAAGAGGAGGAGGAGGAGGAGGCACCAGGCGAACGTTTCTCAGGTTCCCACAAGCGTTGTTGGCAGCAAAGAAAGGGTGTCGGGGGAAGGCGAACGTCCGCTCTGCTCGCGGCCCTGGGATGGACGGACGGACGGAAGGAAGGAGGAGCGGCAGCGCGGCGCTCGAGGACAGCAAAGGAAGGGACTCGGGGCAACTCGCTCGGACCCCCCCGCGGATGCTGGTGATGGAGGACGTGAGCCCGTTGCGTTGTGCGCAGCTGGCGGGCACAGGGGTGTGAGGTGCCTGGGCAGGCGAGGGCACCGGGGCTGCCTGGCTCCCGGGGAGGGAGGTGAGGCCGGCATTAGATGTGCTGCCTCCCCAGTGTTCTGCTTCCCAGCTCCATGGTTCGGCCGGCACTCAGCCCTTCCTGGCTTTGCCCCGTGCTGGGGGCAGACTACAGACCCTGGCTGGCAGCTCTTGGGTTTTGATTCATTTCTTTGCCAGCGGGTTGGGAGGGCTGGGGGGGGGCCAAGGTCAGTCTGGGTGGTGACTTGTAGTTAGAGAACGTGGGCTAGTTATCTGCTGTCTGGTTTGACTTCTGATTTGATTTTTCTTTTTTTTGGTAAGTGACTTGTGTCCATGCTCCAGCCAGGAAACCAGTTGTACTCGGTGTGTTGCCACCGAAAGGGCGGTCTTCAACCAGTCTGTTTCTCTTTTTCCTCCCCCCCTTTTTTTTTCCCTTTTTTTTTCTCTGCGTGTGTGTGTGTATGTGTGTGTGCGACCTCTTCATCTGATGTTTAATAATAAAAGGGATGAACATTACTGCCTGTATCTCTACTGCCTTTCTCTGAAGATGGAGAGGTCACTACACTTGACGGGCAGCCTCCAGGAAGGCAGAGCTCCAGGAAGGAAGTGGCATCACAGCCCCCTGTGGTACCCAACTCCTGAGCCCTGTGGGAGGACAAGAGCAGAGGCAAGGCACCCTGGCTGCTTCAGGGTGTGCCATGCTCAGCACCAGCAGGTTCCTGCCTAGAGCAGTTCTGGTGGTGCCCATGTCTTGATCCCTCCTCCAGCCAGCCTGGCCTGCAATGAGTATGCTGCAGTGTACAGTGGGGTGGCACAGTCACAACCCAGGGGTCCTGAGTACCACCCTAGGCTGCTTTCTGCAAGTTTTGTGGAGCCCCAGGCAGGCTTGGTCCTGAGGATCAGATAAGATCCTGTGCAGAGAGATCTCCAGGACCAACAGGATGGTCCTTAAGAGCTTCTCTGTGAGCTGGAGGAGGGTGATGGTGGTGCTAGGGTCATGGTGTCTGCTGCCATCCCCACCCCTGTATCAGGGTGCTGGTGGTGCTAGTGTCTAGAAGGCTCCTGTCACATGTCCAGCTGTCTGCCATATAGGGTTGATGGGCGGATGAGCAGGACTGTGGCATTGGTGGGCTGTGAGCTCTCTGACCCTGCCAGTCTCAGGCAGCCCATCTCAGCAGGGCTGAGGACATCTGTAGTGGCAGGATATGCCTCTTGTGCTCTGGGCTCACATCGTGTCCCACAGGCTGTTGCCATAACACTGTGCAGCCTGGTAGGAAGAGGCATCCCATACACACTTTCCCTTCACTCCCACTCTGACCCCCAGGATGGGGCTCAGGGTTTCCCCTTCATCTCACATGTCCCACTGCCATGCTACCATCACTGCCCATCTCCTGCAGGACTGTGCAGTTCCCCATTGCCCCAGCCAGAGCCACACAGCTGCTGTGGAAAAGGTGCTGGTTTAATGCTGCAGCCCAGTTTCAAGCAAGCCCTGTGACAACACAGTACTTGAGGTGACTGTACCCAAACCAGAGTCCTGTCCCCATGCCCCAGGCTCAGCTGTGCTTGTTGATGTGGCGTGAATGAGCATGCACAGCCTCCACAAAGGCACCAACGTGCTCTGGATTCATGTCAGGGTAGAGGCCATGGCCCAAGTTGGCAATGTAGCGTTGGGTCCCAAAACCTTCCAGCATCTTCTTCACCAGGTCGCCAATCTTCTCCTGCAGGCACAATGGGAAATCATGCGTCAGCCCTAGGCAGCCCAGGGTATTCCATACCCCCCAGGACCTCAGTCAGCCTAGGGCATTGATGGGACATGAACCAGCACTGCAGATAGGGAAAATGAGGCTTGAGGCCTTCAACATGGGCTGGAACTAGCCTCTGTTGCTGGTGATGACCATGGCTCACCTTGGGTGCATAGAGAGCACAAGGATCCAGGTTCCCTTGCAGGGTGACGTCTTTCCCTGTCTGTGCACTGCAGCAGGAAGAAAGGTGAGGTGTGTGTGGTGCAGAGGCTGGGGGCAGCCAGGTGCCTGCAGCCCCCAGCACAGGGCACACAGGACCCATCAGTTCATAGAAGGACGTCAGGGTACTCGGCCTAGGGTGCTGCCCAAACATTTCAGTGCTCTGCCAGACTTACCGAGCTTCCTGGGGCCGGATAGTCCAATCAAGACCAACCACCTCGTAACCAGCGTGGGCCAGGTCACGTAGTGCGTAGTGCGCGTCCTTTGCAAAGATGATCTGGGGAGGGAGAAGATGGGCAGTAATGCCTTCATGGGCCCAGCCTCTCTCCCTGGGCTAGACCAAAGGAAGCAGGTACCAGCAGATGCATCCCTCTCCAGCAGACCCCAGATGCCAGGGTCGATTCAGGCAGCACCAACTCACCATGGGCACCAGGGGCAGTGCTTCCTCTTTCAACTTGCTCTTGACAGCCTGGGCGATGTCTCGGATGTAAGGCAGGGCAAAGGTCTCAAACTGCTCTGGGCCCAGGTGCCCAGCATGGGACTCAAAAAGCTGAAGTGCCTGCCAGGGACAAGAGGCTGAGAGCACCACACCTCAGTTCCTTCTGCACCTCCCAGAAGCTGGACCCTCTCTGCCCCATCCCTAATCCCTGCCTTCCTGCCTGGCCCTACCCCCATGCCCCAGGACACACCTGTGCTCCAGCAGCCACCTGGCCCACCAAGTAGTCAATGATGACATCAGCCAGCAGCCGCAGCAATCGGTGGCTTGCCTCGGGGTGACGGTAGAGCCAGCTCTTTGCCTTGGCCATTGTAGTGGAGCCACCACCTTCAATCATGTAGGACATGAGTGTCCACTGTGGGAAGGAGAGGAGTGGAGTGAGGAGGTTGCTGGTGACAGAATAAGACGTGAGATGCTGGGCACAGTGCTGAAAGCAGCACCCATGAGAACCTCAGAGCATGGGGCACAACTAACTGCTGCTGTATTGAATGTCTGTCACCTATGTACTCCTATAGCATCCACTGCTTTGGAGATGTTGTGGCCAGTGGCACCCCAGAAGAAAGAGGAGAAAAACCCTGCTAGGAAGCCCATATGGAGAAGCCACATCACTTACAGGTGCCCCAGAAAAGCCAATGAGGGGCACCTTGCCCTCTAGGCTGTGTCGTGTCAGCGTGATGGCCTGAAAGACATAACCTAGCTCCGCAGTCACATCCACTTTCTGTCGCAGTTTCAGCAGATCCTCCACCTCCTTCAGGGGCTCTGTGAATGTGGGTCCTTTACCAGGGACCATGACAACTTCCATGCCCAGTGCCTAGGGACAGGGAAGAACGGAAGAAGGAGTGAGGTGGTCTCAAACCCAGACCACATTCTAGCTGCTACTCCCCATTACCAGTCATGGCTCTCACCTGGGGCACCACTAAGATATCAGAGAAGATGATAGCAGCATCCAGGGGGTATCGTCTGAGTGGCTGTAGAGAGGAAGAAGCAGTATTAACCAGGGGCTAGGACTCCCTCCCCATGGAGGACCTGGACACACATAGGGCAGTGAGATCCCCAAGGGCTGCACAACTTACTGGAGTCACCCAAGGTGGTCAGACCCAAAGTTTCTCCCCATCTCCATCTGGGCTGGGAGAGGAGACGCACTGACCCACGCCTTGAGGGATTCTCACCTGCAGCGTCAGCTCACAGCACAGTTTGGGGCTCCGGCAAGTGGCAAAAAAATCCTGTGCTGCTCGGGTCTCCCGAAACTCTGCAAGGGACCGGCAGCAGCGTTACAGGGTGCACGCCAGGTCCCTCTCCCCATTCCTTCCTTACACATCCCCACTTGCTCACCGGGGAGGTAGCGCCCTGCCTGCCGCATGCACCACACCGGGGTGTGCTCCGTCTCCTCCCCGCGCGCTGCTCGCAGGAACGTGTCATTCTTCAGCTTGGGGAAGCCCTTGGGGCTGTGGACAAATGAGCAGATAGGGTTGTCACCCACGAGGGGGCCGAGTGCCCTGCCAGATCCCTGCGACGCAAAGTGTCACGATGTTGTGTTCCCACTCCCCAGCTGGAGAGGCAAGGGCTTGCGCTCAGCTGTGACAAACGTGACAAATGCTCCCCCCCATCGCGGTTTAGTGCCTTTTCCTGCACAGGATCGCAGGGCCCTCCCGGAGAGAGGCAGTGCCCGCGAGATTAAGTTATCAGGGCCCGCAATTGCTCCTGCTTGGAGAGATTTGGGGCCAGTGGGGCACGGGGATGGGCAGCCCTGCCACCGGGGTCCTCTTCTTATCTGTGCTGTGCAGCCCCTGAGACACAGGCACCGGCCGAGATGGCAACCACCTGTCCTCAACCGCGGGGGGCTGCTAGGGTCCGGCCTGCCCCTGAGACGGGAACCCCAGGCAGCCGTGTGGGACGGCCAGCGCCATCCTGATGTGACAGTCGGAGGCGACTGGGACAAAGTCCTCAGAGCATCCAGTGTGAGAGCAGTGACTTCACTGCCACATCGGTGGCCCTGCTGATCCGTCTCAGCACAGGATCACTATCTTCAGTGCCTCCTCATGCAGGACCAGCCTCCCAACATCCCACCAGTGACCCCATTGCAGGACTCTGGCGCCAGCAGAGTACTCCCAGGGCCACGCCAGTTCCCATTACAGGACACAAGCGCTAGGGCACCGTGTCCAGGGCCACATCAGTGTCCCTCATGCGGGATGCGCTGTCCTCCCCAGTCCCGGTTACTCACAGGAGTCGCTCGCCGCCCTCCATTCTCCTGCTCCGTTCCACCTGCCCCACCGTTGCCTCCCCGGTCGGCGTGTCCCGCCCCGGCCCGCCCCCGCCCCGCCCCTCCGGCTCCGCCATCTTGTCGTGGTCCCGCCTCTCCGCACGCCGCCATCCTGTCCAGCTTCCCACTTCTCCGTACGCCGCCATCTTGCCCTGCCTCTCGTCCCTCCGTACACGGTACGGGTGCCGCCATCTTGCTCTACGTCCGCCCCACCGGGCGCCGCCATCTTGGCTCCTAGGCGGGCGGGGTTTGCCGTAAACCCGCGAGTAGCGACCCCGCAGGTGCGGGGGTTCGGTCGCTGCCTGCCGGCCAGGGTAGCCGGTCCGCGATGCGTGCGGGCGGGGAAGCGCCGCACCAGGTGCTGGGCCGGCTGCGGTTCCTGCTGCAGTGCAGCGAGTGCTTCCGCCGCGCCCGGGCGCTGCCCGCCGCGCTCTGCTACGTGCCGCGGGAGGTGCAGTACAAGATCTGCAAAGACCCCGCCGCCGCCCCCGCCGCCCGCAGCCTGCTCAGCGTGTGGGACAGCCCGGGGCCGGCGCGGGGCGGCAAGCGGGCGGCGCGGACCACCATCGAGGTGCGGAAGGGCGGCTGCCTCCGTGCTACCGGCGAGGAGTACTGCAACGGTGCCGGGCTCTGGGTTAAGCTCAGCAAGGTAACGTCGTGGGGCTGGGAGGCCGCCGCGGCCTGTTCTGCCTGCGGAGGGGCCTGTCCGTCCCCTGACGTAAGCTGCCGGTCCCCCGCAGGAGCAGCTGGAGGAGTACCGGAGCGGCTGCGAGCTAGAGGAGGGTTGGGTGCTGGTGTGCAAACACGCCGACGGTGGGGACCGGCTGGTGCCGGTGGAGTCCACGGAGCGGATCCAGCGGCAGCAGCAGCTTTTTGGGGTGGACTACAAACCCGTCATCAGGTGCGGGGCCACCGCTCTTTCCCTCGGTGTCGCCGGTCCTGGCTTCCCCGGCTCCCCCTGTCAGGGCGGAGAGCAGGGAAGCGCTCATCCCCTCGTTCACCCAGGCCCAGCTGCCTGGGGTTTCAGTCGTTCCTGCCCTGGGCAGAAGAGACCCTGCCCGGCTGGCTATTTCTTCCATGGAAGTGAGGCAGTAGTGATGCCAGATACGGAGCTAACTGTGTGGGGCTTGGCCGCTGCACTTGTCACTTGCTTAGCTGGGTGTGGGCTGGAAGTAGAGATGGTTGGAAGAGAAACGGTGATGGTGAGGCTGAGGATGATGGAGTGTAGAGGAGCTTTGAACCCAAATCTTTCTCATCCAGCTACTCTTTGATCACCATCTCCTTTCTCTCAGGATTTTCTCACTCACCTCCTTTGGGTTGTTTCAGATGGGAGCAGGTGGTGGATCTGACATACTCCCTGCGCCTCGGAGCGAAACCCAAGCCCATGGAGCAGGATGAGGCTGCAGTAGAGAAACTTCGGTATGAGCTGATTCCTAGCTTCTGCTTTGGTTGGGTGCAAGCCACTGTCTCTCCCTGGCTGCTCAGACAGCTGTCTCCTGAAAACTAGGGAGGGAGAGGGGGAAGACAGGAGCGAGGAACAGCTGTACTTGGCACAATCTTGTCCTAGATAAGCCTACAGAAAGCAGAAAACAGGGCAAGACCGAGGCAAACAGGACATTGACTTGCCTTCCCTGATCCATTAGCCAAGATGCCTCTGGCTCTCAGGACCCATTAATCCCTTTTCCCTGGTAGGTATGTGCCCCCAACATGGACTTATGAATGTGATGAAGACCTAGTGCATTTCCTGTACGATCACATTGGGAAGGAGGATGAGAACTTGGGCAGCGTCAAGCAGTATGTGGACAGCATCGATGTCTCATCTTACACGGTGCGTTAAGGCTGCTTCTGCCCTGTGTGCCGTGGGACTGGGGAGCGTGGATGATGCTTAGCGCTCTGAGCTGGGCCTATGTTGGAGAATGTATGAGAGAAGCATGTAGCATATTGGGTAATGTGGCCCCTGGAGGGACTGTTGTTTGAGCAGCAAATGCTAGTATTAGTTGCTAAAGTGACTTTTTGTGTTTGATGTTCTGTGCTGTGTGTGTAACCCTAGAGGGCCTTGCAGGGTCAGCCCTAGTGTCCTGTGTGCGACGTCCTCCCTGTGTCTACCCGCGGCCCAGCAAATGAAACAGGACAGTTTGATGCCCTCTGGCTCTTAAGATTCCTGATGAGAGTAACCACTAAGAGAAAGTTAATCCTACCCCCGTCTCATCTTCCTTTCATTCACTCCTCTCTTCCAGGAGGACTTCAATGTGTCCTGCTTGACCGACAGCCATGCTGACACGTACTGGGAGAGTGATGGGTCCCAGGGCCAGCACTGGGTGCGGCTCAACATGAAGAAAGGCACCATTGTCAAGTGAGCACCTCCCTCCTGCTTACTGTCTTGTAGCTGGGGCAAACCCTGCAGCCCCTGTTCTCTTCATGAGTCTTTCATGGCCCAGATTTGCCCTGTGTTCCCTGCCCCTCAGCTCTGGCTCAGGGTTTGAAAGGGTCATAGTGTTTTCACAGATACCTGGGGATCGCAGCACCAGCTGCATGTGCTTCATAACCAGCAGTGAGGAGAGCAGTGGTGGGTGTTCAGATGCAGTTACCTTCTGCTCATTTCATTCTTCCTTTTGCAGGAAGCTCCTGCTGACAGTGGATACCACTGATGAGAACTTCATGCCCAAGCGAGTTGCTGTGTACGGGGGCGAGGGGGACAATCTGAAGAAACTGAATGATGTCGGCATTGATGAGTGAGTGGATGGAGGTGAAGGAGGTAGTGTGGCCCTTCCAGGGTCTAGAGGTGCTGGACACACTGACCCTAGGCAGTTGTGGCAACACCAGCCTGGCTTAAGAGGCCTAGGGACAGGCATTTTGCATTTCTGCATTTTGGGTCCACTGCCAACAACAGTAGCAGATGGCACAATTGTTAGGCCTGTCCTTATCTGATTGTGGAACACACTGTGCTCATGTCACCTGGATCTGAGGCACCAGCAGGTTCAGGTACTGAACAAAGTCCATATTGTAGCTAACTGGGTCTGTGTTCCCAACACAGGCTCCTGTTTCAAAAGATGCAAACCTCTTCCTTTACAAGTGGATTTTGGCAGCATGGAAGAGGGAACAGCTCTGCATCCCTTGTCTGTGTTTGCAGGAGCTACATTGGGGATGTCTGTGTCCTTGAGGATATGACAACACACCTGCCTGTCATTGAGATCCGGATTGTGGAGTGCAGAGGTAGGACTGGGTGTTATGGCCACGTACATAAAGCACCTCTGTGAGGCTGTATGTTAGGAGTTTGTTCCTGTGGCTGGTATTTCTTGGCCCTGTGGGCTGTTTCACACAAGTGGCAGAGGAACCATGTGAAACTCCAGGGGGGGCTGGAAGTTTGCAAGCTCTCAACCTTCATCATACCTCCCTCTGCCTTTAATAGTTTTATTGGATTATTTTTCTCTGCAAATGCCCCACTGCTTCTTCACAGAGGCATTGTAGGCTGTCAGTACCCAGCCTTGGAGCCAGTGGAGTGGGTCACATTTGTAGTGCCTTTGTTACAGACCTCTCATGCAGGAAGGCTTGCTTTGTCATGGTCTCAGCATATTATCCATGGTCTTCCTTCTCACTTGGCAGATGATGGGATTGATGTTCGCCTCCGAGGCATCAAAATCAAATCCTCTCGACAGAGGGACTTGGGGCTGAGTGCTGACATGTTCCAGCTGCCCAATCTAGTGCGCTACCCTCGCCTGGAAGGGACAGACCCCGACCTGCTGTACCGACGGGCCGTGCTCATTCAAAGGTACTACCCGGAGGGGCTGGTACTGCCTGCAGGGATTGGTGCCATCTCCAGCTGTATAAAGCTGTGTGACTGCCCTTGGGACCAGCATCCTAGACGCTGGGGGAAATAGCAGAGTAATTAGGGAGCTAAGTGGGCTTCCTGGGGCAACTCCTCTCTACTGGCAGAGGAATTTTGCAGCTCAGATTCAGTGTGTTGTTCGTCTCAAGCACAGCATAGCTGCTGTGTGTGTCTGCAAGGCCTGCAAGGTCCCTGCAGTGCCAAGGGAGTGGGATTTTAGTACCAAAAGCTCTGTGGTGTAAAAGATCTTGGGTTTGGATCAGTTGTTACTTTTCTGTTTGTGTCTTGGAGTACTCGGTCTGGAACAGGCTTGTGCAGATCCTTGTCCCATCTCTGTCACAATACCTTCTTTGGGATTTAGGTTCATCAAGCTCCTGGACAGTGTCCTTCATCACTTGGTGCCTGCCTGGGACCACACTGTTGGCACGTTCAGCAAACTCAAGGTGAGTGATTCCCTCTGTGTCTTGAGGAGACTTAGTTTGGCAAGGGGATTTTGCTTGGGCAGTGGTGAAGGAGGCAGTCAGGGCTTGTTGCTTTAAAGCAGCTCAAGGACTGAGCTCAGTTTATTAGAGCTGTGAAAGATGATATTGTTTAGAGGCTAGTTTCCTGCTAAAATGCTGATGTGGAAACGTGGCTGTAGGGTAACAAGTAGAATCAAGTGAGAGCACTTCACCCTCTAAAGGATTTGGACCATAGCAGCACTGGGCATGTGAGCTGGACACGTATCTTTTCTGAGATCTCAGCCCAGGACACTCTGTTCTTGCACTTGCTGCCAGCAGCGTTGAGCTGGCTGTGTCCAAACAGCAGAGCTTTTACCAGTAATTTCTTCTTGGCTTTATGAAGTTTATTTCCATCTTTCTCATAAGAGTGAGTTTGTCCCTCCAGTTTTCTGCTTCCTTACCTTCTATCCCAGAATACATGTGCCAGACATTGCTGGGGTAGCCCCATTTCATGTGTTTCCAGCCCTGGTAGCAGAAAGCACTGTAATTCCTGTGTTGGCTCAACACAGGACCCAAAGCACTTAAGGAATCTGGTTTGTTTGGAGAAACTTGCTTTGATTACAAACAGGAGGGCTAGTAAGACATTCTAGTGAGAGTGAAGGAGGGTCCCAGCATGAGATAATGACTGATGGAGAGGGAGCTGGATTAGAACCAGAAAACAAAATCTTTCAGAGGCAGAGGTGGAGCAAATGTGTCAAAGAGAATGTGTCTTTGTGTGGAAGGCAGTGGCCCTGGGAAGGGGAAAGGCCTGGCAGTGCAGTGGCTTCAGTGGGAAGTAGATGGCACCTTTTGGACAGTGGTGGCTCCTGACATTTTGGACATACCCATTGGCAGCATATCAAGCAGTTCTTGCTGCTGTCCAAGAGGCGCACAGCTCTCATCACCCAGTGTCTGAAGGACTCGGAGACCAGCAAGCCCAATTTCATGCCGCGGCTCTATATTAATCGACGCCTGGCTATGGAGCACAGAGACAACCCTGCCCTGGACCCCAGCTGCAAGAATGCTGTCTTCACCCAGGTACTGTCTCTCCTGGAAGGGTCCCTGCCACTCTGGAGAGAATGAGGCCTCCCAAAACTGAAATAAAGCACAAAGGGGTGGGTGGAAGGGACAGCTTGGAGGTGGAGATACCTGGAGTCTTCAAGGCCTCTTCATATGACTCATAGGCTCTACAGTTGCATATGCTGATGATCCCATATCCAGGAATAACTTCTAGGAGGGATTTGTGATCTCTGAGTTGAAGTTTATCCTGGATGCTCTCTCTGGCATGTTGCTAATCCGGAACATAACAGTCTCATTACACTTAAAAGGGCAGCAAAGAATTCCTGTGTGACAACAATAATGCAGCTGCATACAGTCCTGTATTGTGGTTTTGAAGCAACATTGATCTTCCTATTGTCATTCTCCCCCTGCCTCTAAAAGATCTATTACTCTGTGTGCATGAACAACCCAGACTGTTGGGAGGTTTAATATGTATCCAATATCTCCCAAGGCCGGAAACCTCCATGCAGTGGTTACCACTGTCATTTATATTCCCTTTCTAAACATAAAGGGCTGCTAGAGACCATTAAGAAATCAGCTTCAGTCAGTATTTAAAGGTTGGGGGCAAACCAAATTTCTTCTAATTTCCTGGCACTTGGCACCAGTTTCCCTGGAGAAGGGATACCAGCCTTGATGATCTTTGTTTGTTGCAGGTGTATGAAGGCTTGAAACCTTCAGACAAGTTTGAAAAGCCTCTAGATTATAGGTGAGTGATGTCTGACTGAGGAACGGGATCATGCAGTTCTGGGAGCTATGTCCTCTGCCACAGCAGGGTGTTTTGGAAGCCTGTCTGTCCCTGTGCTCTGGAGAGGGTTTTCTAGGGCAGGAGGCAGCTCAGCTGTGGGATCAGGGCCACGTCCCCAGGGTGTCATCTCCCTACTGAGGATGCAACTGTCTCTGGAGATTGAGATCTTATCCTGTCCTGAGCTCAGACTGGTCTACCCTAATTCCCTGATGTCCCTGCTGTGCTTGCTGCCTCCCCAGCATCTCCTTGGCTTTGAACATCGCCTCAGGCAATGCCTGGTTCTTCGCAGGTGGCCGTTGCGTTATGACCAGTGGTGGGAGTGCAAATTCATCGCAGAGGGCATCATTGACCAAGGTAGGGGCTGTGTGAGGCAAGAGTTTCCCTGAGCAGAGCTGGGGGGGTTGATGGGGTGACTCTCTTGCTGTAGTGGCTCTCAGACTTTTTCACAGTACTAGTGCCTGGGAAGGAGAGAGGGAAGGAGAGAGGTTGCCTTGTTTTGCTGTCTGTGGCTGTATCCCAGACAATAGAGTGCTGCTTGCTGGGATGGAGCCCAGACCTCCACTGGTCACTCACAGCAGCTTAGACAGTGCCAGTACTCCCTCTGACTGTCCTCCACAGGCCAGGCATGGATGTATTTCTCCTGTTTTATTTCCTCTGGTGCCATAAGGCTCTGACAGGAACCTTCTGCTCAGCCCTGGGCCAGGTTGGACCAGAATTCCTCTTTTTTGCTCCATAACTGTGAGGGTCAGCAGAGTTTTCAGCTAACACCACTGAAAATGCCCTTCTTCTGGGGTTCCAGGTGGCGGTTTCCGGGACAGCCTGGCGGACATGTCGGAGGAGCTGTGTCCCAGCTCGGCAGACACCCCCGTGCCTCTTCCCTTCTTTGTGCGCACATCCAACCAGGTGCTCTGGGTCAGGGTATCTGGGTCAGATCTTTCCCTGCCTGGCAATGCAGTGCTGTCCCTGTTCCCCTGCTGTATGCCACGGTCGTACTTGCTTTCACTGATCCAAAGCTTTTTCTGGTGAGATGTTGGGTAGGTGGCTTTGTGGCATCTCATTTTGCAACATGCTGACAAGTGCCTGGCTGCTTGTCTTGCCAAAGGTGGATGTGGGGTTTAGCCCACTTCTGTTGTAAGAAGTGCCCATAGGTACTATGGGAGCAGGGTTTGTGGTGCTTCATGCTGTGCTGAGATCATGACTTGGAGTTTTGCCTCTCATTCCTGTAGGGTAATGGCACTGGGGAAGCCAGGGACATGTACGTACCGAACCCCTCCTGTAAAGACTTTGCAAAGTATGAGTGGATTGGGCAGATCATGGGAGCAGCTCTGAGGGGCAAGGAGTTTCTGGTAAGCTTTCAGTCCTGTCCCTGTGCAGAGGCTTGCCACAAAGGGAGTCATTGGGCCCCTTCTGCAGCCTGTCCATGGAAGGACTCTGTGATCACAGACTGGGATAAAAGGTGTTTGGCAGGATTTGGGGCCAAGGGGTTGAGAGGTTGCAGCCTGAGTTTTGGGAGATGCTATTGGGAGTTTGGGAGAAAATGATTGGTCTCTGCTCAACTATGGTGAGCTCTGTATGTGGACAGGGAGAGCAGAGAAGCTCCTCTGTGTCTGTGCTGTTGAGCCCCATCTCCATCCTTGGGGAGGTCTCCTTTGACAGATACTCACAAAATCCCTGTTCTCCTTCAGGTCCTGGCTCTTCCTGGCTTCGTATGGAAGCAATTAACAGGGGAGGAAGTCAGCTGGAGCAAAGACTTCCCTGCTGTGGACTCTGTGCTGGTGAGAGGATCTGGGAGGCTGTGCCTGTCCTATGCCTTGTGGCACTCAGCTATCCTCATGTTGTACTTGCATGCTCCTGTGATGTCAAGAAACATGCAGGAAAAGGGTATTCTTAGCATTTAATGCATCCTATATCTGCTTTAGAGATGTAGTCATGCTGATTATTGCTTCAAGCATACAATGGCCCAGGGTCTGCCTTTGTCTGAGAAGGGAGAGGTTGAGGGCTCAGGCACATCACTGCTCACTGGGCATCTCTCTAACAAGCAATTCTTTGGGGCCTGGGCAGGTGAAGCTCCTGGATGTGATGGAAGTCATGGACAAAGACACCTTTGAATTTAAGTTTGGGAATGAGCTGACCTACACAACTGTGCTGAGTGACCAGCGCATGGTGGAGCTGATCCCCAACGGCAGCAGCACCGTGGTGCGCTATGAGGACCGCAAGGACTTCATCCGCCTGGTGCAGAAGGCTCGTCTGGAGGAGAGCAAGGAGCAGGTAACAGTGTCCCATACGATCAGTGGTCGTTGAGTTGGCAGAGGCATATCCTCCTCAATCTGCTTCTGGTAAGGTGCATTGTGATTTGTGTCCCTGTGCTCCTTGGTGCAGCAGTAGGCAGCTCTTTGTGGTGAGGTTCTGGAGCCCATGGAGTTGATGAGATGCAAATTGGCTTGCAGCAGCATGGGAGATGGGGGTTTATTCCCAGCTCTGACATGAGCTTCCTGAATGAACTGGGATGCAGCTCTGTGGCATCCTGTTGCTTTTTTGGAGTTTCTTGGGGCATTTGCTCAGCAGCCACATGGTTTGCATCCAGTTGAGGCCCTAGGCTCAACCACAAGTTGGGGAAATGGGCAAGACCTGCTGCTTACCTGCCCTGTCTTTTCAGATCATGGCCATGCAGGCTGGGCTGCTGAAGGTGGTACCCCAAGCTGTTCTTGACCTCCTCACCTGGCAAGAGCTGGAAAAAAAAGTCTGTGGAGACCCTGAAGTCACAGTTGATGCCCTCAGGAAACTCAGTAAGTGAAGGGCTCTGCTGAAAACTTTTTTCCTGGAGAACAAGACTGCCCTCTCTCCATGATGGGACAAGGAAGGGTGTGGGAGGCAAATACTAGCCTTTACAGTGAGCATGTGGACCTGTATGACTTCTTGCCTTCAGCTGGGTGCTGACTGGGGCAGGGATGTCCCTTGTCTCCATGCTGGGCCTTAAAGTAGAGGCTGGGGCACCCCTAGGCTGCCAGTATCTGAGCTTCTGTGAAGCTGAGATGTAGATCTGCTTTCTGGAAGGGGCCTGAATGCTGGTGTGCCTAGCACCTTGGGTCTTTACGTGCACTACTAGCAGGCACCTAAAGGTTTCCTCCTGCACTGGCAAAAGACCTCTGAGTGAGCAGGGGAGGCTCTACTCTATTTTATCCAGGAGGAGCTTGGATCTTAAACAAAATTCTTCTCTGCATCCTTCCTGCCAGCCCGATTTGAGGACTTTGAGCCATTGGACACCCGTGTTCAGTACTTCTGGGAAGCGCTCAACAACTTCACCAATGGTGAGTGATTTGCTCTGTCCCTGCATATCATAGTATCATAGTATCATTCAGGGTTGGAAGGGACCACAAGGATCATCTAGTTCCAACCCCCCTGCCATGGGCAGGGACACCCCACACTAGATCAGGCTGGCCAGAGCCTCGTCCAGCCTGGGCTTAAACACCTCCAGGGACGGGGCCTCAACCACCTCCCTGGACAACCCATTCCAGGGCTTCACCACTCTCATGGTGAAGAACCTCCTCCTCACATCCAGCCTGAATCTCCCCACCTCCAGCTTCATTCCATTCCCCCTAGTCCTATCACTACCTGAGATCCTGAGAAGTCCTTCCCCAGCCTTCCTGTAGGCCCCCTTCAGATACTGGAAGGCCACAATTAGGTCACCTCAGAGCCTTCACTTCTGCAGACTGAACAGCCCTAACTCCTTCAGTCTGTCCTCATAGGAGAGGTGCTCCAGCCCTCTGATATCTTGTGCCATGAGAGCCCCTGCATGCTGGCTGGGAACTGGGAGGGTGAAACCAGTCTCCTTTTTGCCTGGGGAACAGATGGAAGCCAAGGAAAGCAAGCAGCTGAGCTGAAGGAATTGCTTGCTAGTGATAGGGTTACCTGCAGGTGGCTGTACTCCATCTCCCATCCCTCTAGGATCTGATGTCTTTGCTTTTCCCTCACAGAGGATCGCAGCCGCTTCCTCAGGTTTGTCACTGGCAGAAGCCGCCTTCCAGCACGGATCTACATCTATCCAGACAAGATGGGGTGAGTCTGTGCTTCTGTCAGCTGCAAGGCTGACACATGCCTGTTGTCTGGTCTTCCCTGCCTCACTGGCCTGCTGGTTCTGACCAGTTTCTCACCTTCTCCCTAAGCTCTGAGACGACGGATGCTTTGCCAGAGTCGTCCACCTGCTCCAGCACCCTCTTCCTGCCCAACTATGCCACGTAAGTTTTGGTGCTTCCCTCCACTGGGGGTCTGTGTGTCTGCACTTTCTTAACCTCGTGCTGCCCCATAGGGCCCCATCCCTTTGCCACAGTTACATCCCCTTCCCTGTACCATGTGGCTGCTGTGACTGTCTCTGTGAGCAGCTGGTGAAGCACAGCCTCCATCTCAGAAAGCATCTTGTCCTCTGGGCTGGTGAATGCAGCAATGGCAACTCCTCCTTGTCTGTTTTTTCTCTTCTCTCCCCGCCTCCTGCCATCCCTAGAGCCAAGGTCTGCGAAGAGAAGTTGCGCTACGCTGCCTATAACTGTGTGGCCATTGATACAGACATGAGTCCGTGGGAAGAGTGATGTTGCAGCCTGGCCAAGCAGCATGGACAATGGTTTGACAAAACCGCACAGTGGGACGAGCTCCCTTGTCTCCCAGGATGTGTATATACAATAAACATAAAGGTGTGAAGCCTGGCTCCCAACAGTGGTAACCAGGACCTCTTTGCACATGGAGATTTGGGGCTTCAACAGGGTGGGAGCTAGCTTGAAGCGTATATGTGATTGCAGTAATGAAACCCTGGCCCAGCCCTCATACATCAGAAAGGTCTGGCAGACTTCTACAGTGCATTTCTTCTCCACGTGTCCCTGTTGCAGCTCCACAACTCTCCCTCCTCTCCGGCTGTGTTCTGCTCCAGAGGTGGGGTAGGGCCACAAAGTTGCATGACAGGTTACAACACAGGGCAGAAAAATGTGAGCTGCTGCTGAGACCACAGGGATGCTCAGTGTATCCTAGCCTTAGTGTTCTGACCACATTCCCTTGACTTGTTCCTGCTCTTACCTGAGATCAGTGGAAATCAGGTTATTCATCTAGGTTTAAGAAGAAATGAGCAGGATGGTGGCAGGTGCTGCAAGGGTGCCTCTGGCCAGCAGGTGTCACGACAGACCTGCACAGCAGGACTGCAGGTGCTGTCAAGAAAGGTCTCCCATGCTTTTACATTGCATCAAGCCCCAGTACCTGTGACCACCGGTGGTTCCCCTGCACTCTTCACACAGCAGTGACTGATGGGGGAGCTACTTCCCTACAGGAGGTGGGAATTGTCTGCTTCCCTCCTGCTTTCAGTTCTCCATCCAGCATGCTGGTGGCCTAGCCTGAACATTCTCCCAGGCTCTTTGAGCCAGTGTGATACATTTCCATGCTGGTGGCTGAGTCACTTCCTAGGGTGTCTGGTTTAAGCAGGCATGAGCAAGCTAGAGAAAGGACTTTGATCTGCTGGCTTAGCATTGGTTAGGAATGTTGGTGAAGGAGCCTTCAGCGTCAAGCAGGGATTTGAAATGAGACATTTGGGTGAAATTGATCCTGTTTTTTCCAACCTTGACCACTTGTCTCTAGGGAAGATCAACAGGAGGTCATATTTATTGAGTAGAACTGGAAGTAGCAAGGAAAATGTTCATGTCTGCTTGTGCTTTGTCATCTGGCAGAAGAATGTTGATTGGTGAGTGGCTCAGGGTCTTAGTCTTTGGTGGAAGGATTTGCTGATGTCATCTATGTCTAAGAGCCAGCTGGGGCTGCTTGGGGTAACCAGCTGGGAAGAAATGGGCACCTCTGGCTGAGACATTTCCAGCAGGTGATCCCTGTCTCCTTTGGCCTTAGTGGCAGCAACTGCAGATGTCAGAGGGTAACTGAGCTAATTATGGAGGTACCCAGAGCAGCTCAGGTTTCTCACTGAGTGATAAGGTGCTTGGACAGCTCTATTTTCACTTGTCCATGCATGCAGCCCCAGCCCTCTGTTATTAAGGGAGAGCTGATATGCAGGAGGATGCTGAGAGCACAGCCTGACTGAAGCAATGGGATCCTTCCCTAAAAGTATTGTGGCATCTCCATCTTTGGAAATGCTCAAGACTTGTCTTACAGCCCTGGGCAACCTGATCTCAACTTCCAGTCTTGCCCTGTTGACTTCAGGTCTAGGTCCTCCCTAACCTGAAGCACTTGATGACTGTGGAGTTACTGATGTTAGCTGCTTCTGCATTTCTCCACTATTCCAGCAAGGTCTTTTAGCCCCTGGTTCTCTCACACTTTGGGTTTTATTTCCTGCCACAGAGAAGAATGCTGCCCAAGGGATTACTGGAGCTCTGGGGAAAGGATCTAGCTGGTAATGAGAATTTCTGTTAAAAAAAAATACTTGAAGTAACAGGACCGTGGCCCTAGCAGGAAGGGAGCTCATCCAAGATGGTCCAGGTTTAACCTCTGCAAATATATTGAGGAAAAACACTGGTTTACCATATATATAATTGTTTTACTCTGCATTTTGTGTTGTGGCCCAATATGCATTGCAGAATGGCAGCAGCCACTGCTGTAGTGTTACACCAGGGTGTAGAGACCTGTGAAAGCCACTTGCAGCTGCAGGAAGAGCCCATCACTGCAGTGAGGTCTCAGCTGAGATTGTTTAATGCATGGTCAGGGGATTGCATCAAACAGGGCTTCTGAGCAGGGATGCCAAGATAAGCCACAGATTGTGCTGTTGAGCTTGTGGTGTAAAGGTGAGCTGGGAAAAGGAGCGGGTAAGCCACCTGGGTCTCCTCTGTGTGGTTCTCTCTTTTGTCTGTAGTGTGTTAAAGCCAATTGCAAACTGAATGTTCTGCCTAGCAAATTGTGGAAAAGGTCAGCCTGGCTCAGCTCTGGTCTCATGGCCCACAGTAGGTCTTATTTCAGTGCTGGGTCACGTTTTTCCTCCCATCTCTCAAGCTGTTTGTTTCATAAGACATGTTTGGTAAGACATAAGTGCCCCAACCGCCTGCTGTGCATGTCCTGAGGTGAAGGAGCCCTTGTGGGCACTAGGAAGCAGAAGCTGTGCATCCCTGCTCCATCACCCAGTAGCCCTTGTGGGCACTAGGAAGCAGAAGCTGTGCATCCCTGCTCCATCACCCAGTAGCCCTTGTGGGCACTAGGAAGCAGAAGCTGTGCATCCCTGCTCCATCACCCAGTAGCCCTTGTGGGCACTAGGAAGCAGAAGCTGTGCATCCCTGCTCCATCACCCAGTAGCCCTTGTGGGCACTAGGAAGCAGAAGCTGTGCATCCCTGCTCCATCACCCAGTAGCCCTTGTGGGCACTAGGAAGCAGAAGCTGTGCATCCCTGCTCCATCACCCATTCTCAAGTCTGGCAACATTGATTTTTCAATCCAGTGCTATCCTGAAGAAGGTGCTGGTGCCTTTGTGCTGCTAAAAGGAGGAGGCATCTGTGTGTGACAGAGATGCAGCTTTACAGGGGGGTAGGAAGGAGATCTGGGGAGGGACCACACGCTCCTCTCCTGACTTCAGCTTGCTGAATTGTCATAGAACAGCTTTGGGTGATTACTAACGCATGTTAACCTAGCTGTTCTTGTTATTCCACTAATACCATGGAGTAGGACAAGCTATAAATAGTTTGACAGGATCTGCCTATCCCTACCTCCTGTAGGACCTAAAATAAAGTGGACAAACTAACTTCTCCTGGCCTTCCTGATGATTTGTGTGACTGATCCTTCTGCTGGGTTAAACTGCAGTGGAGACTGGTGTCGTGAGAGGTGTTAGGAGGTGAAGCAGAAACCTTCTCTGATGCCTTTTGTCCACAAAGCAGTGTCATGGAGGTGGCTCAGTATTAGCTGTCTCAACCATTCACAGCAGCCCTGCAGCCTGTTTGATGGGGTGTCACGGCTGTGGAGGGTGGCATGGGACCTTCTTGTCTGCAATTGCCTGCAGTTAGGAGAAAGGCAGAAGTTTGTGCTTCTCACTCCATGGCTGAGGGCATTTTGTTGCTGGCAAGGCTGGTACCCATCACTGTGGGAGGGTATGGTCATACTTGTTCAGTAGACAATGCTGCAGGGATGGCAGCTGTCGCAGCTCTCTGCATTCTGCTGTTGCAGGCAGGGATGAAGCTGGACTCTGACCTGCCAGGAGAGCAGGCAGGGTCTGGAGGGGTGCAGGGACCTTTGAGCTCTGCCGGCCTCATTGTTTCCGGCTCCCTAATTGCACCTCATTGTGCCCAGCCATGAGAAATGCAGGTAAGAGGGGGTGGAGCTGAGTTGCTCTCTGCCACCACCTCACCGTGGTATGCAACAGGCAGACAAGGCAGGAGGTGACACTCTGCCAACGTTCAGGTGTGGTTGGGTGCTGCTGGATGTCATGGCTCCAATCCTGCTGCCAGGAGGCAAGCCGGGTAAAAGCTTCTCCTGGGCAGGGAGTTACTGTTACTCACCCCAGCAGGTGCTCAGAGCCTCCTATCCGTGTTGGAGATGTAGCTTTGTGCCCTGCCCCTGCTGGGATCCCCTCTGTGCTTGTAGGGAATGCTGCCAGCGACAGAGACGTTGGAGGCCAGAAGTGAGCCGTGGGGTGAGGCAGCAGGTGACTTGGGGTACCTCCTGCCGGGTACCAGCGTGGTCATACCAGAGCAGCTTCTTGGCGAAGGGGGAGTGACCTCACATCCAACCGCCCGGACCGGGGCCAGGGAGGGGAGAGGAAGGGCTAGGGCCTGCCCGAGGAGGAGGCGGCGGCAGCCCGAGAAATAGGGCTGCCCGCGGCCGGGGCGGCCCCGCAGGGCTGGGGCCGCGCCGGGCTGGGCGCGGCCGGACGCGGAGGCGGGCGCGGCGGCACCGCGGGCACAGTGGGTCAGGCATCGCCGGGGGCACAGTGGGAGCGGCACCACCGGGGCAGTACGGTGTACGAAGCCGGTGCGCGATGCGTGCGGGCGAGGAAGCGCCGCACCAGGCGCTGGGCCGCCTGCGGTTCCTGCTGCAGTGCAGCGAGTGCTTCCGCCGCGCCCGGGCGCTGCCCGCCGCGCTCTGCTACGTGCCGCGGGAGGTGCAGTACAAGATCTGCAAAGACCCCGCCGCCGCCCCCGCCGCCCGCAGCCTGCTCAGCGTGTGGGACAGCCCGGGGCCGGCGCGGGGCGGCAAGCGGGCGGCGCGAACCACCATCGAGGTGCGGAAGGGCGGCTGCCTCCGTGCTACCGGCGAGGAGTACTGCAACGGTGCCGGGCTCTGGGTTAAGCTCAGCAAGGTAACGTCGTGGGGCTGGGACGCCGCGCAACCGGGAACCGCCCAGAGCCGTTCTCGCGTCCCGACGGCGGTGACGAACCAGGCTGTGCTTTCAGGAGCAGCTGGAGGAGTACACGGGCGGCCATGAGCTGGCTGAAGGCTGGGTCCTGGCGCAGAGGTTTGGAGAGGGAGGAGATAAGCTGGTCCCAGTTGACTCTGTGGAGAAGATCCAGTGGCAGCAACAAGCGCTCGGGGTTGACTATAAACCCGCGGTCAGGTACGGCCCCAGCCTGCAGCCCGGTGGGCACCGGGAGTGTGTGCGGCTGCTACCCATAGTAGACCCAGCCATCCCGGTTTCCCTGGGCACATCTGCTCCCTCCAGCACCGGTGGGACACCACCCTGCCGAGTTGCCTGTGTGCTTGTGACAGGACCTCTGCAGGACAGAGACTATGCCGAAGGTGTCTGAGGCACTAGGGTTTGGGCTGAGTGATGTCATGGAGGCAACACAGTGATGACAGTACTCATATTAGATTTTCATGATGGAAAGCCACAAATCATAGAATGATAGGGGTTGGAAGAGACCTCTGGAGATCATCGAGTCCAACCTCCCTGACAAAGCAGGTCACCAAACCCCATCTAGGGCAAGTCACCCAGGAGCATGTCCAGACAGGTCTTAAAAGTCTCTGGAGAAGACCCCACAATTTCTCTGGGCAGTCTGTTCCAGTGCTCCATCACCCTTGCAATAAAGTTGTTCCTCATGTTGAAGTGGAACTGCCTGTGTTCCAGTTCGTGTCCCTACATATGCAAGAGTGGATTCCCCCAGCTTGCCCCCAGGTGCAGGGACACTCTCAGCCCTTCTGCAGCCCTTGGGTCCCACTCCCAGTCCCCCACCAGTGTTGCCTCCACTCCAGGCTGAGGCAATAATGCTTGCATATGCTGAGCACTGACCCATCTTTTCACTTGTGCAACTTTTCCAACGGTGCTGTTCCAGCTGGGAGCAAGTGGTGGACCTGACCTACACAATACATCTGGGAGAGATGCCCAGACTCATAGAGCAAGATGAGGCTGCGGTGCAGAAGTTTCGGTATGAGTGCATCTCCTAGAGCAGTACTGTAGCACCCAAGGGGTGGCTTGGCAGGGCCTGAACGTACTTGTAGGACCAGAACTGGCCTCAGGGTTGGGAGTGGGGAGGCTGGGTGCCATGAGATGACTTTTACATTGATACTGTTTGACACTGCACAAGCATAATGGCCTTTGCTCTGTGGAGCATTAGTGCAGCTGCATATGTTATTCCCACTGGCCATAAACACCTGGCATAGTGGTCAGATATGGCTGTGCCATCCGCCTGTGGTAGGGACAGCTTTCTGGCACCATTTCAATGTAGTGACCATGGGCAGTCTGACCTGGGGCACCCATACAGTTCTGGTGGGCAGGTTCAGAGCACAGTCTAGTCTCCCTGTCCTGTTAACTCAGAGCTCCCCTGCAGGTCTGTGCCCCCAGGCTGGAGCTATGAGCATGACATGGAGCTGGGACGCTTCCTATATGACCACAGTGAGCAGAAGCTGCAGTATGTGGACTGTATCAAGGAGCATGTCAGCAGCATCGAGGTCTCCTCACAGGAGGTATGTAGTGGGGCTCTTCTGCAACCTCAAGTCAGTATGAGACATGTGAGCATTGTTGCAGCTGCAGGAAGGAGCAGCTAGCAGTGGCTGTCCCTTCCCACAAGGGCCTGAGGACGGTGGTGGGGTTTTGCTGTTCTAGCAAAACTTCTGGGAGTTGGGCATCTGGAGTACGACTCCATTGTGTCCCTGGGGCTGTGGCCAGCTTACTCTGTGCAGGAGCCACTATCCACCTGCAGCCTAGTGAACCAAGACCTAGCTGGGTCCTGCCCTCCTCCTGACAGTATGGTCCCTGCCCCAAGAGTGGCCATGGCATACCTAAGGATGCTGAGCTCCCTTGTCCACTTGCTGCACTCTTGCAGGGGGAGTATGGAGCAGCCCATCTGACGGACAACCAGACATACACCTTCTGGGAGAGCAGTGGGCCCCCAGGGCAGCACTGGGTGCGGCTCAACATGAAGAAAGGCACCATTGTCAAGTGAGACCTCAGAGTGTCCTTCCCTGCTGTCAGCTGTGCCAGGGATGGGCAGGGTGTGGGGGCAAAGCACCATCTTCCTCTTGAATGCAGCTTTCCCTGTGCTGCATCTGGGAGCTTGGTGCTGAGCCTTGCCTCCAGCCCTGGGGCATCTCCAGGGGCATCTCTGTGCCCAGGCAGCTCAGGAAGGGACATTAAGACCATTCCCTGCTCTTCTCATTGCCAGGAAACTGTGGCTCATGCTGGATGGTCAGGCCAGCTCCTATGCACCTAGACGGGTGGCTGTGTATGGGGGGACACTAAACAGGTTGCAGCACCTGAGAACCGTCCTAATTAACGAGTGAGTAATGAGTGAGGAGCACCTTGGGTCCAGTTTGGGCCAAACTCCCAAGCTGTCTGCATATCCCAAGCAACCACAAAGAAAAGGGCTGGGGTCAGTCCCGAGTGACCTGGTGGTGACTGTGGCTCTCTGTGGGTCAGGGCTCCCTGGATGCAAACTACATCTGTCCCTAGAAGCATGGTGGGTCTACAAGCTGAGTGCCTTCATCTCCAGTCCAGTTCCTCATTCATGCTGTGGCAGCTGGGTTGCAGTGTGCTTCCTTGTGCTCAGTGACTGGGAGTCTTTCTGCTTCCTCTTCCTCTCCTCTGGTGACGTGTTGCTGCTGTCACCTTCTGAGAATCTCTGCTGTGCTGTAGTCAAGACCTTCTGGAGTCTTTCACCTCATCTCTTTGCGCTGGCTCTACAGCACCCCTTTTGATGCAGGCAGGAGTTTACACAAGGGTGTAAATTTCTTCCACAAAACTTGCCTGTTTGCCTTCTTTCCACTGAACAGTGAGATTCATCTTTGAAGAAGCACCCACAAGACAGCCCAGGTTCCCTTCCTGGTGGCAGGAGTCAACTCCTTGCTGTATCTGGGCAGTAGGTGTTTACTGGAACCTTGCCAAAGGCTTTTGAAACACAAATGAATCACCAAAGTGCTCATCTCCACAAATCTGTTTCCTTCTAACTCTAACCCTTTTGTGACCAGCTCAGCTGGAAGGATGGTAGTGCCGCTGCAAGATACACAAGAAGTCCCAGGAATGACTCTCGCTAGGCCACCTCACCTTTCTGTTCTGCTTTGAATTTATTCTTATTTCTGGCTCTCTGGATGTGGCTTCCACCTTCTTCAGGATGTGTTTGTGCCTCTGACAGCCTCCTTTCTCTGCTTGGTCCCCTCCTGCCACAGCCTCAGTGAGGCAGGAAGGTCTTTCACCATGGGTAGAGGTGCATCTTTAGCTGGGGAGCCAGAGCGGCCCTTGCCTTGCCAGTTGCCTCACTGGTGTTTGTGCCTGGTAGCTCTGGCTCTGCCATTTCCCTGTATACCATGTGCAGGAACAGCTACCAGAATGTCTGCATCCTGCGTGACCTGAAGACCCACCTGCCAGTGCTGGAGATCCGCATCCTGGAGTGCCGGGGTGAGCCTGCACTGCTGTCAGCCCAGCCTAGCCCTAACTTGCAGCTGGTACTGGCACCTGCATCTCTTTCTCTGCATCACCTGCTTTTTGGTGTCTGATGGAGGAAAAGTTGGGGAATGAGCTTCATTTGGGATGCCACAGGCACTGAGGGCTCCTTGCCCCCAGCTGCAATATCCAAGCTGTGCTGGGCTCACAGCTGTGGCCACGCATGCAGCATTGCTGTCCTTCCTTGGCAGACGAAGGGCTCAATGTCCGCCTGCGAGGGATTAAGATCAAATCCTTCTGGGAGTGGGATCTGATCCTCAACGCTGACATGTTCCAGCCAGCACAGTTGGTGCGCTACCCTCTCCTGGAAGGTGTGGACAAGGACGTCCTGTACCGGCGGGTTGTGCTCATTCAGAGGTACGGCACAGGGATGGCAACATCCCCACAGCGAGCCCAGGGTCCTGAGAACTGTCCCCTGGCCTCTAGCAGCAGCTTGCACGTGTTTCACAGATTGGCAGATCACATTGTGTTAGAAGGGACCTTCAAAGGTCATCTTGTCCAACCCCCCTGCAGTGAGCAGGGACACCTCCAACTAGATCAGGCTGCCCAGGGCCACGTCTTGCTTAGAGTCTGCCAGCTCCTTTCCGTGTATGGCAGGGACTTCAGCTTGCTGCTCCCCATCCTAATATGGCTGCTTCCAGTGTCACAGAATCATAGGATTGTTTAGGATGGAAAACAGCTTTAAGATCATCTAGTCCAACCATTAATCTAATGCCACCAAGTCTGCTGTTAAGTCATGTTTCTTATCACCATGTTTTCACATCTTTTAAATGCTTTCAGGCATGATGATTCAACCACTTCTCTGGGCAGCCACAGCCAGAGCTTGACAACTCTCTCTGTGATAAAATTATTTCTAATATCCCAGGAATTTTTTCCTAATGTCTAGGGAGCATGATGGTGGCACAGGCTGAGGAGGACTCCATGGAGTTCCCCATCCTGCTGCCTGCAGGGCAGCCCCAGGCTGGAGTCAGCACTGGCACCACGAAGAGACCCCTGTCAGCAATTTATCTGCAGCGTTGTGGCATAGGCTGGGCTGCCCTTTTTTGCAGCTTTGTCTTGGAAAGAACAAAGTAAAACTCATGGCCCAGAGGGTGCTGGTGGGTGTTCCCCTTGCTGTGCTGGCGTCACTTTGTGGTCTGGAAAGGACACATGTGCAGGGTTCCGTGTGTGCCTGGTGCTGTCTGCTATGAAATGCCGTGGGTGTATCTGGCTTCACATGTCTGCCAGCCCATCTCATCCTCAAGCTGCTCTTCTCTTTTCTCCAGGTTTGTCCACCTCCTGGACAGTGTTCTACATTACTTGATCCCACTCTCTGAGGACAGCATGGGCACTTTCAATGCACTCAGGGTGAGTGTTTGTCAGACTCTTCCTGGAACGGTGTCAACAGGAGCATCTCATCACAGGCTTGGCTGGGTTTTGCTGGAGGCTGTGGTGTGTCCCCCTTGATCTGATGGGGACAGACCTGCCCAAGTCTCATGCTCACAGTTGCCCTCCTGGGCATTACCAGCTGAGCATCCCCTGCAACACAGGGGCTGTGCTTGGGGAGGGGGAAAGAGGGCACACAGTGGTGGGATCTGGCTCTAACCATTCCTGCTTGTCCCTTGCTAGAACATGAAGCCATTCCTGCTGTTGTCCAAGCAGAGCACAGCCTTCATCACCCACTGTCTCCAGTCCTCAGAGAGCAGCCCCCCTAACACTACACCAAAGCTGTACATCAACCGGCACCTGGCCCGGCAGCACCGTGACAACCCCATGCTGGACCCCAGCTGCAGGAACGCTGTCTTCACCCAGGTATGGCAATGCCATGCCCCGTGCCAGGTACTTGCCACTTCCACTTCACTTGCCCCTGCTGTGTCTCATCCCCTTTCCACTCTGCTCCTCTCCAGATCTATGAAGGCCTCAGATCTTCCAAGAATAATCAACCCCTGGACTACAGGTAGGTCTTCAGCATCACGTGTGGGGTGCTGCCTCCCCAGAGCAGGTTGGAAGGGAGTGCCAGATGCTGCTGATTTTCTTGAAGGCGGGAGATGCATGGGGCTGTTGCTTCCCTTATGTATATTATGAGGAATGGCTGAGGGAGTGCTGGGGTGGTTTAGCCTGGAGAAAGGGAGGCTTAAGGGAGACCTCATCAGTCTTCACAACTACTTGAAAGGAGGTCAGTCTGTTCTCCCTAGTAACAAGCAATTAGGACAAGAGGAAACAGCTTCAAGTTGCACCAGGGAAGGTTGAGGTTGGACATGAGGAAAAATTTCTTCACCAAAAGAGTTGTAAAGCAATGGAACAGGCTCCTCAGGGAACTGGTGGACCCGTGTAGATATGATGCTGAGGGACATAGCTAGTGGTGGACTTGGCAGTGCTGAATTAATGATTTGGCTTGATAACCTTAAAGGTCTCTTCCAACCAAAACGATTCTATAATTCCCTGTAGGTGGCCCCTGAGCTACACCCAGTGGTGGGAGTGCGAGTTCATTACTGAGGGTATCATTGACAACGGTGAGAGCACTCCCCTCCTGCCCTCCTTGGGCTTTCTTGTGTTGGGTTGCAGTTCAGTGGATCATCTACTGTGGTGGGGTGTCCATGCTGTCCCAGCTCCTCTGGGGGAGACAGCTCCTCTCTGCACACTTCCCTGTGGTCCCTGCATCTCTCCTACTCAGGGAGGTGGGGCAGCTTGGCCAGATCCTGTGACCTAGCATCTAGCCCTGGTGTGTCAGGCACTAACCAGCCTCTGCTCACATTGCAGGCGGTGGTTTTCGGGACAGCCTGTCAGATATCTCCGAGGAGCTGTGTCCCAGCTCAGGCGATGTCCCTGTGCCCCTGCCCTTCTTCGTGCACACCTCCAACCAGGTTTGCCACCCTGCTGTCTGCCTGGCCTGGCCCTGGAGGGGCAGCCAGCAGGGCCTGGGGGTTTTGGGGTGTTGGTCCTAGCTTAACGATTGCAGGGCTGTTGATAGAGGGGCCTGTGCTTGTACGCAGGTGGTGGAGATCTGCTGGGTCTAAAGGGTGGGAGAGGCAGGGGGAGGGGTGATGGAGAAGATATTTCAGGGGGGACCATGCTGGGCTGGTCACATCTGTGTCTGTTGATCCTAAGACTCTCTCCTGCAGGGTAACAGCAGCAGTGACACCAGGGACATGTATGTCCCCAACCCCTCCTGCAAAGACTTCCCCAAGTACGAGTGGATCGGACAGCTGATGGGAGCAGCCCTGAGGAGCAAGGAGTTTCTGGTGAGCAAGGCAGAGCCTCCCTGTTCAGCAAGAGGGTTAGCTAAGCAGGGACCACTGTGTCTCAGGTAGAAGGGCTGCCTTTGAGTGAAGGAGGAGCATGGGTGAGGACATTTGTCTCCACTCCCTCTGTCAGATCCTGTCTCTCCCAGCACTGGTATGGAAGCAGCTGGCAAGGGAGGAGGTCAGCTGGAGCAAGGACTTTGCCACTGTGGACTCAGAGCTGGTGAGCAAGCCTGGGGGCTAGCAGGGCAATACTGTGTGCTCCCGTGACTTCTGTGGCTCTGCTCTGATGGCTTTTGCCTTTGGATTACAGGTGAAGCTGTTAGAGGTGCTAGAGGGAGTGGACAGGGAAGCCTTTGAGTTCATGTTTGGCAGAGAGCTGACCTACACGACTGTGCTGAGTGATCAGCATGTGGTGGAGCTGATCCCCAACGGCAGCAGCACCGTGGTGCGCTATGAGGACCGCAAGGAATTCATCCGCCTGGTGCAGAAGGCTCGTCTGGAGGAAAGCAAGGAGCAGGTAATGCCCTCTACCAAGGCTTCAAAGGACCCTGCTCCTGTGGCAAACCCTCCTGGTACGTGTGGAGTTGGTGGCTGTGAAAATATATCCCCTGAACAAACTCCAGATAGGTCATATGGGTGGTTCCTCCATGCATCCCATGCCCATGTTGTCCAATAGCCCTGGGGATTCCCTCTGGGGTTCTGCAGTCCCTGCTCTCAGTGCTCTGTGTGGCTGCCCTGGGCTCAGACCCACCATGGTGACATGAAGCCCCTCCTGTGCCCCGCAAAGATCGCAGCCATGCGTGCTGGGCTGCTCCGTGTTGTGCCTCAGCCTGTGTTGGACCTGCTCACCTGGCAGCAGCTGGAGAAGAAGGTCTGCGGGGACCCCGAGATCACGGTGGCTGAACTACGGAGGTTCAGTAAGTTCCAGTGCTAGCACAAAGCTGCTCCCAGTCTCTCATGTGGGCAGAGCCCTGCCTTGATGATGCTCATCCTGCCCATGCATCCTATCCCATGCTGAGTCCCTGGTCATGGGATACTGCCTGGGAGGTTGTAAGTCAGAGGGCCCCTGGACAGGGATGTTTCAGTTTTAGCTGCAAACTCCATCAGTCCTCATTCTGGTCCATCTGATCCTTAGCTGCTATGAGCAGTGGCAAATGGACACCCTGCAAACCATGGCCCCCATTTCTCTACCCACTTTTCTCCAGACTGCTGGCCCTGCTGAGGGATGCCAGGGGCTCGCAGAGACTCCCCAAGGGCAGAGGGTCTCCTACTCTCCTGCTTCTGTTCTGGAGTCTCACAGCAGGGCAGGATGGTTATGTCCCATATTAATTTGCTTTGTTGTGAGTTTCTAATGAAGCTGTTGTGCATTCTTGCAGTGACATTTGAGGACTTCCCCTCCGATGACACTCGTGTCCAGATCTTCTGGGAGGCACTCAGCAACTTCACCAGCGGTGAGCAACCTCATGCCTTTCCCTGCTCTTCATGTGCAGCAGGGTAGGCCAGGGGATGGGTTACCCACTACCCTGCTCCCTGGGAATGCTCACCAGGTGCTTCCCTGGGAATTGGTAGGGTTGTCACGCCTGGCCCTTCCAGGCTTCCCTTATCTTTGCACTGTGCTCCTGGGATGCTTCTGCAAGAGCAGACCCTGTCACAACAGCAACAACTGGGACACTCCTGTCCTTATCCTTGAGACCTGAGCCCTGTCCTTCCCCTCAGAGGATCTCAGTCGCTTTCTCAAGTTTGTCACTGGCCGGAGCCGCCTCCCAGTTCAGATCACTGTCTACCCAGAAAGGACAAAGTGAGTCTGTCTTGACCATGCTGGGATCCCTTCATGGTGCAAGGTCCCTGCACTGTGCCAGGATCCCTGCACCCTGGTGTCTGACTCTCTCTTCTTTCTCCTAAGCTTGAATGCTTTGGACCTGATGCCACAGGCCTCTACATGCTCCTGCACCTTCTTCTTGCCTAACTATTCCTCGTGAGTTGAACTGGGGACATGGGATAGGGATGTTCTGTACTCCCTGAGGTTGGAACTGGATTCCCCTCCCAGGCTCCCCAGATCCTTCTCTGGGGAGAGAATGTCTGGGTAGGTGCAGGGAAGGAAACATGAGGGTGTCAGTGCCTGTCACAGCTCTGACCCGGCATTCCCTTTGCCAGGGCCAAGGTCTGTGAGGAACTGCTGCGATATGCTGTGTACAACTGCATGTCCATCGACACCGACAAGGAGCCCTATGATGAATGAGACTCCCCAGGCACCCCATGCCACAGGAGCCACCCACTCCGGGGATATTGTGTTCAATAAAACTGCAGGGCTGGATCCTGCCATCCTGCCTCAGGTCCTGTTCGTGTCTGTGCTTCTCAAAGGCTGGGACTGGGGCTATTGGCTGGTGCTGTAACTGGGGGTCCAGCAAGGTGCTGGCTGCTGCACCAATGCAGGGTGCTGCATAGCATCAGTGTGGGGACTGTGGGTCCTGTTTCCTCCACGGACAGTGTTCGTGGGAAATGCGGATGCAAACTCCCTCCCTCCCCCCAGTACCCCTTATAGAGGGCGTGCCCCATGTACTCTGCCTGCAGCTCTTGCCAGCAGCTCCCCATAAATCCCTGCCTGCAGTTCCTGCCAGCGGCCCCTTCCTGCATCAACCTAGCGACCCCTGCCGGCAGCCCCACCTCCGACCGCCTGGGGACGCTCTGCCGCCGAGCCCCTTTCCAGCAGCCGGGCAGTGATCCGTGATTTGGCGCTCCGCAGCCCGGAATTACTTTCTCGGCGTTGCACTTCCTAACTTCCTGCCCTAGCTGGCATGAGCCTATCGCGGCGCGGAGAGGCGTTGGATCGAGCTTATCGGTGCTCTACCACCGCGGCCCACGATCGACTGGCTCGGCTCTCCGCGCGCAGGCGCGCCGCTGCAGCCACTGCCATTGCTGTTGCTGTCCTGTCAGTGAGGCGCTGGGAACCGGCGGCAGTCACAGTGCAGGTAACGGCGGGGCAGGGGCAGGCTCGGCGACTTCGCAGGGGCCGTGAGGGGCGCGGGGGAGGCAGGGAGCCGATGCACGGCTCCGAGAAGTGCTGGCGACTGAAGCTGGACTAGGTTGAAACGATCCGGTCCTAGCCCAGCCTGGCTCGGCTTGGCCTGTCCGGGCCTGGGCCTGTCCGGTTCTGCCGTGGTTGAGTGAGGCCCTGCCTCTGTCTCCTCTGCAGCATGGAGTTCCAGGCCGTGGTGATGGCGGCAGGAGGCGGTTCCCGTATGATGGACCTGACCTCCAGCATTCCGAAGCCGCTGCTGCCGGTGGGCAACCGGCCCCTTCTCTGGTACCCGCTGAATCTCCTGGAGCGTGCCGGCTTCGAAGGTGAGGCACGAGGATGTCTCGGTGTGGGAGCAGAGACGACACGCTTGCCCTGGTCTCTAGGCTTCCTGTGGGCACCTCTGCTACGCCCATTTGTCGCCCCCTCTTGTTCTAATCTCTTGTCGCAGGTGACCTGTTGATCGGGGCAGATGGTCTGTCAGGAGGTCTCATTTCTGCACTGGAGCTCCTCTGTTGGCTCATGTCACATCCTTTCTTTCACCTCCTGTTCCAGCACCCCATTCCCCCACTTCTTCCCTCATCATGATTTTATTTTCCATCTGTATGCTTTTCCTAACTTTAATGTCTTTCCCAGTGCTGTTAGCCAGGAGTCCTCACTCATTTCTTTCTCTGAATTATTAACAAGAGTAGCATGAGAAGCATGTCAGCTCTCCTGGGATATCTCTCAGTTTGTTGTTTCAGTCTGGCCTGAAGTTCAGGGTTACTTGCTGGGTCAATTTAGTAATTTTGGAGCCAAGCACTGAGTTTTGGATAGAACAGGGCAGGGGGAAGTGTCAGAGCTGCAGTGCCCACCTGTGGGCCTTGCTTCACAAGGGACTAAATCAGCGTTTAGTACATGCTGAGGTCCTTTAGTATTGTCTGAATGGGGGTTTTTATTTGTCTTTTTGAGTGGTGGGCTAAATCTTTCTGCTTCTGATGAAACCTCTTCCTGATATCTTTCACATCTGTTTTTTTCACATTTGTGTTTGTCTTTTACCTTTCTGCTTCTCTGCTTTTGCTGCTCCTCTGTGACTTTGTGATTATTCTGTACTCCATCCTGAGATGGTGAGTTTGTCCTGATTGCTTCATTTTCTGTGAAGATGTAAAGATCAGGTCATGATTACTCATGTTAGCTTCTTCCTGCTTCAGTGTGAAGGAACAAAAGAAAGTGCAACTCAAGTCTCTGCCTTTGTTTTGTTTCATTAAAGAAATCCTTTAGAACTCTTTTTCTCTTGGAATTGTTTTTTACCTGTTGTTTGTTGAAATCTGCTTTCTGGAAGTCCATTTTCTGTGACAGTTCTCCTGTCTCTCTTTTCCTGAGATCATACTTTTATCCTGTGATACAGATACCTGGGTATCACAGTATCGCTAAGGTTGGAAGAGACCTCGAGGATCGTAGCTAAAAGCTTTTTTCCTAACTGATATTGTCATTTGTGTGGCTCCTCAACTAGTCAGAAATAACCATTTCAATTTGCTGCTCTTGACCCCTGGTAGGAGGTGTTGCAGTCAGGTCTTTCTCCTTTCTCATACATCTCTTCAGCTTGTCTATCTCCCATGAAAACCTGGATGCGAAGGGTTGTGTGCGCAGCTTCACTTAGCAAGCTGCCCCCTTCCTGCTTCTCTCTTGCTTCTGCCCCCTGACCAAGATGTCAGTTTCTGTGTTAATACTCCAGTGGCATGAATTCTTTCTCTGGACCATAGATTTTATTAGGTATTACACAAGGCGTTAGTCCTTTGTACTTGCTCATGTTAGTAAGTGTTCCACAGGCTGATTCACTGCATTGCCTTGGTCCTAATTGTACGTGTGTGACTGTGGTTTTTTTCCTCTTTGTGGGGGAGGGAAAGCTAGGCCTTCTCTCTCAACCCACTACAACGTGCTTCATCTCTCCTAATATTTGGGAGACTTCTCCAGATAAATGTTCACCTGTGTGGGCTTCCACCTGATACCAGTTCCGTCTCTATTAGTGACTTTAAGTTCTTCAGCCTCCTTTAAAATGCAAATTGGCATCCAGTATGGGAGGGGGAGAGGAGCCCTCCTCTATCTCTCATGCCAAGCTACCACAGAATTCCCATTTCTGCAATTCCTTCCTCTTTTCTGTTAACAGATCCAGGATGAGTTCAGTTTCAGTGGATACAGACTTATTCTTAATGTGTTTCCTTCTTGTCACAGGAGCTTCCTAGGCTGACTTCTCATAATTCTCTGTTGAAATTCCACATGGAATGTGATGTTACAATGTTGAAGTTCTGGAGGGGGTGGGATATTTTAATTTGAAGATTTGACTGTTGCTTTGCTTTTCAGTTCTTCATGCCAGGGGAAAAGGTTGCTTGCTGTTTCATTTTTCTCAATCTTTTCTTTGCAGAACTTTTGTTCTCACATTCTTCAATTTGGAAAATGCTTTTATGCCATTGTTGATATCCATCAAATAGGCATTTACATTTTTTTTTCTGTTGTAGATGGAATGAGTTTGTTGCTTACATATTACTCCACTCTCTTGCCAAGCTAATGCTGAAAAATAGTTTGAGCATTGTATTGTAATGCTGTGGTTGGTGGTGTTGTCCACAGAGGATTATACAGGATCAGTCTGGGCAAAAGACAAAGCTTTCAAGTATTGGTGACATTAATGCAGGGTCTCCTTGGTCTGGTTGGGAACATATGGTTTGTGGTTGCTTGCTAATGACAGAAGATTTTTCTCTTCTGTCCTGTTAACTCATGCCACTCACAGGCATCTGTCCCTTTCAGTAAGAATTTCCATCCACACAAAGCAGGAAGGTTTAATATTCATCAGGAGTTTATTTCTCTTCTTCAGAAGTTACTGTTGCCAAAGAGATGTTCCTTGTAGAACCCAGTTCTATTACTCAAGCCTTTTGACAGTTTCATCACCCTTTGTCAATAATCCTTCTTGTGAAGAATATTATCCTATGTGTGAAGAATATTGTGAAGAATATTGTCCTATGTGTGAAGAATATTGTGAAGAATATTATCCTATGTGTGGAAAACTTGTGTCCTTTTTATGCAGTATATTACTGCTTTTGTATCTTGGTCTCATCCCCCTTTCCTCTGTCCTAGAGGTCATTGTGATTACAAGGAAGGAAATCCAGAAGATGTTAAACTTGGACACGAAAATGAAGCTGGACTTTGTGTGCATCAGTGACAACATGGACATGGGTACAGCAGATTCCCTGAGACACATTCACCAGAAAATTAAGGTATTACTCTGTTGTTGAACTTGACCAGATGTTTGCCTATAACTTTTTTTCCCCATTGTGCTTTAGAAGCTGTCTCATGTAATGATATTTCAGGTAACTGAATTTTCTGATCTTCTCATCTGAGTTCTGTAGAAGTCATCTCATGGGAACATGCAAACAGTGACTGTGAATTAGCAGAATCGATAGGTAGGAGGGCTGGAGCAGATCCAGGCACGGCACTGGCTGCTGCTTAGGGTTAGCTTTCTATCAGGTTAACTAAAAGGTCATCATTATCTATACAGTTTTTGATGTGATGTGTGATGCTGTTGTCCATACCTTGAGGAGGTAGTTCTGCACAAATGTTCATTGTCATCTTAGCTGAGGCAGCATTCCAATACATGAGGAAGTTGAGGTTCGGTTCTTGGCTCTGCCACAGGCTTGCCTGTGCCGTTAGGCAAGTGCCTTGGTCTGTGCTTTGTTTTTCTGCTTTTCCTGTGCTTTTGGTGTCTTGGTCACATGGTGGGCTCTTGGATAAACAGTGCTGTTCTAATAAAAATGCCAGTTCATCGAGTTTTCATTTCTAGCTGCACAATTAAAACACTCCTGTGTAAGGCAGAAATGGCACTCAGAGCTCTTAGCATCATCTGAAGTGGAATTTTGGGTTTGTTGTTATCGTATACTTAAACTTTCAGATTTGCTCCCTGTCAGTTTAGGGCTTCTTAGCCAAACTGGCTGTTTAAATAAAGGTTGAAACAGAACATTTAGTGAAACATTTAAGTCCTGAAATGTCTTTTTCACTTCAGGCTCTTTTGGAAGGTAATAAACTCCAGTATGACAGACTATATATTCCCAAGAGAGACTTCAATTGAGACAAGATGAAACTTTCCAGGCAGATACAGAAGTTTAGGAGGCACATTGGCAGAGATTCTGCAAGGGATTAATGTACAGACTAGAGTAATTTAGGGGATGAAGACAAGATATAAAAATGAAAAGCAAAATTAACAAAATTGGCCTAAGTTAATGCTTCAGTGACATGGAGATTTGGGCTCTGCCACAACTGATTTTGGCAGTACTTTTTGAGCATGTGCATGCAGTAAAGGAGTGTCTCTGCAATGCAAATTGTGACCCTGACCTTACAGTTTTATTGCCTGATCACAGTGATCACTCTGGCTGTCTGGGTGTCCTTTTTGGTAATCCAGGCAAGTTTGCTCTGGGGGAGGCCTGGGAGACAACAGTAAAGTGTATGCGGTAAGAAAATAGACTCTGTCTTCAGAGGCTACAGTGTTGATCTTCTGAGTGAGTTTGTTTGTTTGTTTGTTCTCAGAAAAAAAGGCTTAGAGAAGATGTGAGATAGTGCTGGAAAACACGTGACTTTGCTTCATCCAGGCACTGTGTATGAACAGCAGCAACTGCTTCTGCCCTTTTTTACTCCATGTCTTGCTTGTCTGGCCAGAGAGAACAAAGTGGTCTCTTGAAATAAGCCTGTACTAAGTTCTTGAGCAGCTTGGTGTACTGTGTATTTTGGAGTCATTCCTGTAGTAAATGCATACCTCTGGTACACCTCTTACAGGGTATGCCCTCTCCTGTGTGATATAGGTGAGAGAACTACACAGCTGCTGTATGTTGGCTGTGCCTGCAGTGTAGCAGGAAAGAGAGCTTGCTGAAGAATGAGTTTCCCTGGTGAAAACAACTGCTGCTTGTGGCTATAGTTTGCTGGCAGGCTTTTTGCAACCCATGCCAGAAGTTTGATGAGAAGTTTAAACTGGTTGCTGAAACATAGTTGTCACAAATTGAGTTAATTGCCCACAGACAGACGAGCAAGTATGCTCAGTTAAAAACGAGGTAACGTGGCGCAGTATAGACAGCTCGCTTGTGTGCCCATGCAAGCGATGAGGAGCGAAGCCAAGATTATAGATACACAGCACAAAATACATCTAAGGGGAGCAGAACTGCTGAGCACAAATTCTGAGATGTGCATAAGTGCTGGACCACTCTAAAGCATAAAATCTCATGACTTTCTGCCCTGTCTAGTATTTGACTGAGGGAGTTCCACCTGCACAGCCTTGCTGCTTGCCGTGCCTGTAGTTGCATCCCTTTTTTGTTGTAGTTCTCTTGACAAGAGAAGCTTGATACTTTAAATAATAGATGTCAGTTAGATTTACAGAATTGCATTCAGTAGTAGCATGAAAATGTCTCTGTACCAAGCCTGGAAGGGCTCAGGTAGTTTGCATTGTTGCTTTATGGCTCTTTGGTGCTGGCATTTTTGGAGGTGGGTAAGACTGACTGTTTTGGTTCACAATAGTAAGCAGCTGGCTCTACCAGTCTTACTGTTTCCTGGTTGTTGAGAAGTTCATGAGAGCAAAGGAAGACTGTTCAATGTTTTTGTTTGCTGTTCACCCACTCTAAATGCACAGGACTTTTTCTATCTGATGTAGTAGGGGTGTGTGGTTTTTACTCTACTGGAACTCTTCCTGTTATTTTTGGCTGTGTCACCCTGCACCTGATTGACAAGGCAGAGCTTCATTAGGGGGTTTATGTTCATTACAAGTCTGAATGTATCCTTTTCTTGGATCCCTCACACAATAAGGATATTATGTTAAACTAATGATTCCTAAAGACAGCTGCTTGAGAAATAATGAACAACAGAGAACTTGGTCCCTTAAGTTCATTTCTTGGGTTCCTAGGCCTGAGTATCAGAGCCTGGCCTGTTCTTTACCAGTAGTTCTTTCATTAACTTGTGTGGTGGGTTGTTTTGTTTGATTTTATTTAAACATTCAGTTCTGGGGTCTGAATAGTTAACACTATTAATCAGTTTGTCTTCACAACTCTGCAACTGAGAACTGAGGCTTAATGAGGTGAAATAATAATTTTGCAGCATATGAAGTAGAAACTAGGGATTTCAATATTTTTTTGCCTGTGTTCATACTGAGTGGGTAATAAAACACTTAGCAATGCTTTGCACTATGAATTAGTGCAATAATAATAATAATAATTCAATAATTATAATTCAATGTTTTGCACTAATTCTATGAATTATTAATTAATTTGGGTTAGGAACTGGCTGGAGGGCCGAGCCCAGAGAGCGGAGGGGAATGGGCCAGTCTGGTGGTGTGGCCCATGGATCAGTGCTGGGCCCCATGCTCTTTAACATCTTTGTTGATGATCTGGATGAGGGCATTGAGTCCATCATCAGTAAATTTGCTGATGACACCAAGCTGGAGGCAGGAGTTGATCTGCTGGAGGGTAGAGAGGCTCTGCAGAGGGACCTCGACAGGCTGGACAGATGGTCAGAGTCCAACGGCATGAGATTGAACACATCCAAGTGCCAGGTTCTGCACATTGGCCACAACAACCCCATGGAGTGCTACAGGCTGGGGTCAGAGTGGCTGGAGAGCGGCCAGGTAGAGAGGGACCTGGGGGTACTGGTCGATGGTAGGCTGAACATGAGCCAGCAGTGTGCCCAGGCAGCCAAGAGGGCCAATGGTATCCTGGCCTGCATCAAGAACAGTGTGGCCAGCAGGAGCAGGGAGGTCATTCTGCCCCTGTACACCGCACTGGTTAGGCCACACCTCGAGTACTGTGTCCAGTTCTGGGCCCCTCAGTTTAGGAAGGATGTTGACTTGCTGGAACGAGTCCAGAGAAGGGCAACAAAGTTGGTGAGGGGTTTGGAACACAAGCCCTATGAGGAAAGACTGAGGGAGCTGGGGTTGCTTAGCCTGGAGAAGAGGAGGCTCAGGGGTGACCTTATTGCTGTCTACAACTACCTGAAGGGAGGTTGTAGACAGGCGGAGGTTGGTCTCTTCTCCCAGGCAGCCAGCACCAGAACAAGAGGACACAGTCTCAGGCTGTACCAGGGGAGGTTTAGGCTGGATGTTAGGAAGAAGTTCTATACAGAAAGAGTGATTGCCCATTGGAATGGGCTGCCTGGGGAGGTGGTGGAGTTACCATCACTGGAGGTGTTCAGGAGGAGACTTAATAGGGTGCTTGGTGCCATGGTTTAGTTGTTTAGGTGGGTTGGATTGGTTGATGGGTTGGATGCGATAATCTTGAAGGTCTCTTCCAAACTGGTTTATTCTATTCTATCACTTAGAATGATGTTGTGGAAAGCAAAAAGTCAGTATTTATTTATTAAATGTTTTGCTTTATGCAGGGATATGAAAACAATTTGTTTAAGGACTTTGTGACATCTAGTGATGAGATTCTTTAATTTCTCTCCTGTGGACAAGCCCAACATTTCCTTAGAGTGCTCTTGGTTTCAGGATGCTGGTATAGTCTGTGTGCCTTATGGCAGTTTAAATATTGATAGTTTTTTATATATGTATATAAAATTTTAATGCCTAGTCTTTGTTTATTGTTACACTTCTCATATCACTGTCAGTTTTATTCTTTTGGCTCTTAAAGTTCCTAGTTTTCTGCTTATCTTTTGCAGGGCCAATAATGAACAGCTTTTCAAAATAGGAAAATGAAAGTAAAGTTGCAAAGGGTTCATTCTTTTCATATATGTATAGTGCTTGGAAATGGTAGAACATAAACTATATGTGGGCTCACAGTTGATGGCATAATAATGCTCTTGTTGAAAATGCAGCTTTACCACCATCGGGATGTTTACGGGTCTCTGTCACCTCATGGTCTGTGCTGGTGAGGCAGATCTCTCTCACCTCGTGATCTAGCCTAAACAGAGTAAAAAGCCAGCCTTCAATGCCTGTGGGTTTGGATTGATGACCTTCTCTGGTCATGAAGAGTGAAGAGAGCTCCCTTCCTCCAGACTAGAGCATGTTATACAAATTAAATGTATTGTGGAAGATGACAGTATGCTTCTGTAGCTGAATAAGTTTGTGACAGGAACATTTGGTTTACTTATTTATTTTTAAATGCCTTCTGACTTGAGTTTTCTTTCAATTGTTTACATGTGCAATTATTTTAGAGTCATTCTGAAGTGATTTACTTAGTTCAGCACTTCTGAGTTACTGCGTTACCTGCAGTGCAGAAGTGAGACAGGTCCAGCAAGACTTACAGGACACAAAAAGAGGCTCTGCTATGGATTTCTTTGATTATGTGCCTGTCAGCATTTGAAAAGCTGTGCAAAGCAGTGGAAAACAACCTTTCATTAAATCTCTGGAAGACAACAAAGAGCTATGATAAACCGAGCAACTTTGATGGATTGTGCCAAGCATTCAATCAAGCTGTGCTGTCCTTGGGTTCCAAATCTCTTCAAGATGTACTCTTGCACAGTTCCTTCAATCCAGTGTCTTTGTGTCAAAGCTTTAAAATATCGTTGCATGTTCATGGTTGGGTTTAGGAACCACTGTCAAAAATTACTTTGGAACTTTTATAAGATTATAGGTTAAATAACAGAGTCATCTCTCTCTTAAGTCTGTGGGAGGTAAATACCACTTCATCCAATGGACATTAACGAAAGCAGACTGAGCCATTTAGGGCAGAATCTATGCTTTTGTTCAAAGGGCTCGTGTTTTAGTCCTGTCCTTTGGCTGTAGCCACGTTGCTATTGTCTTAATCTATTGTTTACAGTAGAGGATATTCTTGGCCTGTCAGGGAGTGCTTGGAATTAAAAAGAAAAACAAGAAAAATCAGAATAGGTGTGGAAAAAACACACCTACGAAATGGTATGGAATACAAATCAAAGTCTCTCTTTCCTGAAATCACATTTCTCATATCTCATTTCTTTTCCCTCCCCCTGTCACTTTCTGATTCTACTTTCTTAAAATGTCTTTTCCACTTCGTCAGTCACTTTTGTTTGGCAGTTGCAGTGCTGAGCACTGATGGACTTTCTAGCATGAGAAGAGATGCAAGTGCTGTCTGCTGCGTGCTGTGGTAGGAGATGATGCAGGTTTTGATTTGTAGGCAGCTCATATTTCAATGGTGTCACTTCAGGGTTTTGTTGTTGGTTGCTTTTTTTTTTTCCCCATAATTGTGGGCAGTAGGCTGCCCTTGAAAATGTCAACTTCTTTTGATGTCTCTGGAAATTTTATGCAATGGAGTCTCCTGTCTCACTTAGGGAGGTTTTTCCCACTGTAGCTGGGGTTAGTGGACACAGTTTTTTCAAGTCAGTGTGAAGTCTTCTGTTATGTCCACCAAGGCTTTTAAGTGAGGCTGTTCCCTCCAGTATGCTGCTTTGGGAGTTAGAATAGGATAGACCAGACCAGGTTGGAAGAGACCTTCAAGATCATAGCATCCAACCTATCAACCAATCCAACCCACCTAAACAACTAACCCATGGCACCAAGCACCTCATCAAGTCTCCTCCTGAACACCTCCAATGATGGTGACTCCACCACCTCCTCAGGCAGCCCATTCCAATGGGCAGTCACTCTCTCTGTATAGAACTTCTTCCTAACATCCAACCTAAACCTCCCCTGGTGTAGCTTGAAACTGTGTCCTCTTGTTCTGGTACTGGCTGCCTGGGAGAAGAGACCAACCTCCGCCTGTCTACAACTTCCCTTCAGGTAGTTGTAGAGAGTGATAAGGTCACCCCTGAGCCTCCTCTTCTCCAGGCTAAGCAACCCCAGCTCCCTCAGTCTTTCCTCATAGGGCTTGTGTTCCAAACCCCTCACCAACTTTGTTGCCCTTCTCTGGACACATTCCAGCAAGTCAACATCCTTGCTAAACTGTGGGGCCCAGAACAGGACACAGTACTCGAAGTGTGGCCTAACCAGTGCAGCATATGGGGAGAATGACCTCCCTGCTCCTGCTGGCCACACTGTTCTTCAGGTTTATGTCTTCATTTATTTGACTTCTGCCATTCTTGAAGGCCACCTCTTGCAGTTTAGCAGACCTTCTTTGGATGATTCATAGGTCCAGTATGCAAAATGTGTGCTGTCACTAAGTTATAGCACAGTAACTTGTGTCAAGACTTTGCTTATTAACACAGAACTCATGATTTTGGGGGTTAGTAACAAGAAATTGTGGTAGGAACTAAGAGCTCAAGAGTAAATTGCAGTGTCCCAGAATGTGCTTGTTGAAATGGGGTGGTGGTGATCAGCCACTGTGATGGAGGAGGGAAGAGAAAATGCAAGACTAGAATGTGTTGAATGATAGAGATGAGAAATTAATACCATTGCTAAAGGCAATGGGAAGGATTTTTTTTTTTCCCCTGGATGTCTGCACAGTCATGGAACTCAAATGCATCAAATGTGGGACAAGCACTGGAAAAGGAGATAAGAGACTCAGAGCAGAATATAATTTGGTTTAATTTTCAGCCTGTGAGAAAGCACAGGCTGAAAATTACAGAAAGGTTTTAATCAGAGCAGAATAGGATTGTGAAACAGTCTTCCAGGATTAATCAGAAGAAAAATTCCCTGTATTTATATTAGACTGACAAGTTAGGGGGGGTTGGTGGTAGGTTTTTTGGGGGGGGAGTTGTTTGTTTGTTTCCTTGCTTTCCTTGTTTGTTGGCTTGTGGCTTCTTGTTGATTTTGCTTAGTTGTTTTTTTGGTGGTTGCTTGGTTTGGTTGATTTTGGTTAGGGTGCCCAGGTGGCCAAGAGGGCCAATGGCATCCTGGCCTGTATTAGGAATAGTGTGGCCAGCAGGAGCAGGGAAGTCATTGTGCCCCTGTACTCTGCATAGGCTAGCCTGCACCTTGAGTCCTGTGTCCAGTTTTGGGCCCCTCAGTTTAAGAAGGACATCAAAACACTTGAACGTGTCCAGAGAAGGGCAACAAGGCTGGGGAGAGGCCTTGAGCACAAGCCCTATGAGGAGAGGCTGAGGGAGCTGGGATTGTTTAGCCTGGAGAAGAGGAGGCTCAGGGGTGACCTCATTGCTCTCTACAACTACCTGAAAGGTGGTTGTAGCTGAGAAGGGGTTGGTCTCTTCTCCCAGGCAACCAGCACCAGAACAAGAGGACACAGTCTCAAGCTGTGCCAGGGGAAGTTTAGGCTCTAGGTGAGGAGAAAGTTCTTCACCGAGAGAGTCATTAGTCACTGGAATGTGCTGTCCAGGGAGGTGGTGGAGTCACCGTCCCTGGAGGTGTTCAAGAGGAGACTGGACGTGGCACTTGGTGCCATGGTCTAGTCATGAGGTCTGTGGTGACAGGTTGGATTCGATGATCCTCGAGGTCTCTTCCAACCTTAGTGATACTGTGATACTGTGATTTGTTTGGTTGGTTTCTTTTGGTGTTTTTTCAATAAACTAAGTAATGTCGTACCTGAAATGACAGGAGGCTAAACTCAGGCTCAGGGAACCCCTTTGGCAACTGTGTTTTTGTGACCTTCTGCTTGGACTATTCATCAAACTGCTGTAGACCATTTTGTGGGTTGCAGATTATTTTTTTTCCCCCCATCAACAACATGGTGAGGGGTGTCACTGTAGTTTATATATTAGTTCCTCTGAAATTTAGGCATCTGTAATATTTGACTATTTTGTGCCTATGCCAAACTTTACCGTCCCACACAGCTGCTGTCTGGCACCACCTCCCAGGCTGGGGCCTCTCCAGGCAGCAGGTTGAGAAACCTGGTTAAATAATGAATCTGTGCTTCAGGCTGAAGCAGGAGGTGGATTGGGTGTGCCTGGATCAAGCATTTGTCTTCAGTGAGTCTATATTATTTTCCCCTTCTGTTAGGCTTTTCTCTCCCTTGTGTCACTCAGCTATACTCCAGGCAGTGATTAAAATGTGGTCTTCCAGCAGAGCAACAGCAATGGAACAGTTTCACATTTTCCTTCCTTGATGAGCCCTTAGTTGTGTTAATGGAAGCCTTGACTAATATGGTGTGCATTAGTCAGCATGTCTTCTGCTGCTATCACTGGTGAGTGCTTGCATGTGGAATGTTTTCATCTCAGGTGGTCCACCTGGTTTTCTCAGTTTCAAAAGTAAGATTTGAAAGTAATACAGCTCCTCAAGAGCAAAGCAAAACAAACCTTACAAAAAGCTACCAAAAAGAAGAAGGAAAACCCAACATTCTCTGAACAAATAAACAAAGGTTGAAACTCCAGATTCTCTTGGTGTGTGCATCTTTGGGAGCCATGTTGTGGAAAGTGTGATGTCACGGCGGTGGTCTGCGTGCTGCTGAGGGTCACTGATCCGTGGAGTCTTGGAAGGCATGGCTAAGCGCTTCGCTTCCTCTATTGAAAAATCTCCTTTCCAAACACATGATGTAAGTAAGCTTGCTGTAATGGCTGGAAGACAGAACCTGAATCCTTTTGGTACAGCTGAGCAGAGTTTGTTGAGCGTGGAAGGGACAACTTCAGCCTCCATAATACATAGTTAGGTATTTTTTGTACTGTCGGTGGAAATAGCACTAATAAAACTCTTATTTTTTTTAGGAGACAAGGTCTCTCTCTATATAAGCAAGACTTACCTAAATGTTCTGTTCATCTGTTTTGAAAGAGTAAAAAAAAAAACACACCTTTTTTTCCTCCCCACCCCCCCAGCAGACTTGCCAGAAAGTGCTGTTTACTTGAGTGTCTAAAATGCACACAAAAGTTGCTGATTTTTCTAATTCTGCTCCCCAGGAAAAGCAGATGCATCAAACAGCAGTTCACAGAGTATGTAGCATCTCATTTCCTTCTCTACCTCCCTTTGAAAGCTGCCACCACTGACACACTAGGCAAAATTTATTATGGCTTGCATGCCCAAGTCCCATTCCCCGAGCACAGCTGATTGTGCAGTTCTACTGGCAGGTGCTCCGGCTGGCAGTGTTGCTGCAGGGAATGATATAGTGCTGCCTGACTGTGTGCATGATGAATGTGTTCAGGACTTTGCTCTGATCTTTATTTTTCCTGGCAGGGTAAGAGTTAGAGAATTCAACAGTTGTTGGTTGGGGTATTTTTATTGGTGGGTGGTTGGGGTTGGTTTTTTTTGGTTTTTTTGTTACTCAGCTTTAGAGGAATGTAGCTAATTAAATTAATTATTTTGCTGCCAGGGTTTACTATGGATCAGGGCTAATACACCCAAAGCTTGAATGAGGCAATTAGCTCTGAAGGTTAGGATCAAGAATGGTTATTAGGGCATTTGTTATTCTGCACATTGTAGGCTTAAGAGGATGCCTTCCCATTATACATGCAGGCACAACCTAGGTGCTTTGCACTAAGAGTCATTGACAGACCTGAGATGCTTGTCAGTTTTAATTGTTGCATCTCCCACTGCATGTCTTTATCCTTTTCATGCTCCTGGCAACTCGAGGCCGGTGCTCATTATGTTAACCAATACCTCTTGTTTCCGTGTCGAGGTTGTAAGCATTTCTTCTGTATTACAGTATATGTTTGCATTTAGGCTCTGTGTGGTTTCTGATGAATTGCACAAATTCAACCTATTCTGGTTGCAGGCACAGTAAGCTCTTTGCACATGTGTGTGTAGCTGAAATAGCATCCTGGTTAAAAAAAATACTTTCCAGTCTTTAGGAGCTACTCCTAGGTTTAATTTTTTTTGTAGGAAGTAAATAGAAGTTAGTGTTTATTTTTGTACATCATTTTTCCCCTCTTGAAAGTATAGACAGCCTTCTTGAGTAAATAACTTCCTGTGCTATATGCTGAAGGGAAATTCAGCTTTAGGAAGGGTGATCTCAGGAAAAAAATAAGTGCACATTTTATTTTTAACAGCACTTTCTTGAACATATGACAGCAAAGAAGAGGACAGTGTCCTTTATTGCCAGCTCGTTTGCTCATGCATAGGAAGCCTTTTACATTCTCATAGTATCATTCAGGGTTGGAAGGGACCACAAGGATCATCTAGTTCCAACCCCCCTGCCATGGGCAGGGACACCCCACACTAGATAAGGCTGGCCAGAGCCTCAGCCAGCCTGGGCTTAAACACCTCCAGGGACGGGGCCTCAACCACCTCCCTGGAAAACCCATCCCAGGGTTTCACCACTCTCATGGTGAAGAACCTCCTCCTCACCTCCAGCCTGAATCTCCCCACCTCCAGCTTCATTCCATTCCCCCTAGTCCTATCACTACCTGAGATCCTGAGAAGTCCTTCCCCAGCCTTCCTGTAGGCCCCCTTCAGATACTGGAAGGCCACAATTAATAAGGCCACATTAGTAAGTCAAATTCAAGTTTATAGTTTTCAGAAGTTGGTCTCTGATGATTTTTCAAAGAAGGGAAAAGTCTCTGGGAAATGAATTTGTTCATGTTATTTTATTTCCAAAGAGAGGGTAAGGTTTTTAAGGGGGGGGAAACATCAGTGGCCCCCAGCTGCCATCTTCTCCTAGTGCTCTCAGTGGAGAGGGCAAAGCCCTCTGTGCCATGAATGAGCCTTGAAGACATAACTGTCACTCATGCTTGAGTGAGGAAATGAAGGACAGTAGGAAGGTATCAGTGATATCTCTGCCAGCCTGGGCTCCAGAGATCAAGAGGAGTTCTCTAGGGTTCTGGTCTTCCTCAGTGATGCCCTTCTTTAAGTCACCATCTGATCTGATGTTTTAACAACTTTCTGCTTGTAGTTTCCAATTTCTTTGGTGTTTCCCCATGAGACTCAAGGCCTCCTTGGCTTCAGGGAGGGTGGTACTTCCAAGAAGGCATTCACAGGAAATTAGATTTTCCTGGAGGAACATTCCCTCCTTGCTGTCCACAACCTTTCTACTTTGTTTCTGGCCTGCATGATTTCTACTTGTGTGGTTTTCCCCATGTTTGGATCTTAACAGCCTCTTCCCTTAGAGGAGTTGGCCCTTTTCATGTCAGTTGTGTACTGACATGAACATGTACAGCTTCACAGCTGTCACAGGCTGTTGCAGGTGATATTCCTTAGTGAGTATTCATCCCTTCAAGGTGAAAATGGAATTGTTTAGCTCAACCATGATCCTGTGTGTTAATCTACATCCATAGCTCCAGCTATTGGGGAATGTGGGAGGGAGTACATGCCAAACCTCAAGCTGTGGAGTTAACTGTGCTAGATAGAGGTTTTTCCCTGTGTCTTTTTGCAGCCTGGGACAGCATTGTAGCATTGATATTAGGAAGGTGGTGGTGTGATCAGTATGGGCTATCCCAGAGGTTGTCACTTTGCTTAGCACCAGTTTCCTATCACTCTTTAATTTGATGAAGGCCATGATGAAGGTCAGCAGACTTCTGGGATAATTGGAGTTTAGTTTTTGTGATTTTTGTCATGTTAACTCAAAACCTCATGCAGGTTATCTAGGTTTTTCCTCGATTCTGTGCTGAAAAGGGGAAAGCAATTCTGTACCCAGATTTTCTGGAAGCAAATTTAGGCATTCTTCCATTGTATAAATTCTGCTAGCTCTTTTGGGAAGATGGTCAGAGTTCTGAATGTGACTAAGTGCTGGAAAAAGCAGTGGAGGTCTTGACATTTTCATAACATTTTTCTTAAGACAACAGCTACTGCAACACAAATATCACTGGAAAAATTGGAGAGGTGCTAGACAAGAAAGTAGTATTGTGTGGAGGAGAGTACAGGAGTCTGTGGTTCAAAACAGTACTTCTATTTAACAGGGCATGATTAGTTTTTGCAGGAAAAACCCCAGACATGTGAACAAAGCCAGTCAGGTTTCATGTTAAGTGGTCACTTGAGCCGGTGCAGGTAGCACAAAGTAGTGATGCCATCCAGCTCTGCTTCACAGAGCCTGTGCTGTGCAGGGCTGGGGGTGCTTAGGTTTTCCCTTGGAGTTGGAACTTGTGGATGAAATTGAATCTCAATGTATGTGTTTCTGAAAGGTAGCAAGGCTTTATTCTTAATGTTTTAGTAGATGAAGAATCTATTGTATCCTTTGGTATTTTATTCCAGGTTATACTTACTCTCCCTCTTAAACCACTTGGCCTTTTATTTCTGTACTGAACATTGATTTCTAGCCACTGAATCCAGTCATGCCTGCTTTTTGTTGTGTTGCTGACAGATCTGCTGTTTAGGTAATTGTGGGCTGTGGGTTAAGGCCTCCTTTCCCTTCAATAAGTTGAGCCAGTTGAGCTCCATTAGGACTGCTTTTTATTATTATTGTTTGTATGACTACAGCACCTGACTGCCTAAGGCTCTGCTTACATTAAGTGTTAAGCCTGGGCTTGAGCTCTGGGCTTTGGCAGCAAGCCTGCTGCGCCACTGCTATTGAGATTGGAACCTGACTGCAGCTTTCTCCATTCTGTTCATTTGAGGTAGAGTCCAAGATCAGCTGTGCAGCAGGTCTGGTAGTGCTGCCTTCCAGGTAGTCTTGGAAACCCACCTTCCAGGAACAGAAGTGACCAGGAGAGTGCTATTTATTGCTGGAATTCTCCTGCCTGTGAAGAAGAGATCTGTTTGTGCTGGGTTGAACCAGGGGGGAATTTGTCTTGCCAGGCTTACCCTCTGAGAACTGGTGAATTCAGGGCATGGTTTATGAGATGCTCCCCTGTGCTGCAGCAGGCATGGCTCTTGTGATGAGTGATGGTGTGTGCTTTGTAGGTGCAGGAAACACAGGCTCCTCTGTAGCATGCTTTGGATCTGGGTGTAAACCCAGGAGGTGACTCCTAACTTCACACAGATGAGAGTGTCTAGTGAAATAGGATAGTATGTGTCAGCGTCTCAGTCTGGTGCCCCAGCATGCTGATGGCCTTGGTTTCCTCTAAGTGTAAGGATAGCAGATTTGGTTTATTTACAAAGAAAAAAAAGAAGAAGAAAAACAACAAAAAAAGAGCCATCAGAGCTTAAAACTTTGCCCTTTAGAAGATAGAAGTAGGTAATAGAGCTGGCATCCTGGACTGATGGAAGGCAGAAGCAAGTTTTAGAATAAACTGTATTTAGGATAAACCAAACCAGGTTGGAAGAGACCTTCAAGATCATCGTGTCCAACCCATCAACCAATCCAACCCACCCAAACAGCTAACCCATGGCACCAAACACCCCATCAAGTCTCCTCCTGAACACCTCCAATGACAGCGACTCCACCACCTCCCTGGGCAGCCCATTCCAATGGGCAATCACTCTCTCTGTATAGAACTTCTTCCTAACATCCAACCTGAACCTCCCCTGGCACAGCCTGAGACTGTGTCCTCTTGTTCTGGTACTGGGTGCCTGGGAGAAGAGACCATCATCCGCCTGTCTACAACCTCCCTTCAGGTGGTTGTAGACAGCAATAAGGTCACCCCTGAGTCTCCTCTTCTCCAGGCTGAGCAACCCCAGCTCCCTCAGTCTCTCCTCATAGGGCTTGTGTTCCAAACCCCTCACCAACTTTGTTGCTCTTCGCTGGACTCGTTCCAGCAAGTCAACCTCCTTCCTAAACTGAGGGGTAAGTGCATGGCAAGTGGAAGGGATAGGCTGTTAAAAGGAGGTTAAACAACTTGTGCTTGATGTGACAGAAAATGGAAGCAGTCAAGAGGGGTGATGTGGTTGGAGGAGGAAGCTCAGAAAATTATTTCTGGAGTGTTGTGTAAGTAGGACGAAATTGTTAGAGCCAGAGGAAAAGGTGAATTGCAAAGCTCATGTTCCAGACCAGAAGTTTACAGTTCAGTTAGAGTCATAATAGTAATATCCTGCTTTGAAAACATTCTTAATAAGCTTTGTGAACTTGTGTTCATCTCTAAACTTCTGCTTTTGGTTGCTGATAACTGTAAATTATCCTTTTCCACCCCACGTGACAGTTTGAGCAATAGGTAATGAGACTTCCTCCTGGGAGGAGACAGGATGCCTTCTAGGCTTGAATATCTTCCCTGTTCCTAGCTTATATGTATGTAAATTAAAATATATTGATTTTGGACGGTAGCTCTGGAGATACAGAGATAACCTAAAATGGTGTTTTCATTGTGTGATCCCATCTGATACAACACATAGGATGAGCCATATGATGGGACCAGGGTTAGGTCTCCTCCCCAGCTTCTGGCATCTTTCTTCCTTCCAGCTTTCTTTGAGGAGATAAACAGTGATGCTGACAAGTTACGTATGCTGAAGACACTCACATTGCCTTAAGGTATCCTCACCTGATGAATTCAGGGCCATCCAAGAAATTAGAAGAGACTCCCTTGGCTCCCACATTAGACTTGTTTTATTAAAAAGAAAAGAAAGAAGCCACTTTCATATTACACACTCCATTAAAAAAGAAATGCTGCTTTTCCATCCTTTAATGAAGGGAGGTTGCTGCTGGATTTCAGATTGAGGGACGTCCTTTGCCTCCCCTGCCCTCCATCCTTGGAAGAGCTGTGAAAATGGTGGTCTACAGCAAACTCCTGCTGCAGGGTGAGGGCACACAGTAGGTAAATGCTTCACATCTGCTAACAAAGTACTAAATCATCATTTCCTTCTGAATCTTGCTATGGAGGACATTACAAAAGCAGGGTGGGAATTCCCAGCCAAAGGCAGCCATTTCAGTTGGTAGCTAACAAGATTCCACAGACATCAAAAAATAAACGAGGTTCCCTGCTCCAGTTACAGCAGCAGCCACAGAGCTTCAAAGAGGTCACAGGTGTGGAAATTGGAGGACTCTTAATGGAGATTGAGATAAAAAGGGATTCTCTAAAGCCTTGGATGTAGGTTTCTGATCTGAAGAGTGGTGACTAATGCAGTTGCTAGGAGGTATCTTTGGGTTTGCCTGGAGCATGCTAACAAGCAATCAAAAAGCTTGCCCACAGACAAACTGTTCTTTCCCTTTCCACTCTTTAGAATAATAAAAGCATTACACACAAACCCCACTGTTAATGCAACATGTGGGGGAAGTTCCAGGCTATTGTGTATAAAACTCTGTCTTAACTCCAGCAGTAATTATAACTTGTTCCTCTTTTCCTTGTTGCGTGGTGACACTGAAGGAAGCAATGCAAAGTTCTCTATTTGTGTATGTTTTAACTTAGGCTGAGTGTAGGAAGACTCTACCTAATCTCTGGATTTATTTTTTTTTGGGGGGTGGGCTTTTTTTTTTTTTGCAATTGGAAACTTCTAGCCTTTAGCTTCAGTGTTTTGTCTGTTCTGTTAAGAGCTGGTTTTACCGCTGGTGGATGTTTCGCTCCTTTTCTGTTTATAATGCAATCTGACATTTGTTTTCCTCTTTCTCTTGAGGCTGATTTTGTTCAAATTAGAGATTTCCTTGCAACACATGTTTTCTCGTTTTGTAGTCTGCAGTTTTTGAGGCCATCAGCAGTTTAGGCTGCGAGGTCCTGCCCTTGTCTATACTTGATAGAAAAAGCCTAGTGAATACCACTAAAAATTAGCATTTGCTGCCAGCTATCTGTGGTAACCTTGATATCTCCTGCTTGAACAGAAGGGATCCAGCAATTATTGCTGAATATGAAAGAGTTTTTTAGCATTGCCTTTGTATGCAGGGTGTGAGAAAGTCCAAAAACTCTTTATTTATGCTGGTATATTACACCATATAATTGCATCCATCTTTTGATCTGTGGTATGAATTAGTTCCATTGAAAACATGTTTTCTATTTTTAAATTGGCTGTCTTGAACAGAGTTCTTGAAACATTCTACTTTTTGGTCTTGTTTTTGTGTAGATTTTCCATATATTGTGCTGGATTTAATATAATTGTTGACATGTTGGGTTTGATTTTTTTTTTTCCCCCCCTCCCCTTTACTTTGTTTCCTCTATGTTGTATAAATCTCTTGATGTTTTATGTTGCAGTGTTGTGTTTAACCAGCTTGAGTATGTAAGTTACCTCGTAATAGCTGAGCATTTCACAGGTTGCAAAGGTCTGATGGTGAAGTACTGTCAGCTGGTGTTAGAAAGGGAGAGTGGAGATTTGGGGGCTGTAAGTAAGTGCTGTGTTCCTATACTTGACAGAACACTCCGTGTTCAACTGTGGCTTGACTAGAAGCCCCAGGTTCTGTCCATGGTCAACAGGGGCAGAGAAACATCTCCTTGAAAGTCAGATCAGGGGTAGGGTGATTTCTGCAGGACCTCAATTTTCCCCCACTGGTCAACAGACAAATCTAGATTCTGAACTCAAGTGCATAAACTGCAAAACCTGAAGTTAAATGAGATTACAGGTTGGACACGATGATCTTGAAGGTCTCTTCCAACCTATTCCTATCCTATTCCTATCCTATTCCTATCCTATTCCTATCCTATTCCTATCCTATTCCTATCCTATTCCTATCCTATTCCTATCCTATTCCTATCCTATTCCTATCCTATTCCTATCCTATTCCTATCCTATTCCTATCCTATTCCTATCCTATTCCTATCCTATTCCTATCCTATTCCTATCCTATTCCTATCCTATTCCTATCCTATTCCTATCCTATTCCTATCCTATTCCTATCCTATTCCTATCCTATTCCTATCCTATTCCTATCCTATTCCTATCCTATTCCTATCCTATTCCTATCCTATTCCTATCCTATTCCTATCCTATTCCTATCCTATTCCTATCCTATTCCTATCCTATTCCTATCCTATTCCTATCCTATTCCTATCCTATTCCTATCCTATTCCTATCCTATTCCTATCCTACTGTGGCCAAAGTGACTCTTCCAAGAAGTGTCATCATCTCCTTGTCTTTTTTATGGCTCTTGTGATGCTCACAAAAAAGTGATCTGTGCTCTCAGCAGGCCAGGACTACTGTCCCTCTACCTGCGTAGTGCCTCAGTGTTTTCTTGTGTTCCCCAACCCAAGGTCGTTTGCTGTTCTCTTTTAATTGCTTGATGGTCTTTTCACCTGGTCTGTACAGCAGCTCCTGTGGTGGAGCCCTGCTCTGTGATGAGGGCTCCTCCGTGCTATAAAAGTGGCAAACAAAATAGCACATCTCAAGTCTGGCAGAACAGGAAAATGCCAGAAATTCCAAGCATGTGTTTCATACCATGAGATGGTCCTCTTTTGAGTTATGACCCTCGCTTTGTCCTTCCCGTGCCTGTAGTGGATGTTGAGGGCGCATTTGTGCAGGCGTTTGTCTGTCTGTGCAGTAGTTCTGCTTGGGGTGTGTGCGCTTGCTGGTTTGGTTTTTTTTAATCAGCTCATGTTGATTCTTATCATCTGTTTGTATAATAGTTTGGGGTTGATGTAATCATTGTTACATGTATTTCATTAAGGGATGTGTGTGTGTGTGTGTGTACTTAGGTGTTTGCATAATTCATGAAGTCAAGTATGTTCACATACCCTTTGTTAGCACTGGTGCGCGGAGTAAGGGCGTACTTCTCTTTGTATCAGTGGCTCATTGGGAAAGGTTGCACTGTATTTATTTGGCATGTATGTATGTAAAAACCCACAAGCTCTACCATTTATTTTCTTTCTTCTACACCCACCCTGAAAAAAAATGTAAAGAAAAACACGCACTTCTGCTAGGGTTCTAGGACAGTTTATTTTTTCATTCAGCCATTAGTTTATTCGTTCAGGAGTTGTACACTGGAAAAAAAGTGCATCCATTAGACAGTGAGGGCTTTATTTATGAGAGGGGTGGTGTTTCAAAGGGGAGGTTGTCAGGTCCCAAAAGAGCCTTTCATGGTGTATTCTCAGCGTGCTTCTGAGGCCACTGCTCTGCTCATCAGGAGGAGAGGCAGAAATGTGGGCTTTACAGAGCAACTGTGTGTTTCACTGGTCCCTGCGCTCACTGACGTTTATTTACATATTGGGAGAGTAAATGGGTAGAACAGATGGCAACCAGACATTTGGTGGTTCTGTTCCCCTATGCTCCTCGGGGGTCTTGCATTCAGTTTTTGCAAAAAGCTTGTCCTATAGTGAGGGGGAAAAAACCCAAGAGCCTGTTCACAACTGTGAAACGCTGGTTGGGTTTTTGCTGCAGTGACGGATTAAAGCATTTAGTAAAAAGTGAAATAATTGCAAGGTTTGTTTTTCAAGCCCAGATACTTGTTCCTAAGGATAACTCTATTGGTGTGTCTCTTTGTCTCTCTCTTTATTTCTTACTTTCACCACTGGAGTGAGGGCATTTAGATTTGAAGCGGGTGATCTCTCCTACAAACTGAGGTTGAACAGCACAGGTCTATTTATATGGGTCTTGGATACCTTTTGGCCTTCTCTGCAATTATTGTAACTCATTTCTGCTCTTGTAAAAACAAAATATCTGAGCATTTTGCAGGATTTTCCAGGATATTTAGTATGTGTTTCTTCACTATTTACAGCTATGAAGTGGGAGATTTACTTCCATACTAAGCTGATTCCCACCCCCCACCCCGACTTTCTTTGTACACACTGGAATGTTGGAGCAGGGCTGCTCCAGAGTCTTGGGCAGCTTGCTTTAGTGGTTTGGGTTGGGTGTTTTTTTTCCAATGTGAGAATGTTGTTTGTTTTAGAGAAGTGATAATTAAAACACTTCTCCTGGGCAAAACCGTAATATAAAATACACATTTTGAAAGTAGGTTAAAAGGGGCAATGCAGGTTGGGTTTTGAACGTGTGAAACTCTCAACCTGCACATTGTTCCTTCCTGTAAAGCAGCCAGGTGTTTCTCAGTAAAGTGGGGAGAAATCAGATGAAAATTGAAGAGCTTGACCTTTTACACAGCATGCCAAATCAGCAGCTTTAAGAGTTTGTGACACGATGAATTCCAATGACTTATTGGTAAACACATGAAACTGCCTAGCACTTGTAGGAGAACCTGTCAAATAATGTAAATACCAGACCTCAGTCTCACCTACAATGAGGAATCCTGTGGAATTAAATAAAGTCTGCAATACAAACATCCCTGAAATAAACCTTTCTGTGATAAAAGGTCAATGCTGAACTAGTTTGCTTTGAACCAGGGGAGTTTTCCCGACTAAAAGTAGAATTACTGGTCCTCCATGAGCTCTGCCAAATGTTTTCTAGTGCCCTTCTTATTAAATAATGTCTTTTTAAAAGGCAAAACTAGGATGCCATGCCACACTCTGCAAGGAGGCTTAGTGTTTTAAATGGTAGCATTTAAATGGTAAATGTCAAGAAAGAAACACTACCTTCTTCAGATGCATTTAGAGGCTTGATCATTAACTAAAAATAAAGGGGAAACTTAGTCCTTTTCTGTAGGCCCTGCTGCACAAATATTATGTTAGGATTAGGTTAAATGAAGATAATTGCTGATTTTTGGCAGGATACTCCACAACCCATCTGAAATACAGAAAATTGTTTCCCAGTAAGAGTTTTCAGCCAGAATATGTTGATAGTGTGAATGGTTAATGAAGCTGCTGTGTCTTGCTCAATATGGGGCAAAGTCTCTGTGATATATACAGCAGTGCTCTTAAATACTTTGTGAGGCATTTTGGAATCCTTTGAGATCAAAATTAAATACAAGCCTGTGATTAAATAGGACCTAACTTCCTTTTATTTATATATATATATATATGGAATATTGCTGGGTTTAGGAAATGTATTTTGTATTGCTAAACTGAGCCCACCCTGGCAGTACAATTACTGAGTAAATCACATCCTAGATAGTCTTTGGGGTTTTTTTCTCCCCCTCCCCCGATAAAATAACATAGTTTAAATATCTTTTCCAGTGGTTTGTAGCCAGCTGCAAAGTCAGCTAAAAAAGACTTCTTCAGAAAGATTTCTTTCCTATATCATTATGCAACTCAAAGTAGCAGTTGTAAATACTGCAGGATTTCATGGCCATCTTGAAAGCCAGAGCTTCAGTGTCCTGGTTCCTTCCTTCCATTTGGTCTCTTCTCTCAGGCAACCAGCACCGGAGCAAGAGGACACAGTCTCAAGCTGTGCCAGGGCAAGTTTAGGCTCGAGGTGAGGAGAAAGTTCTTCACCAAGCGAGTCATTCGTCATTGAAATGTGCTGCCCAGGGAGGTGGTGGAGTCACCATCCCTGGAGGTGTTCAAGAGAGGATTTGACGTGGCATTTGGTGCCATGGCCTAGTCATGAGGTCTGTGGTGACAGGTTGGACTTGATGATCTTTGAGGTCTCTTCCAACCTTTGTGATACTGTGATACTTAGAAGCAGATGATGGCAGTTGGATGGACACATACTATTTATGGTCCAGAATTGATCCTGTACACTGCACTGGTTAGGCCGCACCTCGAGTACTGTGTCCACTTCTGGGCCCCTCAGTTTAGGAAGGATGTTGACCTGCTGGAACGAGTCCAGAGAAGGGCAACGAAGTTGGTGAGGGGTTTGGAACACAAGCCCTATGAGGAGAGGCTGAGGGAGCTGGGGTTGCTTAGCCTGGAGAGGAGAAGACTCAGGGGAGACTTTATTGCTCTCTACAACTACCTGAAGGCAGAGGTAGGTCTCTTCTCCCAGGCAGCCAGTACCAGAACAAGAGGACATAGTCTCAGACTGCACCAGTGGAGGTTTAGGTTGGATGTTAGGAAGAAGTTCTATACAGAGAGAGTGATTGCCCATTGGAATGTGCTGCCTGAGGAGGTGGTGGAGTCGCCATCATTGGAGGTGTTCAGGAGGAGACTTGATGGGGTACTTGGTGCCATGGGTTAGTTGTTTAGGTGGGTTGGATTGGTTGATAGGTTGGATGCGATGATCTTGAAGGTCTCTTCCAACCTGGTTTTTTATTATTATTATTAATTGGATAAGCATTAATTAATTAATTCAGTAACAAAGGGCTCAAGAAAGGTGAACTGGTGAGGAACAGTAGCTATTTTTGGCAGAGTGTGTCAGACCTTGTGGGATTTTGAAGTGTGAAAAAGAAAAACAGGTAAATAAAAAAAAAAAGGTACCAGTACATTTATTGTTGATTCCTCAAATGATAATCCACATGTGGTCATTTGTATCTCTGAAGGGTTTCATTGGTTGGTGGTTTGTTGGTTTTTTTTCCCGTCTTTGACAGACTGACGTCTTGGTGCTGAGCTGCGATCTGATCACAGATGTGGATTTATATCAAGTTGTGGATCTCTTTCGGATGCACGATGCCACTCTCTCAATGCTGATGAAGAAAACCCATGAACCCACAGAAGCAGTACCAGGACAGAAGGGGAAAAAAAAGCCAGGTATGTAGCCAGAAATACATCCATTTGTTTGTTGTTAAATGATAGAGAAACCACATGGTAAGTATCATGTGTTTAGCTATCAGTCACAGAGCAAAAGAAATAAAGAAGATTCCTTGGCGGGGGTGTGACTTGTTTTTTTTCCAGCTCAGAATTAAGTATAAAACTCATGTAATCTTGCAGGCTCTGATCCAAAGCTCACAAGAGTTAAGGTAAAAGCTCCAGGTGACTTCAGTGAGTTTTGGATCAAACCCTAAATTTTTGTTACATATGAACATTAAAACCGTTAGGTTTTCCAAGAGCACCAAGCATCAGCCTGATTGTAACTGGGAACTTTTACCATTGACTGACTGTAAGGGACCCACGTTGGGTGGGTTACAAATGCTTCTAGAAATTCTCCCCTCTCATGGTATGTACAGAATTACTCTTCTGAGATCACATCCAGAAACCTTTTGCTAGGCAAAACTCCCACTGATTTAAAGGACTTGGTTAGATGCTTATCTTGTACCTGTTACCATAATATCTTAGTTAGTGCCTTGTAATCTTTAATGGATCTGTTCTCACAACACTGCTGTAAGGCAGGGCAGGGCTGTTATCCCCCTTTACTTAAATGCTAGAAGTACTAAATACCATACAGTTGTTCCCATACCATACTTCTCATCTTCTTTTAATGATATCTGTTAAATTGCTGAGGCTTCATTAATGCCAGTGGGTCCTGGTCCGTGATTAAAGCTCAGAGGCATTACAGTAATACAAATAAGAAAGTTTAGAATCTAACTGTTTGAGAGAGGAGTGAAATGCAAGCCAGCAGTTGGACTACATGTGTGTCTGAAAGTGAAGGAAACAGACTTTTAAAAGAAAACTGCTTAAACTCTGCATTAAAAGATTTTTCTGGAGCAAAGTGCAAGGTTAGTAGGGATGAAAACATTTAGGACTTGGACTCTTAAACAGCTCGAAGCCATTCTGTTTTTCAAAAGGCAATCTTAAGTGATAATGGCACATAAAACATTGTCAAGAGCACTCTGACAGCCACATTGAGCATTCAGGAGTTATAAACTAATGTCTGTGGTAGAACATCATAGAGCAGCCCAGTATGTGAGCTCTGAGTACACAGAGTGGGGGTGAGGTCTGTAAAGATAAACAAGATCATCCAAAGAGTCTTTGCAAATGTAAACACATCAGGTTGCACATGCATTCTTCATTTGCTTGTTTTTTAGTGCCTGTGTGCTTGACTTTGTAGCATAACTCTTCCTACATGACTTGTTAAAATTTGTATATGATTTCTCAGATCTGTGGAAGACCAAACTTGAAAACATTAGAATTCCATTCTGTGGGAGTGTTTTGACATCCACAGTATTTTTCTGTGGAGCTGGATGCTAAGGTCTCTCACTCAGAACTGCTCCACTTGAGCTGTTGTAAATTTTTTTTCTATGGACTGCCTCAGATGAGACATGAACCTTGCCTGATGTTTTTCAGTCACTTGCTAGAAGCAGAGAAGTGCCTAAATGGGGATTTTTGGGTGGTTCTTCAGGCTCTGGAGAGGGGCAGTACAATTTAGGGAGTACCAGACCCTCCTGCCATTATTCCTACTTGACTGGATACAACCTATTGCTCTCATCATCCTGACTCATTCCTATCCTTTTTCCTATGCTGGCTTCTTGCCACCATCAGCCTCCATTCTTGCTGTCTTTGCTTAGTCTCCTTCAGAGATCCTTGACAAGATTCCAGCTTCTTTTTCTCATATATTACTCTACTCTTTCACTACCAGTCCCATCCCCTGTTCCATTTCTGACTGCTCATCTCAGCCTGCTTCATTTATCTGCCCATAGACATCTTTTTTCTTCTCTTTGATTCCTGTCTCTGTGATTCAGCACTTTTCACAGACAGTCCCAATTTCCACCAGTTTTCAGGGACTGCTTTCTCTCCTTTATAGCTTGTCTTCAAAAACCCTCTTTTCTATGCTTTTCTTTTCCCTCATCCCTGTGAGCTTATGAGTTTTGTTTCCTTGCAAAAAAACAGCCTCCAGTAAACAGATCAAACTCTTTTCTCTGGAGCAGTCATTGGAGCATGGCTGTGGAGCCTTGTGGCTTCTGTGGTTCATTTGTAGCATAGAGTCATAGAATCAACAAGGTTGGAAAAGACCTCAAAGATCATGAAGTCCAACCTGTCATTCAAGACCTCATGACTACTAGACCATGGGACCAAGTGGCACATCCAATTCCCTCTTGAACACCTCCAGGGATGGTGACTCCACCACCTCCCTGGGCAGCACATTCCAAAGGCTAACAATTCTCTCAGTGATGAACTTTCTCCTCACCTTGAGCCTAAACTTCCCTTGGTGCAGCTTGAGACTGTGTCCTCTTGTTCTGGTGCTGGTTGCCTGGGAGAAGAGAGCAACCCCCTTCTGGCTACATCTACCCTTCAGGTAGTTGTAGACAGCAATGAGGTCACCCCTGAGCCTCCTCTTCTCCAGGCTAAACAATCCCAGCTCCCTCAGGCTGCTTCTCTGAAGAAGTGGAATGCCAGAGTTTTTGAAAGGAATGGACACCTAACCATTAAGTTTAGGTTATTTTTAAAATCTATTTTCCCTGCCCTGTCTTTAACCTCAGAAGCAGTTGAGCTGGTTTTTTTTGCTGAAATTTTCCAAATGTTCCTTTTAAGTCAGGCTCCTGGCATTGGAAAATTCATCCCAAACAGCTTATAAGCAACTGAAGACAAGATCTTAACATGGGAATGGGTTAGGCAGGTCTTCAAAGTATGTGGCACTATCAGCTCTTTCTAAATGGTGACACTTGTATGTTTCTGTGGGCTTGCACTGTACTGCTCAAGGGTTAGGAACTTGAAATGGATCCTCAGTCCTCATGAACCCTACATACATTTGCAGATTTATTAGTTCATTGTTCCTACAAATGCATTCATCCTTTGAGAAGGAGCAGCAAGGCTCTTTATTTTGCCTATGTCATGGAATCCAGTACAAAATTGTTGCTTCAAGGATATCTTTGAATGTTCAAGAATTGTAATGTAAGGAACAGGTTTTAAATGATCTTCTTAAAACTAATTTGTGCTGTAAATTCATATTGATGGTATCCTGAAATGCTTGACACAACCAAGCTGCAAGTTACAGGGTGAAGTTTGTTTGCTTTTCTATTTAGAGGATCATATATTGACAACCATAATCTCAGTGAAATTGATTAATAGAGGCATGGCAATAAAACCCAGACCAAAACCCACCAAGAAAAAAAGCCCTCAGAGTGCATGTAATTGATAGTAACCCAAATAAATTTAGAGTATCAGGAATTCAAACATCCAAAATGAAGCCATGTGCTTAAAGATGACCTGCAAGGGACTGAGTGGAAAAGAGTGTCTGAGCCTTTCTGTGCATAAAGGCAGGCAGAAAAGATGGTGACTCTTTCCTGCTTGTTTTTCTTATCTTGAAAGCAGCAGGCATGTCATCACTAGTATTCTTTGTGTTTGCCAGGAGACCTCTTGGTGGTCTTGCAGGCTGCATCGTGTGAATTCTCTCCCTTTGACTGAAAGGGTGTGGATACTGAGCCTTAACAACAAAGGTGTCTTTTTCCCAAGTGTCAATTAATTACATTTGATCTTAAAGCATTTTAGAAAAAATCTAATTGAAAATTATTTCTTCTCATCACTGAATTGCTCATTTTCAATTCCCTTGTGATTTCGTGGTTTCTTTAGTTCATTAAAGCCCTTAAACTTGCCAGTCTGCAGGGAAAAACCTGGCTTGACATCTGCTACAAAAAACCCCATAAGACTCTCATGTGGTTTCACTGTCTGTTTCTTACCTAGCCACACAAGCAAGAGAAAATGGTTTGGTGACAGTCATGTACCTGGTCCTGTTTTCATCAAGCTTTCTTTCTCCCTATTTTCTATTGAATAGAGTTTTGCTATCACAGTGTTATAAGTTATGTTACTGAAGGAACAGGCAGGAGGTGGGCATCCATGACCTGAGCTTTGAGAGAAGTAATGGAGGAAGATCAGTAACTGTTGTGTTTCTAGCCTGTCAGGGGACTCCAGTTATAATTTAATAGAACAGAATTTAATAGAATAAACCAGGTTGGAAGAGACCTTCAAGATCATCATGTCCAACTCATCAACCAATCCAACCCACCTAAACAGCTAACCCATGGCACCAAGCACCCCATCAAGTCTCCTCCTGAACACCTCCAATGATGGTGACTCCACCACCTCCCCAGGAAGCCCATTCCAATGGGCAATCACTCTCTCTGTATAGAACTTCTTCCTAATATCCAGCCTAAACCTCCCCTGGCACAGCCTGAGACTGTGTCCTCTTGTTAGGTGGCAGTGGTGATGGCTGGTTACCCCCTACTCTGAAATTTCATCTCCCTCCTTAGCATGTGAATTTGTACTGTTTTCAAGATATATTTCTGAGTTTTTACAGCAAGCTTTATCCTAGTTGTACTTAATTTGTCATGGTGTTGCAAGGTCAGGCCTATTTTTGTACTTCTTTGCTGTCACAGTGTTGTAAGTTATGTTACTGTAGGAGCAGGCATGACCTGAGCTTTGAGAGAAGCATTGGTTGGTACCTTTGTGGAGGAAGATCAGTAACTGTTGTGTTTCCAGCCTGTCAGGAGACCCCAGTTAGGTGGCAGTGGCAATGGCTGGTTAGCCCCTACTCTGATTTCATCATCCTCCTTAGCATGGGAATCAGTACTATCTTCAAATGTATTTCTGAGTTTTTACAGCAAGTGAGTTTTGTTCTAGTTGTGCTTCATTTATCATAGTGCTACAAGTTCAGGCCTATTTTTGTGCTTTGCTATATGATTAATTTCTGGGAAGGGAAGGGGGGACTTCTGAAGAGGGTATGCTTGATCATTTGGATCAAAGACTGCCAAGAGAAGAACTTTCAGCAGCTGCATGTTTGACTGTATTTTGATAGTGGTTATTGCCATGGTAACTCTAGGGAAGAAGCAAAAATAAAGTAAGGGATGGGACTGAACTGGGAAGAGTAGAGTTAAATATAGTTTGGCTGGGAAAATATCTTGGAGAATTAACTACTTATAGAATATGCTGTTAGTCCAGTGTGGTTAAAGGTTTAGAACTTAGGAGGTTGAATATTTGCCAGTTTGGCTCAAAATACTATTATTTAGTGGGTGAAAAGAGGGGTTTTTGTAAAATTGTACCATGGCATTCCTCTACAGCCTATGTTCCTGTAAAGATCAGTGTATGGTTGCCACCAGAGTAGTGGCTCATACTATAAAATGCAAGTTAGAATAAGCTGCCATCACTGTATTCAGATGTTGTGGAAACCTATTCAAAACCAAATGCTTTACATTTCAGTAGACCAAAGTCACTGTTGATGCAAGTCACTGATTACAGGAGATGGGGATTGCCACAATAATATATGTGACTATTAGATATTCTCTTGGTTGGCAGTTTTATAAATAGATATTTAAACCAAGTTAACCAGAAACATCAGTGGTGGGAGTCCTAGAATATATCCTTTCACGTGTGTTTGTGCATGTGATTAAGGTTTCTCTATTCCTATCAATATTTATCTAAAATAGGGAGTCAGTTGCAAAGTGGTTGTGTCTTAACTGAAATCATAATCCTCTCCAGACCACCTATTTCGAGCATGGAATGACTTAGGAGGAGGAGGAAACAGTTGGGTTTTGAAGATCTTTCTCCTTGACTTGCATTTGCTGTAGTGTTTTTCCTTTTTTTCTTCTTTTTTCCTCCTTCCCCTTTTTTCCTCCTTCCCCTTTTTTCCTCCTTCCCCTTTTTTCCTCCTTCCCCTTTTTTCCTCCTTCCCCTTTTTTCCTCCTTCCCCTTTTTTCCTCCTTCCCCTTTTTTCCTCCTTCCCCTTTTTTCCTCCTTCCCCTTTTTTCCTCCTTCCCCTTTTTTCCTCCTTCCCCTTTTTTCCTCCTTCCCCTTTTTTCCTCCTTCCCCTTTTTTCCTCCTTCCCCTTTTTTCCTCCTTCCCCTTTTTTCCTCCTTCCCCTTTTTTCCTCCTTCCCCTTTTTTCCTCCTTCCCCTTTTTTCCTCCTTCCCCTTTTTTCCTCCTTCCCCTTTTTTCCTCCTTCCCCTTTTTTCCTCCTTCCCCTTTTTTCCTCCTTCCCCTTTTTTCCTCCTTCCCCTTTTTTCCTCCTTCCCCTTTTTTCCTCCCTTCAGGAGGAGAGAGAAGGAAAGCACAGCTCAAAGCGGAATGTCACATGTCAGGACCTGTAGTTGGCATCTTCATTAAAAGGATACAAAAAGCTCTCAGGCCCCTGTTTTGAATGTCATAATGCCTATCAGCCATCCTGACTAAAAAGAACTTAATAAATATTGTGGATAATTTTGCAAATTCAGTGATTTGTTGTTTTAGTCTGAAACCTGATATTTCACATTTTTGGGGCGGTTGGTGGTCCCATTTGTCTTTGCAGTCTGGATTAAGACAGAGTTATGTAATGATTGTGTTTGATTTTCTACTTCAGTGGAGCAGCGCGACTTCATTGGAGTGGATGACACAGGGAAAAGATTGCTCTTCATGGCTAATGAAGCTGACTTGGATGAAGAACTTGTCATTAAAAGATCCATCCTTCAGAAGTAAGCTTATGAGTCCTTGTAATAGAAACTGAACTTGGGATGGGGGAAAATAACTGGACCAGGAGAGATGGTTGAAGATAAAGTAGGATGAGAAGGGAAAAGGAAATGCAGCTTTGGCACCATTCATTGAACAGTACTTTATTATTCATTACGTCATTAAAACCAATTGTTAGTCTTGTCTGATACCAGTGTCACTATAGTTCAGATACATTTTAGAGTCAGAAGTGGTGGACCATGTTCTTTGCATGAAATGCTAGTCTCATGGGCTGAGACCCAAATGGATTTACAGGGTAGCTGATTTTTACACTCATCCGTGTATGAGGCACAAAACTTCAGCTATTTTTCCAGGTTCAAGAAGATTCATTAGAGAATCCAGGTTATAGTCACCATTAAACTGCACTGGAGACTTGAATGAATTTATTAAATATGTCAGAACAGCTGCACAGCATAATTCATGTCCATTAGTAGAATGAAAGATGGCTTGTTGCTCTTTACACTTTTCTGTACAGCGATTGTAGTTTTCTTTGACACACATTGTCTGACATGTTCTGTGGGAAGCTCTACTGACTCCTTGAGAGGCCAAGCTTTGTAGACCGTCCCGGGCTGACAGTCAGGCTTTCACCTCTGTGAGATTAGACACCTGTGGGACAGTCATCTGAAAGCTGGGAAAATCATCCCTGTGGACCCTGTAAGTCAAGGCAGCAGATATCTGGGGTCTGCTCTCAGATAAATCTCTTCTGTGAAAATGCCTCCGATATGTGTTGTAGGCCACAGCTAAATGTAATCTTTCTTTCAACATTCTGCTGCCAGGTGGGAGGGAGGTGCTGTGTGCCCATGGAAAGATGACCCCTCTTTACCCATGTGTAAGGATTAGCTTAGGAGGAAGGTGGTCAAGAGTGAGCCCTGTTAACTGCTGTGATGGGAAAAGCCTGTCCCAACGTGTTTTCACTGTCTCTCTCCTGGCTTTTTCTTGGTAATGGCAGGGACCAGGCTTCAGGCAAGCCTTCTGTACATACACAGCAGCTGATCTGCATAGCGTAGGAAGTTCAGCGCTGTTGCATTCTGTGTTGTTGCACAAACAAAGACTAATAGATGTATTTTGGGTTAAGGGGGAATATTATTACTTCCTCCTGTTGCTAGCTGGTGACTGTGGTGTAATGACTTAGAAACTGCTGTAACGTGTGATCTTAGTTGACCTCTGATTTTACAGGTTCATCTAACCAGAGGATTCTCATTCCTGTTACCCTATAGCTAAATTAATCAGGCTTTATCCTGCAAGCCCAGCTTTGCCTACAGGAACACCTGTTCAGTTGCACTGTCTTCAGATCTTCTTGAGCATAACTGTTGGCGATTTAGTAAATGTAGTGTTGGTGATATACAGATGGGATAAAAATCTGTCTTATGTTTCCATATGCACAGCTATGAAAACCAATGTAAAGCATTAGCCACCCTCCATGTAAAGCCCATACATCATAGGGTAGTCTAAAAGCACAGAGAGAAGGCCTAAGTATTAATAAGGAAGGAAAAAAACCAACCAAAAATGCTCTGAAGCACCAGGCAGAAGCGTTGGGCCAGTGTCCACCACGATCAGCCTCTGACATCTCTAACTGCCTGCTCTGTATGGATGCTTCTGCACTCTCTCTGTTTTACAGCTGCCATCTTGGAGAAGCTCTGGGGGAAGCAAAAGAGTATATGGAAATTGTCAGATATTTTCAAACGAGGCAATTCCAGGTTAGCAACAACTGTGGGAGCTCTAGGAAGACAAAGTGTTGGCAGCCAGCGATATTTTAACCACTGGGTTGTCTAGACCTGCTCAAGCCCTGACTTTCTCGTGTGAGAAACAAAAGCAATGCTTAAAACAATCTTTGAAGTCTTCTCTTTCTTTTTTTTTTTAATACATCATAGTAAAGCAAGGAGGGGAAAGAAAAAGAAGAGCAAGCCCAATCTCGTTTTCTTCATGGATCACTTGAACTGACTGACTTTCAGCTACCATGTTGGCCGTTTCTTGATCTCTGGACTTTGTTTTGATGAAATCAGACTTTGTGGCAAGATGGGAGAATTTCCAGTACACTCATTTGTTCCTCTGTGAAATACAATAGGCATTTTGAGGGTGTTGCTTTTGTTTGTTTTGCTTTTAATGGTCTCTTTGAAGGGCTATAATGGTCTTGTTAAGTGAACTCAAGCACTGAAAGAGTTCTAGTTTTTCTCTTCAGATCCCTCTCTTTTTTCCATTCTCTTTTTTCTCCCCCTTTCTAAGGAGGGGATAGAGGAGGGACAGGGAGGGAGTGGTGAAAGGAATGAGAAGAGGGAAGATGAACTTTTCTTTAAAGCTAGGAATCTGGTTACTGGTAAAAATCTAGATCCTATACAGAAATGGTTCAAAGGACCTTTGGCTTCCCCTCCTCACAGGAGGGAAGTTGTGTTGACAAAACATCCAAAGCTGTAGAACGCTAATTCAAATCCTTGAAGAAAAACCTTTTTCCTGACCTTTGCCTTCTTCCTATCATTGGATTTCACGCCCTTCACTTTCCTACCATAAAAGAGCAGCTGGTGGGGAGGGACAGAGGAAAACACACATTCTCCTGAGTACCTGTTGAGTATTAAATATTTATTTGCTTTTTGACTCAAGACATTTTGTAATAATGAAAGTGTTACAGAATGAAACGTTTTAGTAGGATTTTTAAGTTCATGATGTAACCTCTGTTTCTCTTTCTCAGCTTGGTTAGGATGGCTTTTCCAGATTTGTTGTTTTGATTTATTTTGGGGGTTTGTGAATTGTGGATAGCTATTTTGGTTTTCAGAATGTCTCTCCTTGTTACACCACAGAAAGAAGGCAGCATTTTGCTCCTTTGCTTGCCAGAACAAATCTGGCAAAGCTTTGCATTCAGCTGTTAAAATTGCCTTTTTTTTTTCCCCTCCCTGTGCTGTTAATCACCCTGATGACCTGATGACAAGTCCCTCAGGTATAGTCCTCCCTCCACTAAACAAGTGCAAAGCAGCATCAAGTACGTGCAACCAGGAATATTTTGGTGTGCATCAGGAAGGGGTCAGGAGACAAAAGTTATTTGTGGTGCCTAGAGAGACTGATGCTGCTGGGGAAAGCATTTTCAAGGAAATGGTTCCCTGTTTGGGTAATGAGAGCTTATAAAAAGCCATGAGCTGCCTGTGTGTGTCACTCACTTTGCCAAATAGCTGCAAGATGAGATACTAGAATGAAAGAAGTACAGTTTGGGGAAGTTTCAGAGCTAGCTTTGGGCCCTTTGAAGAAAAAAAAAAACCCAAAGTTATGTGCTCATCCTGGAGCCTGGTTTTGCTGGTGACATCTCGCTGACTTGGGTCTTGGCAGGATGAAGGAGTGAGGAAATGATGAGAATTCCATAGCTGCTGCCTTGGCTTTCGGAGGGGGCAAAGGTATTTGTTTTCAAAGCATGATTACAATGGATGGGGAGCATTTTGCTCCACCTCTGATATTTATGGTCATGCAAAGTGAGACAGTAAAAGACACCTGTTGGAGCAGGTCTAAATTTGGAGCATTTCCTTTTAAGATCTTGTGGGCTGTGTAAGGGTGAGTTCAGCCTTCGTGGGTGTTCTGTCTGCACAGATGCAGGTGCAGGGCTTCTTCTAGAGAATATGTTAATAAATCACTGTGACAATCCCAGCTACTTATTACCTCATGTGATTCAGACAAAAAGGAATACCTCATCTGTAAATATATACAGTACTAACATTACTAACCTTGAAGTAACAATACAGATCTGTTTTTAAGATATTTTAATAAAGAGAGGGGGGTAAGATGGGGGAGTTTTTCTTCCTTTCCCTTTGCATCATGAGAGCGAAAATGAATAGTGTAGTATAATTTTAAATGGCAGTGTTGCCAAGTGGGTAGGTAATGGGAGTTCAGGAATAGTTTTGATACACTTGATTTCCTTTCTGTTGCCTTGGGATATTGCTCCTTTTTCTTTTCCTTTTTCTTTTCCTTTTTCTTTTCCTTTTTCTTTTCCTTTTTCTTTTCCTTTTTCTTTTCCTTTTTCTTTTCCTTTTTCTTTTCCTTTTTCTTTTCCTTTTTCTTTTCCTTTTTCTTTTCCTTTTTCTTTTCCTTTTTCTTTTCCTTTTTCTTTTCCTTTTTCTTTTCCTTTTTCTTTTCCTTTTTCTTTTCCTTTTTCTTTTCCTTTTTCTTTTCCTTTTTCTTTTCCTTTTTCTTTTCCTTTTTCTTTTCCTTTTTCTTTTCCTTTTTCTTTTCCTTTTTCTTTTCCTTTTTCTTTTCCTTTTTCTTTTCCTGTAAGTGGATCATATATAAACACACTGCAACTGCTTCAGTGTTTCTGTTCTCTGAAACTGCTCTCATTGGGGAAAGTGGCATCTCTGAAACACTCTTCCACCTCTGTGGTGGTTCTTTTGAATTTTTTTTTTCCTTTTAAAACCTGCTTCATGAGAAAGGCTGGGAATGACACTGGTATAGGCAGATGTGCCACTGTGTAAAGCACCCTAAACTTACAGCATGGGCCGATGTAATTTTCTAGATCCCGTGAAGGGGGTCTGTCACCTCCAGCTTGCCCTGTTCTGAATGTCTGATGTAGTACTTCAAAAGCCACATGTGTCAAAATGAGTTACATTACTCTCAGTAGCTTGAACAGCAGGGCTTTGATAAGTTGGTTCTTTTTACTTAGTGTGTTAGGGAGTGGTCTCCCCAAGCACTGCCACTGGCAAGGAAGCGGGGGGGGGGGGTGTGCAATAACCTAATTCAGTAGGAAAATCCTGAGGAGCAACTCAGGGCAGACCAAGGAGCAAGAACTCTTTGCTGAGCTCAGCTGTCTACCTGCTGAATATGTGTATCACGGTGTTCCTGTGTTCATTTTCACTATTACCAAACTTTTGCTACTAAGTTTCCTTTGCATTCAAGAGATATTTTGAGGAATGCCATGGAAAGATGTTAGATCTATCTTTTCTTTTCCCCTCTAAAATGTGACTTCTAAAGAGTGTTGTGTAGATCTTCATTTCTTCCCTGTTAGTCTGGGTCTGGTCTTGCAGTTGTTCCAGATCTGCTCTCTTCATAAATAAAAATAATGAGGTTTTTTTTTCTGACTAGTATTCTGATTAGTTCTGTTTGGCTCCTCCATCACAAAACCAGAAATTGCATGTGTTGATTTAGGTAATAATCCTTTTGCAGATGCACAAGACAGAAAAGAATCTGGTTCCCCCTTCTAGAACTGAATTGGTTTCACAGTACTAGTAGGAATTTAGAAAGCTGTAAAAAGTTATTTTAGCCAGTAAAGCAAGCAGATCTGACTCTGAATCAAAACAGGGGAACTAAGTCTAGTGAATAAGAGGGTGTGAGTTTTACATACTAACTTCTCAGACTATAACCACACTTTAAAAATGTTGCTGTAGCTTTAATCACATTTCTTTACAAAAGAGGATTTTGCAGAACATTGCAGAAAAAAAACTTACTGGCCTGTGAGTTGTTGTTTGAGCCATGAGTTGGAAGTAGATGTTCTCAAGATGCCCTTGGAGGTCTTGCATGCCTGTTTAGATGTTTCTCAGTTCACTGAGTAGCATTAGCCCCTTAAATAAACCCCCAAAAGCTCACCCTTTTATCATGCATTTAAATTTTGCTCTCCTTGCTCTGCCTTTCTTGTGAATATTAGAATTAGAATAAACCAGGTTGGAAGAGACCTTCAAGATCATCGTGTCCAACCCATCAACCAATCCAACCCACCTAAACAACTAACCCATGGCACCAAGCACCCCATCAAGTCTCCTCCTGAACACCTCCAATGATGGTGACTCCACCACCTCCCCAGGCAGCCCATTCCAATGGGCAATCACTCTCTCTGTATAGAACTTCTTCCTAACATACAATCTAAACCTCCCCTGGCACAGCCTGAGACTGTGTCCTCTTGTTCTGGTACTGGCTGCCTGGGAGAAGAGACCAACATCTGCCTGTCTACAACCTCCCTTCAGGTAGTTGTAGAGAGTAATAAGGTCATCCCTGAGTCTCCTATTCTCCAGGCTGAGCAACCCCAGCTCCCTCAGCCTTTCCTCATAGGGCTTGTGTTCCAAACCCCTCACCAACTTTGTTGCCCTTCTCTGGACTCGTTCCAGCAAGTCAACATCCTTCCTAAACTGAGGGGCCCAGAACTGGACACAGTACTCAAGGTGTGGCCTAACCAGTGCAGTGTACAGGGGCAATATGATGGGACGAGCATAGCCTTCAACTTCAGGAATGGAGTAATTTTAACATGCTTTATTGTTTCTAAAATGGATGCTGCCAAATACATGGGAAACATTTTTATGTGGTACTTTTGTACGTTATGCTTCTACAGTAGCTGTGAGCATAGTGTCAAAGCAGTCAGACATTGATTTGATATTTTAAAGAACATGGTGCTATTTCTGATTTTTCATACTGTTGCTTCCACGAGATTCTGTTGTGTTCCACTGATGGCCATGTTATTTTATTAATTGCCTGGGGGAGGGTTGAAAGGCATGCACAGGTTCTATTTATAAAAGAAAGGTTCTATTTATAAAAGAAAGGTCATGCCCCCCCCATGTCCTGTCACTTGTACAGGTAAGAAATTGTGAATTCTGGAATAGTAGCAGGAACTTCTGTTGAATGTAGTGATAGAAAGACTTATTGGCAACAGGTTTAATTTTACTGCAAGATTATTGCCAATGTTACAGCATGCATAAAACTAAAAACAGAGAGCATGAGGCTCAGCATTTGGTTTCTAATCGTCAGTAAATGTATGTTGCGCAGATCGTCGTTAGTCATTTGTCTGTCTGCTGTGGTCTCAGGCCAGCACTTAGCCCTTGGTTTGGTTTTACTTTTCAGAGGTTTCAAAGGAGGAAGGGATGACTGTATTGCTTGGACACCCCTGAGTCCATGTGACTTGGTAAATGCAGTGCTCTGGGTGAGTCATCAGGTTGGACAGCACTGAAGTTGAATCTTCTTGTTACTCACACTCAGGCTTAGGTCTTGAAAAGATGACAAATGGTCTGTTCATTTTAGTAGGATGTCTTGATACTTTGATACAGTTGCCACTGTGTATTCTTTAGCAGTGCTGTGAATTAGTTTGTTTCGCTGAGTGGATGGGAAATATAGCTGTCACCAGCTGGTTTTGTGATGTATTTACCCTATTTGATCTAAATGTAATCTGTATGACCTTAAAGTTTCTCTGAACGGCTAGGGGAGAGATGAGGAATGATCATTACTTGCTTTCAATGTATATTTTCAGCCTTAGTGTGTATTCAGTATATCTGCCCGTTACAATCTTAGAGTTTCAGCTTGTGTCCAGTGATCCCAGAATGACCAGTATGTGACAGAGGGGCACAGACTCCTTATTGTGTGTTTGGGATGGTACAGAGAGGAAAAAAAGCCAAAGGTCAGAGGAGTTATCCCTGCTTGTGCGAGCACTGTCAGGCTCTCCCCTACCACATGTCTGCCATGTGTTCCTCATCAGCGGGATGTGGAACTCCATGACGCAGAGCAGACTGGAATGCAGTGTTAGTTAACACCCGCCGTTGGGGAATTTATCAGCCAATGTGGAATGGGGGGGGGGGGGAGGAAGCAGCCTAGTTTAAAGCAAAGTAAGGGTGAAATGAGGCATGTGACTGTTCCTCTTCAGTTAAAAGGTCTGATTCTGCTTGGGGCTGAGGTCTTGGCTCACGAGCCCGGCCAAAGCTTGTGGTTCCCTTAGTGTTGTGTGTAATTGAGTTCTTTTTTCAATCCTTTAAATTGTCATGCTTAGCAGAAGATTTTTGCAGTAGGCTCGAGGGAAATACCCTTGGGATTTTTGCAAGGAACCATTCATCAAATTTATTGTAAGAAACCTGGACTTTGAAGAACCTTTCCTTCATCCCGATGGCTAACTTGCCAGGGTACATAAAAGTGATAGCCTCTCCATTAAAATTAGCTACACTTGGTATCAGTTGAACTGTAGTTGCATAATATTTTTAGTGTTGATTTATTACATTCATGGGTACTGTGAACTCCAACCTGGCTGATTTATTGTGAAGTTTAGCACTGCTAAGAATATTGTGAAAGCCATAATGGAAAGAGTCACATAATTAGCTGGTTGAAGGTAAATATGGGCCTGCAATCCCTGTGATCCTTACTGGGTCCACGTTCTGCTTTACTCCCAGCAAATACACATCTTTGAAAATGTTTCCATTCATTCAGAATACAATGCTGAATTCCCTCTTGAATAGCTGTAGTGTGGTTCTCCCCAAACAGCATTGTGCTGGCAGTTTCTGGAATTACACAGGAAATGAAGAGCGTAGCACACTTTCCTTTCTCTTGCTAAGACATGCTCCCTGGGAGTTCTTCCAGTAGATCAAGTAAATAGGAGAGATCTATTCCTAAGGGCAGCATGTCCTCTGTGTTTCTGCTTTGAGAAATCCTAATTTTCTCTGGCTTTAAATCCTTCCCTTCTTCATCAAATTTATTGCACCATTTCCCCAGCTAGAGAAGATCTGATAGTGATTCCTTTTACAATCAGTAAAACTTCTTTTCCGCTTGTCTTAGAGATTTCTTACAGGATTCTCCTTGCCCAGTCACCAAATACGATATTCTCTGTTAAGAATTACTTCTTAAGAATATACTTCTTAAATATTACTTCTTAACTTAAGAATATACTTCTGTGAAGAAGTGGCAATGCAGAATGCAGTATCCTGCTTAATGACTCATTCTAACGATAACTTACACGTACCTGCATATTGGCTGGCAGTAGCTGTTGCTATCACTTGGGTCAATCATCTTGAAATCCTTTAAGCTATAATAAAACATGTGGAGAGGGGAGGCAGCAGAAGCTCAAGATTTTGAAAAGGCTGGGTCAGTCAGTACAGAGAGATTTGGCTGATGGACTTTAATTAAACTCCAAGGGCTGGAAGCAGACCAGTGAGAAAGCAAGGAAAATTGAGTTAAAGCTCAACTTCTAGCTCTCCTGCATATAAATCCTCCAGCAGCTGGTGATATTTGCAAGAGTGCAGAAATCTGCCTTTCAGTATTCCCTTTGATTATAGTTTTTTTTTCCCTTTGCTTTATTATTCCCAAGGTGTAGCATTAAATATCATTTCAGAGGCCGTATGTGTCCCTAAGTTCTCTGTCCTGTCCCCGTGTCACACGTTCATTCCTGGATGCATGTATGTGTAACACGTAGCTTTGTTCGCTGATGCACCGGGACAGCATTTGTGGAACTAGGTATGTTGTTTGTGGTGGTGGGTTTTTTTTTTTTCCACTGCCAAGCTAGTGACATCATTTCTGAAAATACCTCTGAAATTCCCACATCTGTGACTTTGAGCCTTAGCCATGTAGAACAGTAATAATTGAATCATGACCAGCAGTGCCATAAATTTCAACTAAAGTATCAGGCAAGAAGTCGGATTCCCGTTTCTGCTGTTGTTAGAGATATTTATGCAGGGCAGGTCTTTCAGCAAGTGTGATTATTTTCAGAGAGGCCCTCTCTCCATTCTTGCATTAGAATGTGCTGGGGATGTGTGTGGGGAATGGCACCTGACAAACAGCAGCCAGACAGAAGAAATAAAATCCCTTGGGAATGAGACTTCTCTTTATGGCTGTTTTTCACTTCTAAGGCCACTTGAAAAATACTGTTCTTCAGGTAGATCTCCTTCCTAGATCTCTGGGTTAGCATTTGGGTGCCTGCCATTTTCCCAGACCAAGGAGCTACTGAAGGCTTAAGCTTTTCAAGTAGGAAAGTATGCAAGCACATATTTTGCAGCACCAGACGCTATTGAAAGAATAACGGACCCTTCCCACATTCAACTCCATTCTTCTTGAACTCGCTCCCAGACTTCTGGAGCCACTGTGCTAGCAAATGATTACATTCTGCTTCTCTTCCCTAACTCTTCCTAAACAAAATGTTAATTGAGACGTTGATTTATACAATTTAGATTCCTTTGTGAAGTCAGTGTAGTTAAAAGCAGCTTCTGGCTATTGAGGGGTTAGATCAGTGAGACAAATAAGTGCTTGCTGGTATGTTTTTCTCTCCCTCACCCTCTGAGAAAATAATATGTATTTCAGATTTAATATGTCTCTTGCATATGGTTGACTTAGATGTACCCCATGATAGTCTAACTCTGGCATGTGTGTTTTCTGACTTATTGTTGTGAGAAGAAAGCAACCTGAAAACAAGTAAACTTTTGGGCATTTTTTTTTCCTCAGCCCTTGATGTTTGTCAACTGAAAAGAAGATATGATAACAATGATGTTACATAAATTCCAGGCTTTCATGTTTAACAGGGATAACCTCATGCCTTGGGTGAAAAAATTGACTTCTCATGTTTTGGACAACTGTTGACTTAAAAGGTTTGCAGGAAAATTGTCTGAGCTTACTTCTCAGTAATCTGCTCTTGTCTTTGAGGGGGAAAAAAACAGATATTAAAAGTTAATCTGTTTGACTGTTGTAAAGAACCATTAAAATAAGTAACCTTTGTGTTTACAGAAGAAGGGTTCTTTTGTTCTACACGTGACCTGGTGCTGGAAAGGGTAAAAAATAACATGTGGATTGATGTGCTGTCACCTGTTTGCATTAAGAATGTCTTGTCATTAATACACAGAGAGATCTCACTTCTCTACTTGGCTTTGTGGCCTTGAGAAGTCCACTTAATGTTTATCTCTCATAGTTTCTTTTCTTTTTAAAATGAGTATTACTTTCCTGTCTCACAGGGACATCACTCATGAATGTGAGTATGTCAGTAGTGTAAATGTAAAATGCTGCTCCGAGTACAAGGTATTTATTTGTTGACTTTCCTGCATGTAGAATCAGAAGAGTAGCTGTTAAAATGGCCTGCAGGAAGCAGCTGATGTAACACTGCATATGGCATGAGCTACAGGCCATGTTTAAACCTACATTTTCAATTTCAGCACTTGAATTTCTGTATGACAGACACCAGTAGCATTTGAATGTATTACTGTATAGCTTATTGTGTGTTATGTTGTGAAGTACTGCTGTCCTGATCACTCTACTGTCCTTTCCATGCACTGATTCTGCAGTTTTTCACACAAAACCATAAAAATATGTACAACGAAACAGTAAGTTTCCTTTTGAATCAACAAGCCAGTGTTGCTCCTGAGCATACATGATCCAATTTTTACATAGGTGCTTCCTTGCATGCACAGGGGTTGGAGTGGCTGGAGAGCTCCCAAACAGAGAGGGACCTGGGGGTACTGATCGACAGCTGCCTGAATATGAGCCAGCAGTGTGCCCAGGTGGCCAAGAGGGCCAATGGCATCCTGGACTGCATTAGGAATAGTGTGGCCAGCAGGAGCAGGGAAGTCATTGTGCCCCTGTACTCTCCATTGGTTAGGCTGCACCTTGAGTCCTGTGTCCAATTCTGGGCCCCTCAGTTTAAGAAGGACATCAAAACACTTGAACATGTCCAGAGAAGGGCAACAAGGCTGGGGAGAGGCCTTGAGCACAAGCCCTATGAGGAGAGGCTGAGGGAGCTGGGGTTGTTTAGCCTGGAGAAGAGGAGGCTCAGGGGTGACCTCATTGCCCTCTACAACTACCTGAAGGGTGGTTGTATCCAGGAAGGGGTTGGTCTCTCCTCCCAGGCAACCAGCACCAGAACAAGGGGACACAGTCTCAAGCTGCACCAAGGGGAGGTTTAGACTCGAGGTGAGGAGAAAGTTCTTCACCGAGCGAGTCATTGGTCATTGGAATGTGCTGCCCAGGGAGGTGGTGGAGTCACTGTCCCTGGAGGCGTTCAAGAGGAGATTGGACGTGGCACTTGGTGCCATGGTCTAGTCATGGGGTCTGTGTTGATAGGTTGGACTTGATATTCCTCGAGGTCTCTTCCAACCTTAGTTATACTGTAATACTGTGATACATGAAGTGGTTTTACAGATGCTGTCTTGAGTCTGGCAGAGCTCATAGCAATACCCGTGGGCTAACGTGGTGTGAGTGGCTGCACTGCTGCCAGGATCAGGCTGGGCTGGCAGAGCAGCTCTCCAGGTGAGGAGTGCTCACCTTTGAGGCTTGGGGCATACTGTGGAGCATTCAGAAGGAGCCAGTTCTGGTGCAGAAACAGTATCATCTGGGCTTCACAGGTCTATATTAGTCTGAATAAAGCAGAAAAAGTGAGGAGTAAGTTTCTTTAATCCTTGCTGCTTTTTTTCCCCTCTTTTTTTTTCCTGCTCTCCACTTCCAGTGTGGCCACCTGATGGCAGCTTTTAAATTCTGAGATAAGGATTTTGGGTTTGTTGCCCATATGTATGGCTTCAATCAGCACTTTCTGGTTCCAGCAGAATGCAAATATCAAACAAGGATAATCTTTTATACTTGTTCAGATAGCTTGCTGTTCTCAGCCAAAGGGTAATTGCCATGTAAATTTAGAAGGTGATCACTCAAAAAACCAACTGCTTTCATTTCTCCTAAACATTTTTACCTTGAGTACTGTGTCCAGTTCTAGTCCCCTCAGTTTAAGAAGGACATTGAGATACTTGAACACGTCCAGAGAAGGGCAATGAGGCTGGTGAGAGGCCTTGAGCACAAGCCCCTCAAGGAGAGGCTGAGGGAGCTGAGATTGTTTAGGCTGGATTAGGCTGAGATTGTATTGCTGGTCAATGCCTGGAAAGTTATTGTATGGTCAGGAGGTGAAAGCTGAACCGAGCTGTTCATCGTCAAAATGGTTGAAAGGAACCATGATGATGGGAAGGTGGTGCTGCACTGCAATGACTTGAGAACAAAATCACTTGTATTCTGTGCACTTGGGAGAGTCAAGGACCAACTTCACTGTACACAAGTGAAAGATGTTGGAGCCCTATCTTTGTAGAGCATGGATATAGAGTTTTAGATGAAGTAGGAAAGAGAAGAATTGATGAGCCTCATAAGCATTCCTTGTGGGTAGATATTGACTTGAACTTTCATATTATCTCTGAAAATGGATAATATCACAGATTCATAGAATGGTTTAGGTTGGAAGGGACCTTCAACATCATGTGTTTCCACCCCCTCTGCCATGGCAGGGACAGCTTTTACAAGACCAGGTTACTCAAGACCTCATCTACCCTGGCCTTGAATGCCTTTAGGGAGGGGGCATCTACAACCTCCCTGGGCAACCTGTTCCAATGTCTCTTCTTATTTTACCCTCTCAGATGTAAAAGCAAAAATATCTCAGACTTCTGGGAATATTTAACTAACATGACAAAGAACAAGCAGCCAAAGTCTGTGGATCAAAAGACAATGAAAAAAGTGTATGAGAACCATTCTAGTAGTTCTGTTTGTTCCCTTAAGCAAAAGCGTCCTCCCTGCCACTCTTTGTGCTTTGCATCCTGAATGGAATCCAGTGCTCACCTCTCTGAGGAAGTCATTTTTGTAGTCCCATTGAATAGAATAGAATAAACCAGGTTGGAAGAGACTTTCAAGATCATTGTGTCCAACCTATCATCCAACACCACCCAACCAACTAAACCATGCAACCAAGCACCCTGTCAAGTCTCCTCCTGAACACCTCCAGTGATGGTGACTCCACCACCCCCTCGGGCAGCCCATTCCAGTGGGCAATCACTCTCTCTGTGTAAAACTTCCTCCTGACCTCCAGCCTAAACCTCCCCTGGCACAGCCTGATACTGTGTCCTCTTGTTCTGGTACTGGTTGCCTGGGAGAAGAGACCAACCTCTGCCTGTCTACAACCCCCCTTCAGGTAGTTGTAGACAGCAATAAGGTCACCCCTGAGTCTCCTCCAGGCTAAGCAACCCCAGCTCCCTCAGCCTCTCCTCACAGGGCTTGTGTTCCAAGCCCCTTACCAGCTTCGTTGCCCTTCTCTGGACTCATTCCAGCAAGTCAACATCCTTCCTAAACTGAGGGGCCCAGAACTGGACACAGTACTCGAGGTGTGGCCTAACCAGTGTAGTGTACAGGGGCAGAATGACCTCCCTGCTCCTGCTGGCCACACTGCTCTTGATGCAGGAACAATAGTAAGACCCAAAGCTGAGACTGAGTTATCAGAAAGTAAGGAGCAAGAGCTCTGCTGTAACCTGATCATTTGGTGCTTGCTAAGCTGAGATTTTTACCAGTTGCCTTTTCTCCCTGCATTCATTAATGTAGTTATTTCATCACTGAATGACAGCGTATTGTTACGCACTGCTGTCGCTTTTAGCTTCATTTTGAAAGGAGAGGTGATTTTCCTTGCCAGCAGTAGAGCTGGTGTGCTGCATGGTGTGTACTTCCAGAAATTCCTCCAGGCCTTCAGTTTGTATTTGAGTTTTGGCCGGTTGGCCAAGAATACACAATCCAATCGATCCGCTCACGTTTTTAATTGAGAACATACATACTTTGTATATATACATATATATATAAAAAAAAAGACTCATTTTCATGAAAGGAAGAGCCCCTGGAAGTATGTTGGGAAATTCTTACCTGCACCTGGGCATAGAAAAAGCTTAGGAATCAATTTTGTGTGTACCCATTGTGTACTTGTTTGTTTTTTATCCACGTACGTCAGAGGTCTGAACGCAAACAAAGCATGCCATGCAGGCTAATTAAATCAGTGCCTCCGTGGAAGAGCTTAGTTTCTGGAATTGCTCTTGTAAATGTGAGATATAAACAAAAACCTAGTTATTTTTATATCATTTCCCTTTGCCTCTTGTACGTGATTCTGGAAGTTGGAGAGTTATATGTTTATGCCTCTTTTTATAGCAGAATATTTGCGGGGCTGAATTTTTATTGCAGCATAATTCCTGGTTTCCTTGAAGCTGAACAAGGCTACTGTACAGTGGGAGCACACATTCATTTGGGTTGCTGTGAAAAGGCTGTTCATTTAAAACTGTCAAGGCAGCAAATTGTTCTCAAGTGTTTCTTCACTGAGTTGTTTGTTGCTTTTGTAGAAATGGCTGCTTCAGCCACAGAAGGTAAATTCAGAGCTTTTCCTGAAAGGAGGATGTGCAAAGAACAAACAGCGTTTAAGCCAGTGGGATCCTACTGTCCCTCCTTCAGCCCCTACCTACATGGGCATGATGCAGCTGTCATTGCAGTTTATTCTGTTTCACATTCACAGTATCACCAAGGTTGGAAGAGACCTCAAAGATCATTGAGTCCAAACTGTCACCACAGACCTCATGACCAAGTGCCACGTCCAGTCCCCTCTTGAACACCTTCAGGCACGGTGACTCCACCACCTCCCTGGGCAGCACATTCCAATGACGAACTAACGAAGTTCACCTGTGCACTGTGATGAGCAGTCTCCAGAGGCTCCTTTTTATCTGAGGCTGGCTTTAGTTTGTTCATTCTTGGCTGATTTCTGGCTTCCTTGTATAAGAGTCACCATCACTGGAGGTGTTCAGGAGGAGACTTGATAGGGTGCTTGGTTGCATGGTTTAGTTGGTTGGGTGGTGTTGGATGATAGGTTGGACACGATGATCTCGAAGGTCTCTTCCAACCTGGTCTGGTCTGGTCTGGTCTATTCTAGTCTAGTCTAGTCTGTTCGACACAGTCTCAGGCTGCGCCAGGGGAGGTTCAGGCTGGAGGTCAGGAGGAAGTTTTACACAGGGAGAGTGATTGCCCACGGGAATGGGCTGCCTGGGGAGGTGGTGGAGTCACCATCACTGGAGGTGTTCAGGAGGAGACTTGACAGGGTGCTTGGTTGCATGGTTTAGTTGATTAGGTGGTGTTGGATGATGGGTTGGACGCGATGATCTTGAAGGTCTCTTCCAACCTTGTCTGGTCTGGTCTATTCTATTCTATTCTATTCTATTCTATTCTATTCTATTCTATTCTATTCTATTCTATTCTATTCTAGCTCTGGCCAGCCTGATCTAGTGTGGAGTGTCCCTGCCCATGGCAGTGGGGTTGGAACTAGATGATCCTTGTGGTCCCTTCCAACCCTGAATGATACTATGATTCTATTCTATTCTATTCTATTCTATTCTATTCTATTCTATTCTAATTGTGCTTGTTCTTTTAAAATGCAGAACACAAAGATCCTGCCCATCTTAAAAGTTTGGAGTCTAAATGGATTGTGCAGTTATGGATATGGCCTTTGCTCCCATTATACGTGACATTCCAGCTCTTCAGAATAAACCTATTCCCTAGTGAATTCCAATATAATAATAAAAAAAAAAAATCTACTGTTTATGGGGAGTGCAGCTTCTGTGGTGTGGATAACCATGAAATGCAAAAAAAAAAAAAAGCCTTTTGTTTTTAATAGAAACTTACTTTGAGAGCAGAGCCCAGAAGCATGGGATTTTTAGAAGTAAACTAGGCTTTTAAGGCTTCCTGTTCATTTTGATTGTGCTTACTGCTGCTTACCTCTCTCTGATTTTTAGGTTTTTAACTGTTCTCTGCAAATATGTTGTGGACTTGGCCCTTTTTTCCATACAACTAATACAGCCTAGAGAGTTAGCACAGGTCTTTATAGTTCCAGATTATTTCTAATCCATTTTTTTTTCCTTTACAAACCAAGGGCAGGACTGTACACGAAATCTCTGTTATTGTATTTGTGCTTTGTACTCGGGTACTTGTTGACTGTTTTACAAGCCAGTAACGTAGTAGCCACAGGCTAGGAAGCTTGCCCAAAAATCTGGCATATTTAATTAGTGCTAGTAAACAAGAAGAGTTTCAAATTTAATTTTTCCTTCTTTAATTCCTATAAACCTCAAGCCATTTAAAGCTTAATTTTGACACTAGTTTCGTTTATGCAGTTGGATAATACTGAAACGTTCCCCAGCCACAGATGGAATAGACCCAGTCTATGCCAAGCAAGAAGGGAATAGAAGTTGTTTTGTTTTACTGGTATCTGAGGTTGCCATAAAATTGTAAATGATAATCTTCAAGTCATCCACCATCCATTTTCTTTTTATTTCTGTTAGGCTAAGCATTTCAGGATGAGGAGGAAACTGTCCTACCATGGGTTTTAGCCTTGTAAAGGAAAAGGACTGGATTTGTTGCCATTCTGGTCTTTGTACAAAGAGCTGTTCTAAGAGCAAATTACAGAGGCATTTGAACTTTGTGACTTGCCATAGCAAATTTATTGCTTCTAGGCCATGAGGTTTAGCTCACTACCGCAGGTGGCATGAGCTGCAGAGGGTTCAGTTGCTGTCTTCTCTCTTGCTCTTCAATACCAGCTTGTGATGACTGGTGAAAAATGTTTCTCTGCTACTGCTTTCGTTATTAGAGACCACTGAAGTTTAGGTTCATTGCTGAAACCACACTGTCTGCAGACAAGTAGTGTGCTGTTGTCTTCTTATCACGGCAATAAAATATTGCTGATTTTGCCCAAAGCCTAGACTTTGCAATGCAACCAGGAAAAATAAAGGGGGTGTGTATGTGTGTGTGGTTAAATTCTGCAATTAAATGAGGAATGTCATACTAGCTGTCCAGACACTTTTTCTTTCAAGAACATTTTGTTTGCTTGTGTGTCTACTTCTTGTTATAAAGGCAGCTCCCACCTACTGTCTGAGCTGAGTTGGCACATGCTGGGCTGTGCAGGAAAGCATCCTTGTTTGCATGGAGTTTCCTAGTCAGTAGTAATGATCCCAGAGAAGTTAACCTACCACTCAAAGCACCATCTCACTGCACTGAATTTGCCAGGATTTTCTTCTGCCCTCTGCAGTGTTCTAATTGCCATATTATCACTGTTCAAAAGGAGTGAAATTCCTCCTACCCAACCTTAAGCTGTTAGTCAGGTCCTAGTAATAGGTGAAAGATGAGAAGGATTTTGGGAAATTCTTATCTTTCCTCAGTGAAGTTTACAGTTTTGTTCAGTTGGGCTTAATGCTGTAGTATCATAGTATCAGTCAGGGTTGGAAAGGACCACAAGGATCATCTAGTTCCAACCCCCCTGCCATGGGCAGGGACACCTCACACTAGATCAGGCTGGCCAGAGCCTCATCCAGCCTGGGCTTAAACACCTCCAGGGCTGGGGCCTCAACCACCTCCCTGGACAACCCATTCCAGGGCTTCACCACTCTCATGGTGAAGAACCTCCTCCTCACATCCAGCCTGAATCTCCCCACCTCCAGCTTCATTCTATTCCCCCTAGTCCTATCACTACCTGAGTACTTCAACTTCAGTGTCCTCTGAAAAGCATTTTAGATATAAGCTCAGTTTCTCATGGTAATATGAAGCAACAACTTCTGTTACATTGATTAACAAATCTGGAACTTTTAAATTATGAGTAGTCTAATTTAACCAGAAACTAATCCAGTGTGGTTGTAAGCACTGCAATTGCTTGTTGGATTTGGACTTTGGGTGGATGTTAACCTCTTTTTGTGGTAGTGACAAATTTTGCTGTATCTTGTCTTCATTCCTTTAGTTTTCCTGATAATTCCATTCATCATCCCATGGTATTGCTAATGGTGTTTTGTAAAATGCTAGATATTAGAAGAGGAGAGAGACTTGGGAGTGCTGGTGGACAAGAAGCTCAACATGAGCTCTCAGTGTGCACTTGCAGCCCGCAAAGCCAGTCAGATCCTGGGCTGCATCAGGAGAAGTGTGGCCAGCAGGTCGAGGGAGGTGATCCTCCCCCTCTACTCAGCCCTGGTGAGACCCCACCTGGAGTACTGTGTCCAGTTCTGGAGCCCCTATTACAAGAGGGATGTGGAGGTGCTGGAAGGTGTCCAGAGAAGGGCCACAGGGATGATCAGAGGGCTGGAGCACCTCTCCTATGAGGACAGACTGAAGGAGTTGGGGCTGTTCAGTCTGGAGAAGAGAAGGCTCCCAGGTGGCCTTCCAGTATCTGAAGGGGGCCTACAAGAAGGCTGGGTAAGGACTTCTCAGGATCTTAGGTAGTGATAGGACTAGGAGGAATGGAATTAAGCTGGCGGTGGGGAGATTCAGGCTGGATGTGAGGAGGAGGTTCTTCACCATGAGAGTGGTGAAGCCCTGGAATGGGTTGTCCAGGGAGGTGGTTGAGGCCCCGTCCCTGGAGGTGTTTAAGCCCAGGCTGGCTGAGGCTCTGGCCAGCCTGATCTAGTGTGGGGTGTCCCTGCCCATGGCAGGGGGTTTGGAACTAGATGATCCTTGTGGTCCCTTCCAACCCTGAATGATACTATGATACTATGATAATTAATCTTATTCTGTTGAAAAGACGAGAGATGTCTGCAAGTAGCTTCAGTCTGAATTCAGTTCTGCTTTGGTTTGTAAATTCTGCTGTCACTCTGAAAAAACAATGCTGCATGTTCTAAACTTAAAGCTTTGTTTTCATGAGGTTCTTATTAATACTGTCAGAATATTAGCTGATAAAGTGAACAGTTTGTGTTCTTTTAAACTATAAAGGAACACGAGTATCTCTGTGTTTCTTGTGTGGTGCTCCTATTACTTGAGGTATTCTTTCACTGCAGAACTGAGCTGTACTCTTATGCTGATGGTGTCCCAAGCCCCAACAGCTCTTTACATCCTGAAACCTTGTAGCTCAAGATTGACGTTGCCCTACCCTAAATCCAGGTTGCCATGTCTCTAAGGATGTATCTGAATACACTGGCTGAGTCATGACTTCAGTGTAGCCAAGTTGGGAAACCCCTCTGTTTTTCTGTAGGGAAGCAAGATTCATCAAATCTGACAGCTAATAGCTTAGTGTAGGTTCCCCTAAAATGTATTTTTCTTCCATGTACCCATTCAGTGTTGCTGAGATGCAGAGTAGCCTGTGACGTGGCAGTCACTGCCAGACTGACTTCTGCAGTGGCAGCAGAGGCAAGTGCTGTGCCCACTTTAATTTATGCATGAGATAAAGCTGTCTTTATTATCTGGTTAAGTATTTGATAACCAGAGTTGTTTGGATCTTGTCAGGGTGAAGTGTGGTTCCTGTGTCACCAAATGCTGAAGTGTTCAGGTTTAAAGGGAGTTGAGATTTGAATAGATACAACTGTAAAAGCTTATTGTGAATCAAAAGTGAGGTAGAAGCAGTAGGTTCCAGTGGGAAATCAAAAGGGAACACAGGTTAAAGCTGAGAAGGCTACAGACTCTCAAGGATCAGGAGCTAAAGATAATTCACTTAACAGTAGATGAAGGAAATAAGCATTGCTAGATTTGTTGCAGAAGACATCCTACATGGGCTGGATTTGGGTAGGTTTTGGTAATTTAAACCATAACACTTGACTTTTTCCTATCTTTGGCTTCAAAGCTCATGTGTTCTTGCTTTCTTGACTATGTGTTGGAGGGGAGCCAGATGCTGCTTTATCTAATACATAACACATACTGCTCTTTCTTCTCTTCTATCCCTAATGATCTGCTATCAGACACTTGTCAGGTTGTTCTCCAGTCCCATGAAATGGAGCTGTTTTGAATACAAGTATCTTCTACAGTAAGACTCACAAACATGCATCTTCCATCATGAGAACTCATTTGCTTGTCTAGTTAAGATCCTAGCAAAGGGAAGTAAGTCAGCAGGTGTGGCCTGTGCACGGTAACAGGTTTAAAGAGGGATTTTTCATTTTCTTGAACTGGTGCTGCAGAAGTGAGTGATTTTCATGAGGTACCTGGAGGGCTACTCACAATAGGAAACCAAAAGTATGTGTCACAGCTTCAGCTTATCCTGCTCCTGGACCCTGTGAAGTGAAAACGATAATGCTGATTTTGACTTTGTTTTTTCCACTTATGCTTTCACTTGTCATCTAAGGTTGGGCAAGGGAGGATTTCTTTTTGCCTGTTTTAGTAGTCCAAAGGCATGCCACTACCTTAAATTCCCAAATATTGCAGATCATAGATTCTCAGTAAAAACCCATCTCACCTGGGAGATGCAGAAGGTCTCTGGGGCCTTATGGAGCAGGCAATCACGCTGCCAGGTACCATTTTGTTCGTCTTTGAGTCGAGGCCAGTGATATAAAGAAAGTGTGGTGGCCTTGCTGTGTTTAAGCTGTATATTGCTAGTGGCCTACAGCTTTGACCTAGTGTTCAGTTTCACTATTTCCCAGGCATTTACTGTAACTATGTGATTTAAGAAAATATATCATATGACTGCTGCTCAGCCCTTTGGGAACTGGCGTAGGAGGGATCAGCAGGAGCTGCTGTTCTTCAGTAGCTTTTGTGTAATCCTCCAGCTACAGTTGTTTGCTTAAAACTTGTTCTTCTTATGTCTTGTCATCCTTTCAGCCCTAGTGATCTTAGGGAGCAATTTACTAAGGTGAATTTCCATGATGCAGGAAGCAAAATAAGCTGAAAATTGGAAACGATTAGGGTTGCCAGGTGCAGACTTTTAGTCCTTTTTCTTTCTGTAGCAAAGAAAGCAATTCCCAAAGCTTGATTAAATCTCTTAAATCACAGTTTAGCCAGCATAAGAAAAATAAGCTCAAATACCAGATCTGAACCAAGTGACTAAGCCATGTCCCATTGTGTTGGAATTGAATTGGTTGTAGTGCACAATAATCTACTTTATTGTCATCCTGGCCTTAACTGTAGCATAAGATGATTACATTGAATGTGTGTAATAATAAGGCTTACACTTTGTATATACTGCTTTAAATATTTTGGCAGACCATAGAAAGAACCTTTACGTGCAGGGCTTGATTAATCCTTTTCCTCTGTGTATAGAACAAGTAGCTGCCAGAGCTCAAGGGTAAAACCTATTAATAATGTCTCTGGCAGTCCTTGCCCTCCTTCACAGTGTATTCTCTTCTGTTCACACTCAACTCCATACTTATTATCATTTTGGTCTCTCTCTTTTGCTCTCCCAGCTTCAACATAGCAGTTGGGGTATTCCAGCAAACTTGAATGTGGTATAAAAGTGTCTACTATAAAATATTTGCGTGAAGTCTCTTCTTCCAGCGACAAGGAGAGAGAGCAGGGGCAGGGGCACTGTGGGGAGCTCAGGCCCCTGTGTTATTTCCTACAGCTGTTAGCACTCAGTATGGCAGAGAAGATCCTAAGAATGAAGTTTGGGGAAATGCTCTCCCCAGCAGCTGTGTGTGGTGTGCTCCTGGGAAGATGCACGTGCATCCAGTGGTGTGGCCGTGCACCCCCAGGGAGTCCTCCCTGGACTTAGGGTGGGAGAGGAATTACTCTTGTACTCACTTTCATATGGGAAGCTGAAGCAGGGTGAAGGAAAATATTTTCTATAAGGTTATGGGATGAGTTAGCTGCACAGCCACTGGCACCCTCATTGTCCAGGACTGAAGTAAAGAGAGATGTTAACATCAAAGCAGAGTGCTGGTGCAATGATGATGACTCTGGGGGACATGCCACCAGCTTATTGAGAACCATTACTGACCTTAAAGAATACTAATTCTGACTGCTAACCTATACTCCTTGTACTAGAGGAAATTATTTGATCTTGGGGTTTCAGTGGAAGTTGGTTCCTTTACCAGAAAGTTTTCAGCCTGTTTCTGTCAGAATTAGGTTTATGGTTTGCATTACAGTCTCACGGGTATATTAATAATATAATGCAACAAAGAAAAATGACACATGGTGAAGGCCTTAAATGAAAATATTTATTATTCAGAAGGCTTGCAAGCAACTTAGGTCACCAGATCAGCAAAACATTTTCATTTGTAAAGTGCTTTCCATTCCTGACATAGTGCCTCTTCAGAAGCAGCAGCTGTGAGGGTGGATTGGTAGGACGTTTACTAGAGGATGGATATTCAGCTGCGAATGTGCTGTGTGCCCCTTGCCAGGTCCTCAGGGCACCAATGCACTTATTGCACTCCTGTCTTTGTAAATAAGGTTGTTTCAAAACTGAAGGAAGGAAAACAGTGAGGGGGTGCCTTGGAGCTGGGAAACTGAGGTCAAGGTTACACGAGGCCCACACCATGTGCTGTAAGACACTTCATGGTATCATGTGCTGTCTTGAAATCTCAAGCAATTGCTTTTCTGTGTCCTTTTCATCTACACAGCACAGAGGTATTCCTCATAGCCAAAACTGAACCACCCCAGCAGCAGCATGCTTTAATTAAGCTCTGCTCCCCCTCCTCTGTAGCCCTCTAGGAGAGGGGTGCTGGAGGCCCTGCAGGCACAGGGGTTTGGGGGGGTCCCAGCCTGAGCCGCTCTGGCTGCTGCGGTTCAGCCCAGAGGTGGCAGCATTTCACTGGTGGGCAAAGGAGCCCGGGACACAGTGGGGACATTCATCGGGCTAAGTGCTTTGGGATCTTTTTGGCCAAAAGCACTGTGTAAAATAAAAATTTTAAAAAATTTTAAAAAATTAAGGTCATAAGGTGTCTGGGATTTTTGAAGAGCCAACGCTAACAGTGCTCTTTTATTATGAGTGAGTTTACAGCCAAGAGCTGTCCCGTAAATGAGCAATGCGAGTTAGGGATTTTCCCCCCCCCGCCCCCTTTAAAAGTAGGAACACTTGAGACATTAAAGGTGGTCTGGCAGTTTTTGCTGTGAGACTCCTCTTCGTGTTGATCTGTACGCTGGCTTTGTGTCAGCACGAGAGCACCAGCTCCACGCACGCAGTTTGGGGTCAGCAGTGTGTGCCTGAACTGCAGGGCACGCTTCTTCCCTCAAGAATACAGTACGTAGCGTGAAGGCTAGGAGGAATGTGGTAGGCCGTTTGGCTACATGGCCTGTGTGAGCTACATGCAGTTAATTAGAGTACAGAATGCATAGTTTGCACTCAGTGTGCTGTTGTTTACTTCTTTTGGAGGGGTGTGGGGGGGAAGGTGAACTACTACCCCCTAAGCCCACAGTGGATGTAATTCAGGTATTGGTTCAGGAGCCAGGTTAATAGCAGCTATGAGTGGATTTTTATTGTGTCATTGCTCGGATTAGTGTTAAAGTACAGACAGCCTCAGGTCCTTCAGCTTATTTAAAAACCTTCATATTTTCCGTCAACAGCTGTATGAAGTTAAAGGGAAAGAGGCCATGGGATTTCTCTTTCTCAGCTAGTTTATTTGTGAGGTGGTGAGGTTAATGTGGCAATATCCCATGCTTAGTAGAGAGGCTTTTTGGCTTTGAGCATTGTGTGCGCTCCCTTCAGATTTATGATTTTGACCCCAGCCTGGCATTATCACACTGTCAGTGGGAGTGCAGGGCTGGTTTGAACCTCCAGCTCTTGGTGGTAATCTCTCTTAATTAGTTTACAGTTGAAACAATTGTCCGGCTTTTTGCCTTTAAACAAGGGAAGTTTGCTCTATGAGTGGTTGATTTTCCTGAGGGAGGAAATCCTGAGGGAGGTTATCAGGGAGAGAAAAGCCCTGGGCTCCACTTTCAAAGCAATGCCATGTATGAAGCATGCATCAATCCTGTTAGTACTGCTTATTATTTCACAATGGCGTGTCAGGCATTACGGGCACAGACCTTTCTAAGGACTCTTGCAGACCTTTATGCACCCTCATCCTAAGTCAGGATTTTGTGGAATTATGTGCTAATCAAAGCTAATTTTACACGTTAAATAGCATTCTTTGAAATTGCTCTTTTAATTGCTGATCTTTCCCTGACTCTTCCACAGATCTCCCCGAGCCTCCTCTTTGCCGACTTTCTGCCAGGGAGCCCTCGGAGCCTCATCATTAGGGCTAAAACCTGCCACCGCTTAACATAACACACAGAGCTTACAACTGGGAGCAGCCCCCTCCCTTGCCTGGGAGCACAGACAATAATAGACACTATAGTGGCAGCACCAATGGAAGTTTTACCATGTATTTTAATGACTTGTGCTTGATTACGCTTGCTAGATTGAACCGAAGTTCATTTAGTAATTGGTACGATTCTTAGAGGGCTCACATTTGACATTCCTTGCTCATTAAAGAGCTCCAACAGTGGCTGTTACCACTTTCATCTCAACGGTGACCCTCTCAGATATATAACCATTCTTTCTCTTTTGATAAACCACCCAACCCAGCATTCATTAACACTTAACCATCTGCAGCCAGCCCCTCCTTGTACCTTCTCCCTCGCTTTGATGGTATAATTAAAAGCCTTCTGTATTATCTCCCTCAGAGCGATAGATGTAGGTGCGTCAGCTCCCGGCACATGCATTGTTTGTTATTCAGTTCTTTCTGTATCAGCTGTTCCTCATGACGGGCTCATTTTTCATATGCTGTAAAGATTAGCTGATGGAGTGGGAGATCAGAGGCAGGAGGAGAGGGAGTGTGGCTTTCGATATTAGTAACCAGATGCTCATTTGAAATGGTGATAGAGTTTGCTGTTATCTGTTAGATTATTTGGCTCCTTGGCTCTTACGTGAAGATAAACTGGTTTGAGCGCTAGTCAATGAAAATTAGCATCATCTTTAGTGGCTTGTTATGATAGCGTGCTCTTATCAGTCTGGTTTAGTGTGGCTGCTCTCTCCTTGAGTCTGGTTTACAGAAATGGCAGCTTTGTTTATGCATGTGCCCAAACTTGCCTGTTTGACCTTTGTAGCTGTGATTATAATATTAATCTATGGGACTATTCTGTTGCAAATCACTTAGGTGGTCTGTATTCCAGAGGATTTTCATTGTGGGTCCTCCCTCTTGTCCAGCATGATGTTCTGTTATTGTTAGTATACTCTACATTGAAAGCTAGCTCAGAGCAGTGTTTCAGTACATCTTGTTGTCTGGGTGGTTTTTGTGGGGGGTTTTTTGTGTGCAATGGAGCTGCAGCTAGGACGGCACTGTGCTACTGTCTGTCCACTTACTCTGATTTTTGTATCACTTTGTTATAAAGTTGCTTAGCTACAGAAAAACTTGGTACAATGCTTGCCTGCAGATACAAGCTTCAGCCCACAAATCTTTGGTGTCCCGCGGTGTAGCTAAATACTGTTACTCCAGTTTACGGGTGGGGAGACTGTGTAAGAGCTGGGCAGACACTGGCAGCGCAGCCACCATTTATTGGGGAGTTCCAATTTTGAACTTTGCTGCTTGATGTCATACCCTTGCAGCCTTCCCCTCTCTTGTATTTAGGGGGTGTTGTGCTAGATCTTGAATAGGGCGAGAACCTGGCATTCTGACAGTAAAGAAACTGTGTCCTGTTTGTCATCTTCAGGTTAAGAATTGTGGGGTTTCTTCTAATCTTCCCTCTCCATTCCTGTTAACATCCTTTTTTTCCTTTTTCCCCATATTTCATGCCATGTTCCATTGTTTTGTGCATTTTCCCAGCTTTCCTTCCTGCTCCACTTCATTCTATTTGTCTTTTTCACACATTTCAATCAACTCAGTATTCATTATATGAATGAGTACAAGTGCAGATATGAAAGTCCACCCCCCTCATAAATACACAAAATGTGGGAACCACCCTCAGGATGCAGAGCAGGAGGGAGTCTGCTGACTTCCAACTGCAAGACATCATTAAAATTAGTGGATTCCCTATCCCCTTTGCATAAGGAACATTGCTATCTGGGCTGACTTCCACAGCAACATCTGGGCCACTGATAACATCAGTACTGGAGCATTGCTAGGTGAGCTCATGTTTTGTTAATGAAGTAATCCACTGAAAGTGCATATATAATTTTTTTGGTACCACATACTTTCCTGCAGAGTGTCTGACTATTACAGGAGCTTTGCTTTGCAAGTGAGACTTAAAGAATTTCACTATAGTTAATAATATGCTTAGCTTGAATTGCATAGGTGTACTAAATATTTGGTGTGCCAGTATTGGTTTGCTACATGTTGTGAGTGGTCCCTCTGCTGAGCTAACTAATAAAAGTGATCATGGTCACAAACATCTGACTTCGATGTGTTCTGGAGTAAGCAAACAAAGGGTGGAAGGAATATACTGGTAAGATGTTTAAGGTGTTTAAGACCAGGCTGGACGAGGCTCTGGCCAGCCTGATCTAGTGTGGGGTGTGCCTGCCCATGGCAGGGGGGTTGGAACTAGATGATCCTTGTGGTCCCTTCCAACCCTGAGTGATACTATGATAAGATATCTTCATTCAGACTTCATTATGAAATCCAGGCATCAAAGGAGGAAAAATAAAAATCTAGATAATTTCAGGGGTGGATTGAAATTTCTGTCCTTAATAGCCTCCAGACTGTGAGTGCAGTCAGAGATCTCAAACAGCCCAGGGTAGTCCCTGACTGTGTTTTGGCTTTTTCAATCTGCAAGCTAAATATTATTGTGGTTTTTCTGTCCTGAGAACTAGTGGTAACTGTTCAGACAGCCATAACACTCTCAAATTAGGCTACAGGTATGTGGAAGGGGTAATAATGATGGCATAAAATACTTGGCTGCCAGAGAATGCATAAAGAGAAATTAAAAGAAAAGAAAAAAAATTGATGAGTCTTTATGATTTAAAACTTTGTTCTTAAAAATGTTAAAGGTACTGTAGATTTCTGAGTTTCTGAAATATTAACCTGCCACTGATCTGAAAGCAAAGACTGCCCTGTTTGCCATTGTTTGGCTAATGATGAGCAGGAGTTTTACTGATCTTTTCCACCTTGCTGGGCTGGGTAGGCAAATGCTTTGTTACTGAGCTGTGGCAGTCATTTGTAATGCTTAGTGTAGGGAAGGTGAGCAGACCCTATCTCCTTGCCCTATTCCCCTCCAGGAAGTGTTGGAAAAAATACAGTAGTGGTGCTGTGTTTGCTAGCAGAACATGCACAGCCTTGCATATTAAGGCAGGCACTTAGCCAGCAGCTTTGAATTATTGTACCCTGACATTACCCACTGTAACTTTTAGCACTCTGGGCCCATTACTTTGGCTTCCTGCCCAGTAATGTGCAATTTCCACTTACATAAGAAGATGTAGCTGGAGTAATGACTCCTTGGAGGAGGTGTTTTCTTTTGCAGCAAATCAGCCCAGGGCCAGCAGGTGTAAGTTTATAGACACAGTCCAATAATGGCACCCTGCACTGCTCTCCTCTGCGAATCCAGCAGTAGGTGCAAAGGAACAGATCTGCCTTTGCACGCTTTTCATTATCCACTGTCTTATCTGCAAAGTCAAGCTCATGTAAATGGCTGTGCAAAGCTCCATGATTTTCCTTTTTTTTCCCCCCTCTTTTCTTTTCCAGACACCCTAGAATGCACATCAGAACAGGGCTGATGGATGCCCACCTCTACTGTCTGAAGAAATACGTGGTAGACTTCCTTGTAGAAAACAGGTAAGAAACCCAGCAGTACATAGGATGGTAGCAGGTGTTTGCACTGCCATGCAGTTCATACCAGTTTTTACAGGAAGGTTTGTTTCACTAAATTGGCTAGTGTAAAATAAATAGAAATGTAAAAAAAAAAGCTGGTTTCAAAATGCTTTCACTGCACTAAAAGAAATGCCAAGGGTCATATCTGAGTTTGTTATTCAGACCTTTAAAAAAACAAAGCAATCTAGTAAAAGCATGAGTGAAAGCTGAAATTTTTGCCTCTCTTACCCATCTCTTGTTTTCCTAATGTATCTGTGCCTTTTGGCTGCTTATTTCACCAGGGCTCCCCCGTTGTTAGGGCTGTGAAGACATTTCTGACCTTTGATTTCCCCCACCACAGTCTCATTTGGCCTTTGCAATCACCTTTTCTCTCCCCTTTCACATCCACCACCACTGCAGGTGGGCTATCTCTGTAGCATCCTATGTTTTTAGCTTGTGATGTTCCTCTGTCAAAACTCTGAGACCACCCACTGAGAGTAAGACAAACATCCTTTTATGGAAGTGGAGAAGGATCTTAGCTATAATATTTCATGAAACAGACCAAAAAAAAACCCCACCCTGTTTATATTCAAAAAACAAACAAAGGAACAACCCCCCTCACAGTAAGTAGAACAGTTTTGGAATGATGTCCTATTCCCAGATTACCCATAGCACTCTCATGCTCATTACATACATTGAATGCTCCCTGAGTTCTCAAGAGTTTTTCTGTCCTTTTAAGAAGAAAGACAAAACAGCTGACTGAGTGTCGTGTTCATCGTGCTTTTCCTTACCATATAAACTGACATGTGAAAAGACATTGGGGAGACTTGTGGTAGTCTTGACCATATACAAAATGAAGAAGCTCTTCCAGAATAATGTTCTGTGAGTGAGTTAAAACAGTGGAAAATTTGTGTTAACCTCCAGGGCACTTTCTTGCCATGCATAAGAATACAGCTTGCCCAATGCTGTGACTGACACGTGGGGGTATTGTACCAGTCATTTTTTGTTAGCACTTGTGTATGGGAGAATGTCTGAAAGGTGAGAAAACTTCAGGAGCAGCAAGTTATTTAAAGCTGGAGTAAGCTATTTATTCAGTATGTTTTGAAAAGCTGATGATAGTTTGGACTTCCCTGTATTTCCTGTGGTAGTTATTGTAGCTCTCTTTTGTGATTACACAGCATGTAGAACTTACTTCTTGAGATCCTAGCCATCCAGTTTTGCTGGGATTAGACACTTCTGGAATACCTGACATTTCACACCTTCAGTTCTTGTTTCACTGGTGTTTCATGCTGGCTTAAATTTAGATCATTAGGTTTGTGGGACAAGAAGAGCCTTTGTCAGATACGCCACAGTGCGCTCATGACACAATGAGATCTCAAAGCGCAAATGGTGGTAACTTCAGATTTCATCTCTTCATGGTCTTTCCATTGAAACTGGGGAGATCTTTGGCTTTGCTACTGACAGGATTTTACCTTGTATTAACCAGCAGAGTAAAACTCTTCTCTGAGCTCCTCCAGCTGCTCCCAGGCTGCCCCAGAGCAAGTCTACTGGCTCTTTTCAAGTAAGATTGGTTGGGGTTTTTTTGTCTCCCATAGAGAGATCATTTTCTCTCTTCATTATTTTATGAAGCTGTACTTCTTTTCTGTGGCACTCCCACAACAAACACACCATTATTACAAGCCCTATGAGGAGAGGCTGAGGGAGCTGGGGTTGCTTAGCCTGGAGAGGAGGAGACTCAGGGGTGACCTTATTGCTCTCTACAACTACCTGAAGGGAGGCTGTAGACAGGTGGAGGTTGGTCTCTTCTCCCAGGCAGCCAGTACCAGAACAAGAGGACACAGTCTCAGGCTGTGCCAGGCGAGGTTTAGGCTGGATGTTAGGAAGAAGTTCTATACAGAGAGAGTGCTTGCCCTTTGGAATGGGCTGCCCGAGAAGGTGGTGGAGTCACCATCATTGGAGGTGGTCAGGAGGAGATTTGATGGGCTGCTTGGTGCCATGGTTTAGTTGTTTAGGTGGGTTGGATTGGTTGATGGGATGATCTTGAAGGTCTCTTCCAACCTGGTCTCTTCTCTTCTATTCTCTTCTATTCTCTTCTATTCTCTTCTATTCTCTTCTATTCTCTTCTATTCTCTTCTATTCTCTTCTATTCTCTTCTATTCTCTTCCATTCTCTTCTATTCTCTTCTATTCTCTTCTATTCTCACAGCTAGACAGCATTTCTAAGACTCGATAGGAACATCTGGCATACTATTGGCCAGGTAGCTGCTTTATTCTTTTGGTTACACATATGCTGCTTATTCAGTCAATTAACAGAGAGTCAATCACAAGTACTGTACTTAACTGGGGAATGGGACTTTTACTGTGTGGAATAACTTGGGCTTTCAGGCTTCTGGCATTGGTGGGCATTTGCAGATTGTTTTTCTTCTCTGAGGTAGGGGAGGACAGTGCATACCAAAAGATCTTTCCATGTTTGGCAGCAATACACCAGGCCTCCTTAAAGACCCTGTGGAATATTTTTGCCTCAAAAGTCCTGACATCTACATAATTGTTTGGTTTTGAGAATTCTTTTTAATACTTTGTTTTTCAGTCTAGGGAGAATCTACAGTAAGCTTTTTGCCTCTCTGCAGTTCCGTACCAGGACTGGAGAAGCTCAGATGCCTTGTTTAAGTTGTGTGTGTTTAAAACTAACAGCAGGGACTGAAGTGAACAGTGAAGCTCTTGTATGGTGCCAGGAAGTGCTGACATAGTGTACTTCCTCAATATTACAATATTTACATTGTGTTAATATTTTAACAGCATGGTTTGATGGCAGGCAGAACACCTTTTTTTCATTGTTTGTAGCTCAGTGAAGCATTTACTTCTTTTTTTTTTTCCCTCCCCTCCCAAATTTTATTTTGCCATGCAACAGCAGAAAAGGTCTGGCCCAGCAGTAAAAATTTCAGATCCCTTTTGCAGAAGAAAGTTATGGTTACTCCCAGGTCAAAGAATGACATGAAATCTCATGTGGTTATGTTTGTGGCATCGGTTGCATGAAATGGGATACAAGTCCAGTGTAGTCCCATCTTAGCTGCAAAGATGTGGCAAGAAAAAGCTCTCCCCAAGCGAAAGTAGTTTGTACTGCACCTGCTCCTGTAAGGCTAAATTGCATTCCTCCACTTTAATTGGATTAATGTCATGTAATTACTAGCAACTAATACAAAAACGAGGGGGGAGGGAACGAACATCAAATGGCTAAACCTTTGTTTTGTCCAGGTATATGAATATTGCTTTAGGATTTGGGACAGCTTTGTTACATGACACTTCTGGGAAAAGGCTGAATTTATTGGTCAGCTTCAAAATGATAAAATCTTGGTATCACAACTTCATCAGCTTAGCAACACTGTCTTGCTTTGTGGTACTAGGCAGCCCTCTGAATTTTCCTATGCACTTGTTTGCTTTTCTGTGAGGGATTGTTTGGAGTATAATCAGTGCTTGTTTGGCAGCAGTGAGATTCTACTATGGGAGATGTTCAGAGAGGGCCCAAATGCTGTTTGGTACTCTGTAGTTTAGCATGTAGTCCTTTAATACATTTTTGTGAACTGTTTTTAAAGGACTGCATGGTAGACTCTTCTGCCTGAAGTGTTACTGCGCTGTAGCAAAACAAACCAATTCCTGACTTTTAAAAAGCAGATATTGGTGGTGCCTTTGAATAAAAGAAGAAAAGCTCAGAACCCCCTCAAACAGGTATTTAGGGGCAATCATGCCCCTAGTGTTTTTTAAATCTGGGGAATCTGTTTTGGAGGAATTATGCTGCTTTCTCTTTCCTCTCCTAGGAGGAACACTTTCATTTTGGCTGTTAAAATCGCCACCTCCATCTCTCTCTCATCGACTAGGTCGGCACTGGATTGCGGTGAAATTGAGCCTTTGAGGGTACAACAGTCCTACCCTGTCTGAATATACCCAGGTCAAACACTCATAGTTCCACAGTGGCTTGGGGAACAGCTGAAGTTCTTGCCCCTAGTAGTTTGTCATTCCTTTCAGCTGGAATTTATGCCTTCCCTTGTCTCCACACTCCTGCATCACTGGGGCAGGTTGATTATCTGAATGCTCCTTTATCAGCTCCATTGTACTGGTAGCCTCTGCCCAGGGCTGCCAGCAGGAGCACTCAGAGCTCCACCCTGGAATGGACATCTTCATCTCTGCATCCACAATAGATACCTGGTGCTGGTGACTTCTGCCTCTGTTCTCATTAGATACATAAGAGGTCATGGCCCAAACTCATAAACTGGATTTATCCTATCTGTACAGGGACTGTGGCTTTAATGTGAACAAGCAGCAGCTTGTTTGGGCTGAATTTTCTGCTGATTGTAACTGTCCCTGCGGTGATTCTTTTCTGCAGAGACCTTTGATTCTTCCCCAGGTTCCTTTTGGCATCACCAAAGTTAGAGTTGCTGTCATTGGTCTTGATTCGCCAACACCTGCTGAATTGTATCACATCTTTGCACTGGAGGGAGTTAAAAGTCTGTGTCCAGGCAAAAGCTTTCATTTCCTAAACATTTCCTTTTTCAGAATAGAGTTAACCTGAGGATGTTACAGGTGCTGTGCGTTGTGGCATGGAGAAGACAGGCGAGCACAGGCCATGTGTGTTGCCAGAGCTGCTCTGCCAGCACAGGGCAGGGATAGTTGAAGGTGAACACCTGCACCACATGATGAACTGCACAATATTGCTTTTCTTAAAACGATCATTGCATGAGCTGAGCCAGGAGGCTAGACAGAAGCAGAGGCTGTAGCTGGCTGGGGGCATGGCTCCACCCCACAGCTGGCGTGCCTCACACCCCTGGGGCCCTGGGGTGGCAGCCAGCACAGTAGCCAGTCCCTTTTTTGGCACTCTCCTGAGTGCTAGGTTGGAATCCTGCCTCGCTGCTGCATTCAGGGCAGATGGAAAAAGAGTCCTTATTCCCTTTCCCCTGTGAACTTCATCTGCAGTGGAGGGCAGGATCTAGGCCTGTGTTTTGTGAGCTTGGCGTGTTGCACAGGCATGCGCTGATACATCTTTACTGTGTGCTGACAGTTTGCTTGCTAACAATTCCAGCAAATCCACTAGCAGAGGAAATGTGATCAAAGTGAAGATTCATGGTAGTTTGTATTCTGTGAAATAAGATACCTGATTTGGGGGAAGGAGAATTGGGAGACAGATATAAAGCATTCCCTTTCCCTGTAAAATTTTAATGTGCAAAAAACCAAATCTGCTTTGGAATGCTCAAGTGTTGAAGATGTGTCCCTCTATATATATCCTGTGTATATGCTTTAAAGTATACATAATGTCCATGTATTATATATGTATGCATGAATGGCATTACAAGCCCTGTGAGGAGAGGCTGAGGGAGCTGGGGTTGTTTAGCCTAGAGAAGAGGAGGCTCAGGGGAGACCTTACTGCTCTCTACAACTACCTGAAAGGAGGTTGTAGCCAGGTTGGTCTCTTCTCCCAGGCAACCAGCGATAGAACAAGAGGACACAGTCTCAAGCTGCTCCAGGGGAGGCTTAGGCTCGAGGTGAGGAGAAAGTTCTTAACAGAAAGAGTAATTTGCCATTGGAATGTGCTGCCCAGGGAGGTGGTGGAGTCACCATCCCTGCAGGTGTTCAAAAAAGGATTGGACATGGCACTTGAAGCCATGGTTTAGTTAGTCGTGAGGTGTTCGGTGATAGGTTGGACTTGATGATCTCTGAGGTCTTTTCCAGCCTTATTGATTCTATGATTCTATGCCAGTCAGTTGTGCAGGTTCTGATGACATTTGTTATAAGGATATCATCTTGCTCACAGCTTAAACCTGTAGACATATAGAGGCTGCCATTTTCATCTGTCCTTGAGGTAGACCAGAATATCTGAAGCCAGATTAAGACAGAATGAAACAAAGCAGTGTGTAGTCCTACTTAATAGGTTATCTCCTAAAAATCACTTTTATCAAATTTCATCAGGGCAGATCTTGCCATGAATATGTTAATCAAACCTTAGTTACAGGTTGGGCACACAACAAGCCACATTAACTTTGCAAAGTGAAGCACCTGGCAGTTAGGAAGTACCACATATGAGTCTCCCTGTACCACCTTTTGCTTCTGAGCCACATACTATGGTTCAGTCTCCAGCACATGGCTGTATGTTTTTTCCCCCCATTGCTTTGTTTGTTGACTGTGACACACACTGAAGGAGATCCTGTTCAATGTTGTATCTAAGTTCTGTAGTTCAGGTCAAGGTCACCAGCCTTACTTAATGCTTGCTGTTTAAACCCTGTTCTGAAGATAAATGCTTTCATTTTGGATTCTTGGTGCTCATCACTGATACTATCATACTCTGCACACATGTCTTTTGAACACTTCTATTAGTGAAGCTGCAGTCTTGCCCCATTCTGAAAGAGGAAAACTAAAGCACACGACCTGAAGCTTGAAGCATCCTTAAGTATGTTGTGTTTCAGCCCTTAAAGTTACACAGAGAGCTCTTTATGCTGAAAGAATCTTTTCCATTGGTGAGAACTGTCACAGGGTGACACTTAGCAAGTCGAAGCCACACAATGAGTTGCAACCTGCAGAAGTTGTTATGCATTCAGCAGCATGTGTAAACTCCTCTGGCAGAACTGCCAAAAAATAATTGTAAAAATCAGTTTTTCAGGCATCATTAATTTGCTCTAATACTAGCAGTTCTTTTCTCCTCTTACAGCCCTCTGCCTAGTACATTCAACACACATGTTCTAACAAATGAGGCAGGCATTCTTCTGCCTCATTACACAACCTTGATTCATCCCCAGGGCATAGTCCATCTTTACATTGGGTGAAGAAGAGACTGAGGAGAGAGGAAAAGTAGATGAGTGTTTTTAAGGATCATGTCATAATCTGTACACATGACACCCTAATGAAGGCTATCTGAGCCACATAGTTCTAACTTTCCTTAATTTGAATGCCCAAACTGTTACCCTGATGTTCTTCTCTGTGTGAATGCATTTATATATATGACACACTTAGAATTAATCAATGAAGCTACTGTGACTCTTTTTCATGGAATAGCTGTTAGCAGCATAGATTTATTACCTATCAAGTCAGCCACCAGAGGATGAGATGCTCTGAACTTCAAAGAATATCCATCTCAGCCTTCGTAACCTTGGCCTGCAGCATACTCTGTTACTCTGTGGAGTGCACTGCATGATCAGTTCAGTTACTTTGCAGCAAGAGGGAGAGAGAATGGAGCATGCCCAATGTAGGAGGACTCAAAAAAATGTAGCTGCCAAATAGGTCTCTTCCAGGCATGTGCACTATTTTTTTTCAGACCTAGCCTGATGTAGTATGGGCACTTTTTTATGTTTACAAATGTAACACCCTGGGGAAAAGGCAACCTTGGGCCAAATTGCAAGCGTGGAAGTGCCAGAGCTCTTCAGAGGAGCAGCTGGAATATTTTTAACGTGGTCAGAACAAAGGGGGTTTTCCATAATTTTATTCTTGAAAACAGCTGAGACATTTTTGATGAAGCTATCAGGGGAGGGGGTGGGGGGGAAATCAGCTTGAGGCAAACACCTGGCATGGGTAATTTCAGCCAAAACCTTTAAAATTTGGCAAAGTTTGTAGATCAAGACAAACTTACAATAGGAAATGCAGGGCAGTTTATCTATAGGAATCCCAACTGCACCACCTCTGAAGGTTGGTAATCTCAGTTTTTACGAAGGCAGATGTCACTGTGGGTTTGTTCAGAGGTTGTGGCTTCTCTTTCGTGCACCAGAGTGGCAACTGCATGTTCAAACATATGGAGATCTTTGGGCTTTGTTTCAAAGAACAACGTCCATGTATCATAAGCAAAGTTAACAGCACGTGTCTTCCTCTTACACACTAGAGCATTTCACATGCTTTTATGGTGGGGTACTTCCCCACCACCCCTTCCTCCTAAAAGTGAGTTAATTTTTGGTTTTTTGCATTTAGTAACATGTTTTGCAATTCCCCATTTTGTCCTGAATCAAGTACTTGGGAACTGTTGGGTGTAGAAGAAGCCATTGCTTCCCCTGCACAGTCACCTGGGAAGCGGGCAGCTGTCTTCGTGGCCAGAAGGATTCTTCACCATGAGAGTGGTGAAGCCCTGGAATGGGTTGTCCAGGGAGGTGGTTGGGGCCCCGTCCCTGGAGGTGTTTAAGCCCAGGCTGGCTGAGGCTCTGGCCAGCCTGATCTAGTGTGGGGTGTCCCTGCCCATGGCAGGGGGGTTGAAACTAGATGATCCTTGTGGTCCCTTCCAACCCTGACTGATACTATGATACTATACTATGATACTATGTGTGGTACTGGAAAGGCAAGAATGATAAACAGCAGCACTGTGGCTACTTCCAAAGGTCTGAGTAAGCATTGTCCTGGGAATGCTGAGTGCTCACATCTTGCTTGCCACCAGGGCAAGCAAGCACTTTCCCCAGAGAGCCCTCCTCTCAGATTGCACCCCATGAGAGGCTAAGCTGGAGATAAGGAAACAAATCAGTTCTTTTCCAGTTCTTCCAGCGCTGCAGAGCTGCCTGCCAGAATTTACCAGTAAGGAAATTCTCCTCTGAACTGAGCAAATTTGCTTTATAGCCAAAGTCAGTATGATTTGTTTGCAAAGTTAAACATTGGGGTTTTTTTTGAACTGCTGAAATAAATAAGAGCAAATTGTGTGAGGTCATAGTGCTCTGACTTTCCAAACTGCTTCAGCTGCAATCCCAGAGCAAGCTGTTCTTTCTGAGCTCCCCTCTGCTGTGTCCGGAAAGCCTCAGCTAAGCCAGTACTTGGAGGGGAGAGGAAGGTTTACTTAAGTCTCAGCGCTGTGTTCTGAGATCTGTGGCTGTGAGAAGAGCTGCAATGGAGCCCTCCTTCTCCTTCCCAGTAAATGGCAGGGGCAGGATGAGATCTTTGAAAAGTGGAGATGTGAGTGACTGGCTCTGAAGCTCCTGCTTGGATGGCTGTGTGCTATGCTGTACACAAAGGCCCCTGCAGGTTTATATTAAGGTGCTGCCCAGACTAAACCAGTGCATTTTTTCTTTTTCCCCTCTAAATGCCTTTTTATCATTCAGGCTGTCACCTGTGTTTCCTGGCAAGGGCTGCTGGCTGGGGGAGGTCTGGCAGAGTTGAACACCCAGCTTTGGTGGTCTTTGTGTGGCTGCCTGAAAGATGGCTTAAAACAGAACCTGCTCTGTGAATACCTGCGAGTTAACATGTGTCAGCCGTGTGGCTGGAAGGTTTCTCCTTTGCTGTAAAGAGAGATTTTATAATGAATACTTTCCTTATGATTAAAATGGGTAAATAAACAAATAGCTTCTACAGGAAGTATGCTGCATGAAGACAGGGCAAATAGATTGTAGCTTTCCAAACAAGGGAAAAAACACAACACAAACCACTAAGAACCAAACCCAAGCTTCTCTTTAGTGCATTTAATCTATTAGAATGTGAAATGGCAATTTATCTTTCCCATTTCCTTTCCTTGTCAAACAAATCCAGCTGTTGGAGCTTTCTCTGTGCCCTACTAGAAATGCCAAGACTTGAACTTTGTTGATGTCCTCCTGCTCCAGAGTATTGTTACCATTATCTTTCCATGGCACCAATCAAGCTCACTCTGAAACCTCGGGGGGGGAAAAAAAACACCTCAGTGATACAAACTAGATTTGAACAAATTATGATTTTCAGCAAATCACTTCTGTAATGAATACAATTCCTATTCCTGTTAGCAGACTGCTTGGAACCAGACATGTCCTTGGATGTGCTGAGTTGGAGCTGATTAACTTCATGAATAACTGCAAATCTTTCAGTGAGACCATGATAGGCCGTGGTGGCCACGTGCCTGAGGTACTCGAAGCATGCTTGGTCACAGCACAGTATTCTGTGCATGCAAGCAGCTCCTAGGGATTTTTCTTTTCTTTTTTTCTAAAGTAAATGTTAACAATTTTAGATTTTGTCCTCTAACTGTGATTTCCAGCATCAGATAATAACACTTTGGACTCCCGATGAAAAGTGAACTCGGGGAGAACACGAAGAAGGTCATTCAAATGTCAGTGCAAATGTGATAGAATCACAGGAAAATTTAGGTAGGGGAAGGACCTCAAGTCCAACCTCCTGTTTAAGTAAGTCTAACTTCTGTGTTGCTCAGGGCTTTTTTTTGAAATTGAGTTTTGAAAGTCCCCAGGGATGGAGGCTGGACCTTGTCTCAGGACTGTGCCACTCACGGAAAAGCTGTTTTCTTTCTGTCCCAATTGGAATTTCCCTTGCTGCAGCTTGTATCTGTTGTCTCTTGCCATTTTACTGTGCACCTCTTGGGAAAAGTCTGGCTATATCACTTGAGTTTTGGTAGTGGAAAACTGTAATCAGATCCCCCTGCAGCCTTCTCTTTTCCAGGCTGAACAAACCCACGTCCCCCAGGTCATCTTGGTGGCCTCAAGCTGGGCTTGCTCTGATCTGATAATAAACATTTAAAATTGTGAACTATTTTTCCCACTGTTTCTTGCAGTTGCAGTTTCCCTGGGTAGCCTTCAGTCAAACTGACACTGGTCTTCAAGCGAGATGCAGATTTTGAACCAAGGAGGAATGTTTACTCTTTTATGCATCTGTGTTCACTTTCCCTTCTCTTAAGCCATTGCCACTTGGACAGTATCATCCTAAATACTCTTTCATCAGTGCAATGCATTTTCTTCCACACAGCACTACTTGCATGTAAGATAATACTTGTAAGATAATACTTGAGGTGAAATTTTTATCATACCTTGCTGGCCATCTTCCTTGTGAGGATACAATCCTTGTATGTGGTATCATGGAGTGAAAAACATAATTTTCCTGTATTTTCTGTCCAACTGATTTGATTGTACAACTTGCAAGAAGTTTCGAGATTGTTTTCTTTCTTCGCCTCCATGGTTTGCTTCTCATCTCTTTTCTTTCACACCACCTCAGTCACTGACTGATCCTTCTGAAATGCGGTGATCCCTTTCACTCACAAGTTCACTTTCTGGAAAAGAGAGGAAAACAGTGTTTGTTTCCCTACTATTCCATTTCTTGTAGCTTTTCTGGGCCTTAGCCAGCCAAATGAAATATGAACAGTAATAAAGATGTCTGTAACTTTGTTCCCGTCTTCATTATTGCATTGAATTATCATGATGGGGAAGACTTTTAACTTCCTGCAAAGGGAAAATAAATGATGATGATAGGGCACACATGCCTGAATACAGTTGCTAAGAGATACCTTCATTAAGTCAGTGAATCATCAGTCAATCAATAACAATATTTCTGAGCTTCATTTTGAATGTGATAAGTAGCTAGAGTATGAGATAAGGGCTGATCTTAGAACATAGTCTTGGAGCAAAGGAGTGATAGCAGCTTAAACAGATGCAGGACAGTCTAGGGGAAATGATGAGTGCTATATAGTTAAGTTCCTGGTTTTGAAGAAGCCAAAGAGCTGCATGGGAAAGGGGAGTGACATTTCCCTAAATCAAAGATGCAGAGATGAGCTGTAATAGATACAGCGTTTTACACCAAACTTTTCCAGATTAATTCCACCTGGAAAGAACGTTAGTAATATAAGTAGGCTCATAAAGAGATGGAGATAGGATTCACTGGCAAAAAAAGCTTCATCTTAAAGTTCTTTAGGAAAGGGTAAAGTGACCCAAAACCAAACAAACCATTTAGTCTTCTCACAGGGTAGAAGAGGATGTTGCAAATGCTGCAGGGGAGAGAACAGAAGTGTTGTCCTAGAGGAAGGAATGGAGCAAGGATTTGTAATCAACAGTGAGGATTGGAATTAAGGTAGATTGTTGGGAGGAAGAGTGTAGAAATGGGACTTGTACAGATGGAATCAGGACTGAAGTACACACCAGAGCTTTCAGTTCTTCTCCCAGGCTGCTGAAAGAATGAGCATGTTAAGTCAAACCAAGTATTGGTCCAGTTGGTTGCAGACCACTGAACGCAGCATCTGCATGGAGAAACAGCAAAGTGATGTGGACATCTACAATGCCTTTAATGTAGCCTCAGTGGAGTGGGGTGAAGGAGCTTACTCACGTGAAGCTACAGCAGTGTCTACATTTTTGGCACATTTTATACAGTCATCTGAACCATTTTAATCTATAGAAATAGATACTCGGGCATCTTAAGTTTAAATAGTTCATCCACTTTATTGGATGGATGTTAACTTTCTTAAATGCATCCTATGAGTGTGTTTGTTTAGGCACATTGTCAGAATGCCTCTGTTCAGTGTGCTTTGCAGAAAAGGAGCCTAATTTCAAAGGCATTTAGGAAAAAAAAAAAAAGTTAGTAACTCAGACAGATGGCTGCAAAGGCGGAGGTGGGAGAGAATGGGGAAAGATGAGTTCTGGCAAGGAGTCGCGTTCGGTGCAGGTGCGCTGGTTTCAGAAGAATGGGATGCTGTCTGGGAGTGAATGAGATCCATTCCTCAGCAGCGCGTACAACCTGCCAAACACCCTGGGTGGCCTCTGACAGCCTCAGAGACTTTTTGGTCAGAGAGAAGTTCTAAAAATGTCCAAACTTGCTGGCATTCCCATGCAAAAGCTGTATTAGTTGGGAGCTGTGGAATGTTCCTGGCTGTTTGGCAAGTGGGCAGAGTTAAAGGTTGCTGAGATGACCTAAGCTGAGTGCATGCACGTTTTCAAAGGGCTGGAGTATGTAATTGAGGAGTTTTAATTTCTGTGGTCAATTTTTCAGAAAGCTGCCTTGTTTCCCAAAGGGTTTTTTGGCAGAAATGGAAGTTAGATCGCTGCTCCTTTAAGTGCATCCAGACTTGGTGGAACTTGAGAACAGCTTTTTATGTGGTTTTCATCCATACCATCCCTTCCATACTTTGATCTGGATCCTCTCTGTGTTATGCTGTCTATGGCTGTCGCTTGCATGTCGTCTGCTCTTTCCCTGCATGGTCCAGAATGAAGGGGTTTCTGTGGTCATCCTGCAGTTTTGGGAAGTCATCCCTAAGCTTGAGCCTGCAAAACAAAGCTGTGCAGTTACCCTGTCTTGCACAGTCTTGGGTTTGAAACACTGTCACACACTCTTTTACGAACGCTGGGAGTAAGTTGCTGTCAGACTTGCAGGTTATGGTTAGAAAACACTGTGGAAAGATAAATGGAGCACAAGTTCTGTCATGTGAAGTTACCTTTTAGTGGAACATTTCTCAATTTCCTTCCCTTCTCCCTAGGCTCTTAACTCCAACAACAATAACAGACACTGACAAATAAGTAATTAATATGAAATTGGGAGGATAAGTTTGCTCTTTTTGTGATGATAGCAGTTTTGAGACTAGAAGAGGACAAATGGAAGGCAGCAAGAACTAACATCTGTTTGGTGCTATGATTAGTGTTGCAGGTTATTGAGTTAGGCACAAGTAATTGCCTGGTAGTTTATTGGCTTGCCTGGTTACTTTGGAATTCTCCTTTGTTATAATTGGTCTTGGGGACACCAAACAAAGGCTGAAAGATTATTGTGAGATACAAGGACAGAATTAGCCTTTTGCGGGTATGCGGCACACCCCTATAAATTTATCAGTTGATGCTTTTTCCTTTTGTATGTAGCCTTTCTCTGCTTTCTCCACATTCTTAGCATGTCTCAGAAATTCCAGCATTTTCAGCAGTGAATCAGTGAGAAGAAGGGGGAAAGGCCTGTAATTGCTTTTTCCATTGTGCTTGTTAAAACCGCATTGTGGGAAATGGACCCAAACACTGTCTTTTAAGTGGTGTTGAGTCTGAGGCAGGTGGTATTAACTCAGGACTGCATTAACTCTTTTCAAATCTCTTTCCTGTTTCCTTGAGGAAACATGCCTGGTGTATGTATGTGGCAAGGGCTGTTTGCCTGCCTCTCGCATTGACATTTTAATTTGGTCCATGATATAAATATCATTTCCCTAATCCCCCTTGCCCTGACCCTGTTTTGTCTTTTCTTCAAAGTGAGTTGACTTTTTTTTTTCCCCCCCCACCCCTTTAAGGAGGGGGGAGGAGATGGGAATGGTGGCTGGCTGCTCTAGTTTGGAGCATTAAATGCTTGGGGGGGAAAGAAAAAAAAAAATCTCAGAGTAACTGTTGTTTCTTTCTTTGTATTCACATGGAAATTTTTAATCTCCATCAAAGGATCAGGAGAAAATAACGTTGAGATTCAACAAGAGAGCTCCCAGCTTACATGGAATTTTTAAATGTTATTTGGCTTTATCCTTTAAGCGATGAGAACCATGAACTATGTACCTACAGGGTTCAGAATTAACTTTTCTCTTTCTTCCAACACACCCTTTTTTCTTTCTTCTTTTTTTTTTTTAGTTCCCTACCTCCCTCTCTTTCTCTTACATCTTTATTGTTCTGCATAAACACGCAACTTCTTTTCAGCCAAAACTCTAAGTGCCTTAGGATTTGTTTAGTTGTGTTTATATATACATTTCTAATGTTAATTATGAGCACCGGTCTGAAATGCAGCCTCTTCTTCTCAAAAACCTTCTTCTTTTGATGTGAGCTGAAGAATCTCTCAGGAAGGCCATGGAGTGAAGATCAGAACCCAAGCCACTGTATGCTTATGTAGTTGTGCAAGAGCTAACATTATCCTCTTAAAAAAAAAACAGAAAAGGCTAAAGTAGGTTATAAAAGGGATAATAATTTGCTTGTTTGTAGTGGGGAATCACAAACACTGTTTGCACCTGTAGATGTAGCTGACTGTGCTGATAATGATAGCAAGGGAGACCCCCTGCAACCGGCCTATGGCGAGTAACAGCAGATTTCACAGGTGGGTGCTGACAGCAATGGTAGATTTCATGCTTCATCACAGATTAATAAAACAAGGAGGATATTAAGATGCTAATACTCATTAATACTGTTTTATGGTGTTTAACATTAAACATGGAAAATGAAAATGAATGACAGCCGGTAAATGGAACTGACAGTTGAGTTCAGGGTGTCTGAAGCTGGTGAGAACTAGCTGCAGGAAATAAAGGCTGTGGATGCTCCCATTCCTGCTGTGGATCAGGCCAAACAGCACCTCCTGGTACCTAGATTTTTGCAAGATCACCTAAATGTAGACATAAATAGACTTTTGTATTACTATAAAATACTTTATGAGATTTTTTTTTCTTCACTAGCATTGGTCAGAGCCATCATTTTCTGTGTCATATGAAAGATAGAGTCCCCAACAGTACCTATGTCTGAGAGCAGAAATCACAGCCCATTGAAGCATAATTGTGAAATGCAGGGGTTTTACTTTGATTTTAAGGGGGGCACATTTTGTTAGGCTCCCCAAAACTCTTCTTGTGTTCCCGTTGCCTCCTTTGATCTCTGTTTCTTGCTAAAGTTTTGGTAAGCTTCCCTTGATCCTAGGGTGAGTTGTACTTCAGCAACAGGAAAAGATTGTCCCTCTGTGGGGCATAACATACGTAAGGTAATGCAGTATAATATAAAATACATAAATACAAACTGAAGACTTCTGTAGTGCTGACTACTATTTGTGTTCAAAACTCACTGAAAACTTTGATGTAGCTGTGTTTAAATATGAAACTTAAAAACCTAGGATATTTTCACCTATTGTTCTTCACAAGTGAACATTTGAATGTAGTATGAACCTTACCTGTGCCTTTTACTGTCAGGCAAAAATCCCGGGAGCACAGAAGGGACATCGTAGTGCACAGAGAGCAGGGATAAAGGAATCCTAAAAGCATGACACTTATGTCTCTCTGGTAACAGTAGTACTTGGTCTGATTACAGTTATCTGACCAAGTGCCCATTTTTGTAGCTCAGAGTTGTGAGTTTTAAATACAGTGAATCTTGAACATTCTCATCTAGGTCTGAGTCTGCAGTCTGCATAGCTAATGTAGTGACTGGTGTGTGCTCTGACCTTTTAGGTACATTTAATATAGACTTTTCCAGGGGGTTCTTTTACTTCTAAAAGTTCCATTTGCTCTTGAATGCCCAGCGGTTTCTTGCATGTGCACCATGAATTTCAATTGCCTGGTTGTCTTCATTTCCCGCACATATGCACTGTCTCTTGCCAACATCCCTCTTTGTTGTGACCTCCCATGTGAATGGCAGATTCCATCCCAGAGAGAGTTCTTCTTTTTTTACGTGCTTCAAATGTGATCTGTATCTCTTCCTTTCAAAATTGCTGCCATTTTCTGGTTTTCAGGGGGCTAAAGCCACATAAGGTGCTTCAGGGATTAGTTGTCCCCCTTCCTTTATTGGCAGCAGTTTAATCAACGCTTTCAATATTTGGTGGTTTAGTTGAAAACCTACTGCTTTCTGTCAAGGTGAAAACAGACAGGTGTAACTTCAGAAATCAAGTTTTAAGGTGTGGAAAGGTAAAGAAAATGAAAGATAATGAAGTATAATGGTCTGGACTTTATGAATGCATGGTTAATTTAGCAAATGTTGCTCAAAAGCAGTGTCCTTTTTACCCTCTCTGCTGTATGGATTTCACTGTGAGGTGTCCGAGCGTGGTTAGCATTGAATTTCTGCCAAAATGGTGTGCCTTCCTCTCTTTCCATCCACCTTCCACTTTCTTTCTCCTGGCTATAGTAGATTTTGCTTGATGTTGATCTCATTGAGTGTTTCATTCTTACTTCTTGGTGCTAAAGAAAATAGCAAGCTTGGAAACCAGGGGGATGCCAAGTTTTGAAAGCTGAACAGAATGAAAAAAAAGACTGCTTTCTTCAGCATATACAGACTTACACTTATTTCTTCTTAATATAGGCACTTTTTTAATACACTAGACCAGAAACCTTTTTTGGTTTGTTTTCTCTGCAATCTAGGTTACAGGCTAGTTGGTTCTTCCAAACTCCTGCTAATTTTTTTTTCTCTCTTGATGAAGGGTCTCCAGTCCTATCCTTCCTTTGGTTTAAATTCCTTTCCTAGTCCAAGACAGATGTTTGGTTTCCCTTGCTGTTGACAGTCAAATAATATTCTCACACTATCACTTTGTATATCCCCATTTGCAAGATCTATCACCAAAAAAAAACCAAAAAAAGCCCAATTTTTTGTCACTGAGTACCTTACTGTGTATTTCTTAATAATTTCCAAAGGCAAATTCCTTTAGTGTTGCATATAAATTGCTTAAACAGCAAGCAGAGGGAAACCTTCCTGGTTTTCCTTTTCCAGTAAGAAGGGTGTGTTTCTGAGTCACATCTTATGGATTTACTCCACCTTTGCTGAAGGAATGTGGCTAGCACTTCAGAGAATTTGAGGAAAGCTTCAGGAGTTTGGCCAAGAAAGAGTAAACCATCAAAAAACCAGGCAAAACCTTGTCTTCTCCCTTTCCACTACTTTCATTTCCTACCATGTTGTGTTGTCCTCTGCATCAGAGTATTTAAGGCTGCCAAATACTTGGATATTTTATAGGTAATATATCTTATAAATGCCATGGCCAGCCTCTGAGGGAAACACAGGATTGTCGGTTTTGGATGGAGTATAAAACCCAAGCAGGAAATCATTGCTGAATGGCACAGCTGCAGGCAAATATTGTAAGCTAGTAAACTGCCCATCTGCACAGCCACACGTGTGTCAGAGCACAGGGCCAGGGTGGCCGTGGCAGAGCGCGCCTGTAAGTGGTTAGCAGGGAGAAATTTGGTGATTAAAGAATGAAGTGTTTTGCTTCGTTAGTTCCTGAAATACAGCTATCTGAAGGTGGTTATAATCTTCTTTTCGAGAAGGGGGAGAGACTGAGAGCGAAAGATTTTCCTTGCCTGTAATAAAACCTAAAAGCAGGATTTCAGATCTGGGAGAGGTTGGATCATCCTGCGGCAGGACAAAGGCTGTGACACAACCTGCAGTTGAGGACTGAAGGAAATGTTTGTCAAGAAAAAGGAAAATATTTGTTTGTGGGGCTGAACTGGCAGTCACATATCAATCTCTCCATCAAAGCTAGGGACAGGAAGGAGTGTTTTGATTCTTAGGTCTCCTTCATTATCACTGACCTGAAGAGGAGCCTGGGGCACGTTATGAGCTGCATGTTTGCTAAATCTTGGACTGTTTAAGATCCCCCTTTGCTAGAGATTTTGCCAACCAAAATCCCTTTTGGGATGCTTATTCTAGTACTTTCCTTTTTAAATTTAACCTATAGTTAGTTCTGAGTCTTCTGTCTTCCATTCTAATTAAATCCTCTCTCTTTGTGGGTTATCATTTGTTGAGTTCCCCTAGCCAAGCTCTCTGTGTTAGCTCTCCCAGTTCTTTCTCTGAAGCTTAGCGCTTCCTCTTCTTTGTGCCAAGCTGGAGTTCATTTTCTGTGTGATTTTCCCAAGTGCTACTTTAAATAATCCACAATTTGGTTACTAAATGCAGATTGTTAAAATAATGAAACAACAACAAAGCTCTTTTAAAACTGCCTCTTGTGCACTCCAGCTGTAAAAGCTACTGATTGGGGATTTTTTTTTTTCCCAAGCACTTTATTGAAAAATAAAATTATCTTTTAATAGTCAAAATTAAATTACCAGGGTTATGATCCCATTGTGCAGTAAACTTTCTATTGTCTATTGGGGAGAGATTTTTCTTGATTCATTGTAAAGTATAATCAATGCAAGAGGAAAGATAATGTAGCGATCAGAGTCCTTGTTTAAGATACAGGTGGCTTGAATTCAAGGCTCTGCTTTATCAGAAACCCTTCAGGTGATTCCTTTGCCTCCGAATGTTGGGGTGTCAAAACTTCTATGAGTTGAAATATGTACACAGAGGAGGGTGTATTACCAGCTGAAGCCTTTGGAAGGGTTTGTATTTCATTCACCTGAAGGGGGGTTGTAGACAGGCAGAGGTTGGTCTCTTCTCCCAGGCAACCAGTACCAGAACAAGAGGACACAGTCTCAGGCTGTGCCAGGGGAGGTTTAGGCTGGAGGTTAGGAGGACGTTTTGCACAGAGAGAATAGAATAGAATAGAATAGAATAGAATAGAATAGAATAGAATAGAATAGAATAGAATAGAATAGAATAGAATAGAATAGAATAGAATAGAATAGAATAGAATAGAATAGAATAGACCAGACCAGACCAGACCAGACCAGACCAGACCAGACCAGACCAGACCAGGTTGGAAGAGACCTTCAAGATCATCATGTCCAACCTATCATCCAACACCACCCAATCAACTAACCCATGGCACCAAGCACCCTGTCAAGTCTCCTCCTGAGAGAGTGATTGCCCATTGGAATGGGCTGCCCAAGGAGGTGGTGGAGTCACCATCACCGGAGGTGTTCAGGAGGAGACATGATAGGGTGCTTGGTTGCATGGTTTAGTTGGTTGGGTGGTGTTGGATGGTAGGTTGGACACGATGATCTTGAAGGTCTCTTCCAACCTGGTCTGGTCTATTCTATTCTATTCTGTTCTGTTCTATTCTATTCTATTCTGCTCTGCTCTGCTCTGCTCTACTCTACTTTACTCTACTCTGTTCTATTCTACTCTATGTACTTGGGATCTGGACACTTAAAGAGTGTGAAACTCTTTGGACCTAAATTGATAAAATGTGCTGATTTCTTTTGGTTAAAGGACTGAGTCTTTAAAATGTTCTTGATGTTTCACGTGAGCAGGAAGCCATCATGAAGGTCTGTGTCATTTTCACTTAAGCTTCTGATATTTCATATATATTCTTGTCCTTGAGCATTTCCATATTTTTATCACAAAGAAAAGGAGCTGCTTTGATTTTTCCTCTGTAAGCTCTTTATTGTCTTTTCCTGTCAGTTGGTGCCATCTTTTAAGGCACACAAGTGGATTTCAGTTGTCGTCGTTACAGTGTCTCAGTACTTTGCACACAAGCAGGAGTTGCAGGGCGCCGCCGTATTACATTAGAGGCATCTTTGTTAAAATGTAGGAAAATCAGTTCTGAAAATGAAGCTATTTCTTTATTTTGACTCTTCCTTTGTATTTTTGTGCATTAAGGAAGCACTTGACTGGTGGACATTGTCTTAAGGCCAGATGTTTTGGAGTACCTGACATTTTGATTCATCCTAATGAGAAACGTGCAAAATGTCTGATGCACAAAGAAAGTGAAGACGTGTAAATTTTAGCATTCATGAACTTCATGTGTGCCTCTCCTTCCTCAGGACAATCACATCTCTCCGGAGTGAACTGATTCCACATCTGGTTAGGAGACAGTTCTCTTCTCCTGCATCATTGCAGCCAGGACTAGACAACAAAGAGGAGGACCAAAAGAAAAAAGAACAAGCCTCTCAAGGTCAGTATAAGTATGAAAGATGTAATAAAGGTCTTAGAGCTTGTGTGCTACAGCTGAATTACTAGGTAAAGTCCAGAATTATCCTGAAACAATAATGTAAGGATTTGGGCCTGTACACTGCACTGGTTAGGCCACACCTCGAGTACTGTGTCCAGTTCTGGGCCCCTCAGTTTAGGAAGGATGTTGACTTGCTGGAGCATGTCCAGAGAAGGGCAACAAAGTTGGTGAGGGGCTTGGAATACAAGCCCTATGAGGAGAGGCTGAGGGAGCTGGGGTTGCTTAGCCTGGAGAAGAGGAGACTCAGGGGTGACCTTATTGCTGTCTACAACTACCTGAAGGGGGGCTGTAGACAGGCTGAGGTTGGTCTCTTCTCCCAAGCAGCCAGCACCAGAACAAGAGGACACAGTCTCAGGCTGTGCCAGGGGAGGTTCAGGCTGGAGGTCAGGAGGAAGTTTTACACAGAGAGAGTGATTGCCCATTGGAATGGGCTGCCCGGGGAGGTGGTGGAGTCACCATCGCTGGAGGTGTTCAGGAAGAGACTTGACAGGGTGCTTGGTTGCATGGTTTAGTTGGTTGGGTGGTGTTGGATGATAGGTTGGACACAATGATCTTGAAGGTCTCTTCCAACCTGGTCTGGTCTGGTCTGGTCTGGTCTGGTCTATTCTATTCTATTCCATTCTATTCTAATACTTCACAATAGCAAAGATTCTAGTAGATTCCTTTTTCAAACACTATTGTGCATTATGTAAGTACTTTCAGCCACCCTTATTTGGGTATAAATCAAAAGGCAAATCAGGTGCCCTGTGTGTTTTCTTCTTGAATACAATATGGGTAAATGCACTTCTGAAAATGTAATTTTAGGAGGGAGTTCCTAAAATTGCCTAGGGCAGCAGACTGAGCTTTTGCCACCCTGCCCTGGGAACTGGACAGGATCTCAGATCTTGGGATTTATTTTTAGCATTTCCGCTGTCTCCTTGTGTGACCTTGGGCAAAACACTGCATCTGTCCTGATCCCTTGATTCCCACCTGCAGAATAAAAATAAGCACTTACTCACTACAAGTGATAAAATCTGGTAATGATTGCTAAGTACCTCTCCATTCAGATGATGTGAGGCAAAGATTTCCCTTCACCAACAGTATTTTAATAGTATTCCTCTTCAGAAAGTATTTCATTAAATCCTGTCTAACTTCATGCATGTGTGTGTTCTCCAGACATTTATAGTTTCATAAAGGAAGATAATAGCTTGCTGAAACCTGCTCCAGATAACTCTTGTTGGAATGATCACAGAGGAGATATGAATGAAACTCTCCACGAAGGAAAAGTGCGCTGCTACGTCCATATAATGAAAGAGGGACTCTGCTACCGAGTGAATACTCTGGGCTTGTACATTGAAGCTAACCGACAGGTGAGAAAAATGCACAACTGCTCTGCAGCAGTGCAGCAGTAGCTCATGGGACATTTTAGCCTCCAGGAGTGGCTCCCTACAATACAGCGGAGGAGCGTGTGGGAATTGAAACAGTGCCACGTTATCTGCACACATTACCCTACTGGCTGCTGGATCGGGACGTGAGGCCAGGAAACCGTTCTGTCACTAATTTCCTCCGTAGCTTTGATTTAGCTAAGAAACCCCCACTCCACGCGCTCCTCTGGGGTTTGGTGGTGGCAAGCTCTGCAGCCAAAGAGCCAAGAAGTGTGGAAAATAAGGCTGGAAGTAGCTTTGATAGCTCATCTAATCGCTATCTTCCGTGTCCTAAAGGCAAGATCAGTTCTGACTGGACTCTTCCTAACAGATGTTTATCTGAGTTATAATGACAAAGGTTATTAATGATTTGCAGGAAGACTTAAAGCACTCATACACTCAAATTGCCTTATGCTTTCCATTATGAAAGTTATTTTATGAACAGGTTTCACGACTGTGGTGCTCCAGGTTAAGACAGAAGTGAAATGTTGATCTGCTTCAGCTTTCACTTTCACAGTACTGACAATTCATAAAATGCAAGATCACAGAGGAGGATTACAGAAATCTTGTACTGGCTAATGAGCTGATGATTAAAAGCTTTTAATATGGGTTTTGTTGGGTTTTGGTTTTTTTTTTACTGCACTGGCTGATGTAATGTACAAGTTCTTGCTTCACTCTGCTAGTGATGAACTTCATTGCTTCAGGAGTGGACAGCTTTGGGGAAGGTCTGTTTAGAAGGGCTTGTAGCGATAAGACGAGGGGCACTGGTTTTAAACTGAGGAAGGGTAGGTTTAGGTTAGGCATGAGGAGGAGATTTATTAGAATAAACCTTTATTAGAATAAACCAAACCAGGTTGGAAGAGACCCTCAAGATCATCGTGTCCAACCCATCAACCAATCCAACCCACCCAAACAGCTAACCCATGACACCAAGCACCCCATCAAGTCTCCTTCTGAACACCTTCAATGATGGCGACTCCACCACCTCCCCGGGCAACCCATTCCATAGCGCAATCACTCTTTCTGTATAGAACTTCTTCCTAACATCCAACCTGATCCTCCCCTGGCGCAGCCTGAGACTGTGTCCTCTTGTTCTGGTACTGGCTGCCTGGGAGAAGAGACCATCATCAGCCTGTCTACAACCTCCCTTCAGGTAGTTGTAGAGAGTGATAAGGTCACCCCTGAGTCTCCTCTTCTCCAGGCTGAGCAACCCCAGCTCCCTCAGTCTCTCCTCATAGGGCTTGTGTTCCAAACCCCTCACTAACTTTGTTGCTCTTCTCTGGACTCGTTCCAGCAAGTCGAGTGGTAAAATACTGGAACAGGTTGCCCAGGGATGTGATTGAGGCCCTGTCCCTGGAGACATTCAAGATGAGACTTCATGTGGCCCTGGGCAGCCTGATCTAGTTGGAGGTGTCCCTGCTTACTGCAGGGAGAGGTTGAACTAGATGACCTTTGAGGATCCCTTCCAAACTGATGCAATCTGTGAATCTGAATCTGAATCTGTTTCCTCTAGTTTTGAAAGACCAATAAGCTGTGGAGTAGGCAAAGACTTAAAATTTCTGGGAAAGGTGCTAGGAGAGCGATAAAGTTGTATTGGGACCCCTGGAAGTGATTGTTGCTTCGCCTTCGCTCTCAGACTGAGCTGATTTCTTTTTTATAGCAGACTGAGTTCACAGCTGGGGCTCTTTCTCCGTGGTGCCTGTAAAGGAGCATAGAAATAAAGTGATTTGCTTTGCAGTTAAGAACACAAGGGAAAGAGGAGGAAGGCAGCACTGCTGTCAGAAAGGGAAAGCTTTCCCTGAGAATATCTGGAACAAGTGTGCCCAAAGGGTTAAAGGAGAGCACCGCTTGCTAGGGGAAGTGTGCGTGTACATTTGGCAGCAGCTACTTCAGGAAAAGGTATTGAGTTAAGCCAGTCAGACTCCATGTGGTTGGGGCTTTTTTTGTGTGTGTTGGGGTTGGTTTTTTTTGTTGTTTTTTTGGTGTGTTTTCTTTTTTAACCTAAATATTCTACATTTTGGTCAGTTCAGGAAATGTGTTTGCTCCTGGGTGGTACGTAGAATTAGTGTTTTGAAATCACATTGGGGCCTTCAACATTGGAAAGCATTTTCTTTGAATTTTTAACTTTTCCAGAATGGTAACATTTTGAAGGAAACTATGTGGAGGTAAAACATAAAATGGAGCTTAATGAGAGGTTGTGAGAAAGGAATTCCTTTTTTTCAGTGCCACTGCATTTTGTTTCTTTTGCTAATCCTCATAAAATATACACATTTACTTTTATCAGCCTTTTTCTTTAACCTTTTTTGTTGGTCACTAAGGAAAATTTTTGGTATACTGTTTCCTCCTATCTTGGTCTTCCCAGGCCAGATTCTGATTCTCTGATTGCAAAGCCAGGACCTGTGTCTTTGCTGTCCAAGTGGACAGACTCCCAGAGCAGTAGCAGTCCACTCCAGTAGCTGTGAGAAGGAATGGCATCCTAACCCATTGCCCTTCTGGTGAGGAAACACTTTACTCACATCATTTCACTTCCAGCTGGGTTTCTGGATGCCTGCAGCCTGTGTGTGGGCAGGTGGGTTCAGGAGGGAGTTATCTTCAATAGCAGGAAATAGTTTCTTTGTAAGATGAATTAAATCCAAACACATCTTAAACCTTCCCTTGACCCAGGCACTCCCTCTGACTCCTGCCCCCTATCTAACCTTCCTTTTCAGAGCAAAATGCTTGAGCTG